>NC_142812.1:52645303-52970839 GCF_049724085.1 Artemia sp. Qi Xiang Cuo
AAAATTCATACACATTTTCAACTAGCTAAGGATAAGTGTTTTAACCCTTTAGAGGCAATTGTTGTAAAAAACAACACTGTACTTTTCGAGCTTGGACTGCCATCTTGCTGTAAAAAAATACTGCTTTTATCAACAAATTTCGATGGGGCTGAAAGATGGCAGTCGATTGATACCTTCGGGGAGCGGCTGTGTGACATGTGGCCTAAACAGTGAGTCACCAAACAAAGGGATAAGAAAAACGAATGAAAAGGTAGGCAATTTCTAAGCTAGAAACTGGAAACAAAACGAAAAGGTGGGAGATTCCTTGTATGTCATATGTGTATAAAATATATACCGTTTGGAATTACTGTAGTTGAAATTCACGAAATGTGCAAGAATTTGGATCAGTAGCAAGATAAACTTCCTCCTGTTGTAAAAATACAACATCGGACGATCGTGGCTCAAAATTGTGAAACGAATAACTAATTTTTGTTTTCTTTTTAGATGGCGGAATCTTACGACAGACTAAGAAAACGAGCTCAAAATCGCCGAATTGACGCAGAAGAGGCGGCCAAGTATATTTTTGACATTCGAGAAGACATGTTGTCTGACTTGTCCGACGATGATAATGACGATGATCCAGACTTCCTGTCTCCAGAAGATCTTATCGATGATCCTGATGCTGACTTGTTGCCTCTACTGGACAATCTCCAATTTTTCTTCGAACAGGATGACGTGGAGGCTAACATTGAACCTAGTGACGATGACTCGGGGGAAACTCCACCCTCCAGTCAGCAACAGCAACCGGTAACAGCAAGTACTGGAAAATCAAAGAAGAAATCGAAAGTCCAAGAAAAATTCGACTGGAGAAAAGTAGAGATAGAAAAAGTTGATCTGTCTTGGAAAGGAGAGCCTCGCCAAGTTCCGGTCATCTTGGAGACTCCACTGAAATACTTCCAAAACTTCTTTGACGATGAACTTCTTGAGCTGATAGTTGAACAAAGTAACGTCTTTGCACTTCGAACTGAGAGATGCAACCTCTGCCTCACTGCCGAAGAGCTAAAAGTTTTCATGAGCATTATTCTATTATTGGGAGTGATAAAAGTTCCCTATTATCGAATGCACTGGGAAGCAGCCACCAGATACCCTCAAATTGCCGACAAGATGGGCAAAGGTTTGACAAAGGTTTGACAAGATCAAACGTTTTCTTCATTTCAACGACAACAATAAAGCTAAGAAACCTGGAGAACAAGGATTTGACAAGCTATACAAGATTCGACCCGTCCTGAGTTATGAGTACAACCGTCATATGGGTGGCGTAGATTTAGCAGACATGCTGGCCGAACTCATCTTCGGACACGAAATTGGTACATGAGAATCTTCTGGTGGCTTATTGACACAGCAGTCTGCAATAGCTGACTTCTGTTCAGGTCAGACGTCAAAGCGCTGACTTCAAGGACAGACGAACCGATGATCTTGAGAGCCTTCAGGTCTGAAGTTGCTGCAGGGTTGTATGCCTCGGCGCGTGTGATGCCCCAACGTAAACGTGCTAGACTATCCGCAGAGGTTGAAGCAAGTCCCAGCCCCATTCGAAGTCGCAATCGAATCCGACCGGCAATATCTCCTCAAACCGATGGACTTGATCACTGGCCAAAAAAGACTGAGAAACAGAGTCGCTGCAAACAGTGCAAATCAGGATATACCTCTTTTGAATGCAAAAAATGTGAACTTCCACTGTGCCTTACTGCCAAAAACAATTGTTTTAAAGCCTTCCACACCAAGTGAAAATGCCCCATTTTTATATACTCGAGAGGCTAATGTTGTATTTTTACAACATGGTCTAAAATTGACAATTTTGAATAAATCATGCAAAAAAAAATTTTTTCGTCAATTGTCTGACCTAGAGATTACATGGGAAGCGTTGGAGATTTTTCCTGGTATTCGAACCTATAGTGGCCTGTCAAGGGTTAAATATGAGCCATTCTGTTGCGAAAACACACAAAAGTTAGAAAAAATACAAAATATTCCTTTATTACCTCTGCAAAACGGCTAAAAATGAAGAATTCATACACATTTTCAACTAGCTAAGGGTAAGTGTTTTAAATATGAGCCATTCTGTTGCGAAAACCCACAAAAGTTAGAAAAAATACAAAATTTTCCTTTATTACCTCTGCAATACGGGTAAAAATTAAGAATTCATACATATTTTCAACTAGCTAAAGGGTAAATGTTTTAAATATGATCCATCCTATTGCGAAAACACACAAAAGTTAGAAAAAATGCAAAATATTCCTTTATTACCTCTGCAATACGTCTAAAAATGAAGAATTCATACACAATTTCAACTAGCTAAGGGTAATTTTTTTAAATATGAGCCATTCTGTTGCGAAAACACACAAAAGTTAGAAAAAATACAAAATATTCCTTTATTACCTCTGCAATATGGGTCAAAATGAAGAATTCATACACATTTTCAACTAGCTAAGGGTAAGTGTTTTAAATATGAGCCATTCTGTTGCGAAAACACACAAAAGTTAGAAAAAATACAAAATATTCCTTTATTACCTCTGCAATACGGGTAAAAATGAAGAATTCATACACATTTTCAACTAGCTAAGGGTTAGTGTTTCAAATATGAGCCATTCTGTTGCGAAAACAGATAAAAGTTATAAAAGATACAAACTATTCCTGTATTGCCTCTGCAATACGGCTAAAAATTAAGAATTTCCACATATTTTCAACTAGCTAAGGGTTAGTGTTTTAAATATGAGCCATTCTGTTGCGAAAACACACAAAAGTTAGAAAAAATACAAAATATTCCGTTATTGCCTCTGCAATACGGCTAAAAATGAAGAATTCATACACATTTTCAACTAGCTAAAGGGTAAATGTTTTAAATATGAGCCATTCTATTGCGAAAACAAACAAAAGTAAGAAAAAATGCAAAATTTTCCTTTATTACCTCTGCATTACTTCTAAAAATGTAGATTTCATTAACTTTTTCAACTAGCTAAGGTTAAGTGTTTTAAATTTGAGCCATTCTGTTGCGAAAACACACAAAACTTAGAAAAAAATAAAAAATATTCCTTTATTACCTATTCAAAACGTCTAAAAATTAAGAATTCATACAAATTTTCAAATAGATAGGGGTAAGTGTTTTAAATATGAGACATTATTTTGCTAAAACACACAAAAGTTAAAAAAAATACAAAATAATCCTTAATTACATCTGCAAAATGGCTAAAAATGAAGAATTCATACACATTTTCAACTAGCTAAGGGTAAGTGTTTTAAATATGAGCCATTACGTTGCCAAAACAAACAAAAGTTAGAAGAAAAGCAAAAAAAACATATAGAAAAACACAACTAAGGCAATAATAGTAGAAAACATAAGAAATTAAATATCTATATTCTTACGAGTTTACTATATGATACATTCTGTTGCGAAAACACACAAAAGTTAGAGAAAATACAAAATATTCCTTTATTACCTCTGCAAAACGGCTAAAAATGAAGAATTCATACACATTTTCAACTAGCTAAGGGTAAGTGTTTTAAGTATGAGCCATTCTGTTTCGAAAACACACAAAAGTTATAAAAAAAAAAAAATAATCCTTTATTACCTCTGAAAAACGTCTAAAAATGAATAATTCATGCACATTTTCAACTAGCTATGGGTAAGTGTTTTAAATATGAGCCATTATGTTGCGAATAAACACAAAAGTTAGAAAAAATACAAAATATTCCTTTATTAACTCGGCAATACGGGTAAAAATTAAGAATTCATACACATTTTCAACTAGCTAAGGTTGAGTGTTTTAAATATGGGCAATTCTGTTGCGAAAACACACAAAAGTTAGAAAAAATACAAAATGTTCAATTATGACCTCTGAAAAACGGCTAAAAATGAAGATTTACTACACATTTTCAACTAGCTTAGGGTATGTGTTTTAATTTTGTTCAATTATGTTTCGATATAACAACCAAAATAGAATATAAAATAATGAAACCGGTAGTAAATATGAAAAAATGGTCTAAATGTAGACTTCTTACACATTTTCAACTAGCTAAGGGTAAGTGTTTTAAATATGAGCCATTCTGTTGCGAAAACACACAAAAGTTAGAAAAAATACAAAATCTTCCTTTATTACCTCTGCAAAACGGCTAAAAATGAAGAATTCATACACATTTTCAACTAGCTAAGAGTTAGTGTTTTAAATATGATCCATTCTGTTGTGAAAACACACAAAAGTCAGAAAAAATACAAAATGATCCTTTATTACCTCTGCAATATGGCTAAAAAAGAAAAATTCATACACATTTTCAACTAGCTAAGGGTAAGTGTTTTAAATATGAGCTATTCTGTTGCGAAAACACACAAAAGTTAGAAAAAATACAAAATAATCCTTTATTACCTCTGCAAAACGGCTAAAAATGAAGAATTCATACACATTTTCAACTAGTTAAGGGTAAGTGTTTTAAATATGAGCCATTCCGTTGCGAAAACACACGAAAGTTAGAAAAAATACAAAATAGTCCTTTATTACCTCTACAATACGGGTAAAAATGAAGAATTCATACACATTGTCAACTAGCTAAGGGTAAGTGTTTTAAATATGAGACCTTCTGTTGCGAAAACACACAAAAGTTAGAAAAAATACAAAATATTCACTTATTACCTCTGAAATACGGGTAAAAATGAAGAATTCATACACATTTTCAACTAGCTAAGGGTAAGTGTTTTAAATATGAGCCATTCTGTTATGAAAACACACAAAAGTTAGAAAAATACAAAATAGTCCTTTATTACCTCTGCAATATGGCTAAAAATGAAGAATTCATACACATTTTCAACTAGCTAAGGGTAAATGTTTTAAATATGAGCCATTCTATTGCGAAAACACACAAAAGTTAGAAAAAATGCAAAATGTTCCTTTATTACCTCTGCAAGACGGCTAAAAATGAAGAATTCATACACATTTTCAACTAGCTAAAGGGTAAATGTTTTAAATATGATCCATTCTATTGCGAAAACACACAAAAGTTAGAAAAAATAAAATATATTCCTTTATTACATCTGCAATACGGGTTAAAATGATGTATTCTTTGACATTTTCTAGTAGATAAGGGTTAGTGAATTAAATATGAGCCATTCTGTTGCGAAAACACACAAAAGTTAGAAAAAATACAAAATATTCGTTTATTACCTCTGCAAAACGGGTAAAAATGAAGAATTCATACACATTTTCAACTAGCTAAGGGTAAGTGTTTTAAATATGAGCCATTCTGTTGCGAAAACACCAAAAAGATAGAAAAAATACTAAATAGCCCTTTATTACCTCTGCAATACGGCTAAAAATGAAGAATTCATACACATTTTCAACTAGCTAAGGGTAAGTGTTTTAAATATGAGCCATTCTGTTGCGAAAACACACAAAAGTTAGAAAAAATACAAAATATTCCTTTATTACCTCTGCAAAACGGCTAAAAATGAAGAATTCATACACATTTTCAACTAGCTAAGGGTAAGTGTTTTAAATATGAGCCATTCTGTTGCGAAAACACACAAAAGTTAGAAAAAATACAAAATATTCCTTTATTACCTCTGCAAAACGGCTAAAAATGAAGAATTCATACACATTTTCAACTAGCTAAGGGTAAGTGTTTTAAATATGAGCCATTCTGTTGCGAAAACACACAAAAGTTAGAAAAAATACAAAATATTCCTTTATTACCTCTGCAAAACGGCTAAAAATGAAGAATTCATACACATTTTCAACTAGCTAAGGGTAAGTGTTTTAAATATGAGCCATTCTGTTGCGAAAACACACAAAAGTTAGAAAAAATACAAAATATTCCTTTATTACCTCTGCAAAACGGCTAAAAATGAAGAATTCATACACATTTTCAACTAGCTAAGGGTAAGTGTTTTAAATATGAGCCATTCTGTTGCGAAAACACACAAAAGTTAGAAAAAATACAAAATAATCCTTTATTACCTCTGCAAAACGGGTAAAAATGAAGAATTCATACACATTTTAAACTAGCTAAGGGAAAGTGTTTTAAATATGAGGCATCCTATTGCAAAAACACACAAAAGTTAAAAGAAATACAAAATAATCCTTTATTACTTCTGCAATATGGCTAAAAATGTAGAATTCGTACGCATTTTCAACTAGATAATGGTAAATGTTTTAAATATGATCCATTCTATAGAGAAAACACACAAAAGTTAGAAAAAAAAAAAAATGATCAATTATTACAAAAGAAATTCGTCTAAAAATGAAGAATAATTAAAAATTTTCAAACAGTTCGTGGTAACGAACTGTAAGTAAGGAGCGACCCGGCTCAATGGTAACCGAAACTCTAAAAAACGGGATTTTGATACCAATAGATACATCAAAAGAATCAGATTTTAATTCTGATTTCAAATATATAAGTTTCATTAAGTTTAATCTTACCCATTAAAAGCTTAGTGACTTAGTAAATTTGGTTGATTTTCAAAACAAGGGGGAAAGACCCCCTTACCAACTATAGAACCCTAATTAAAATAACACCGTCATATTCAGCGTATCAGAGAACCCTACTATAGAGTTTTCAGGCTCCTACCTACAAAAATGTAGCACTTTCCATTTTTTGCCAGAAGAAAGATCACGGATGTGTGTTTATTTGTTTGTTTGTTTGTTTTTGTTTTTTTTTTCCCCAGGGGTGATCGTATCGACCCAGTGGTCCTAGAATATCATGGGAGGGATCTCATTCGAATGGAAATTAAAAGTTCTAGTGCCCTTTTTAAGTGACAAAAAAAAATGGAGGGCAACTAGGCCCCCGATCAAAATTTTGAGATAGCCATTTTGTTCAGCATGGTCAAAAATATGATAAAAATGTCTTTTAGGATGACTTGATCCCCCAAAGTCCCCAGGGGGAGGGCTGAAAGTTATGAACTTTACTCAATGTTAACATATAGTATTGGCTATTGGGAAGTATACAGACTTTTTCAGAGCAGATTTTTTCTGGTAGGTGGGGGAAGGAGAGAGTCGGGGGCTATATGGAAGGATCTTTCCATGAAGGAAGTTTTCATGGGGGAAGGGACATTGCTATGAAGGGGGCGCCGGATTTCCCAGCATTATTAAAGAAAAAGATCAGGAATTAAATAAAAAAACAAGTTTTTCAACTGATCAACTGATTGTGATTAAGAGGTCATTTTTAAAGAACTGGAAAAAAAATTCGAACTATAGTTTAAAGAGCAGGGTATTGACTAGGGGGCGAACCCCCTAATATACGTGTTAAAAATTTATGAATATAGAAGTTCGTTACGTAAGTTAATTCTAAGTAACGTATATTTATTCCAAATAAAAACGTTCGTAAACAAAATTAAACAAGTTTCGAGAAAGCCATTTAACCAAATACAATATGCAAATTTTGTTTTAATTATTCATGTACGGTGAGCCAAAATCAAAACCTGCATTAATGCAAAAACGTTCAAAAATTAAATAAAAAAAAACAAGTTTTTTTAACTGAAAGTAAGGAACGACGTTATAACTTAAAACGAACAGAAATTATTCCGTATATGAAGGGGCTGTCCCTCTCAACGCCTCGCTCTTTACGCTAAAGTTTGACTTTCTCACAACTCTATTTTTTTAAACAATAAAAAACTTTAGCGTAAAGAGCGAGGCGTTGAGGAGGGGACAGCCCCTTTCATATACGGAATAATTTCTGTTCGTTTTAAGTTTTAACGTCGTTCCTTACTTTCAGTTAAAAAAACTCGTTTTTTTTTTATTTAATATATAAACTTAGATCCAATCGAAAAACAAACTTTAGGGCCTTTTTTCAAATTTTTTTTTATTTTTTTGTAGGGAGGGATAACTTGCTCAGGAACATTTTGAATAGTAAGTATGCTTACGGCTGCAAATTCTAATTAAATCATGGAGAGTAATGTTTGGCTTATTTTAATGTCCCCTAACACCTTGCAGGCAAAAAAATATTTGGTCCTTCTGACCTAAAAATTAATTCTTGAAAGTTTCGAGTCTGATAGGCCAAAAATTAAAGAAATTTCTCTTCTATTATTAAAAATGTTTGTGAAAATTTGATAAAGTATATTATTCAAGACCCTTTTTGAGTGCCTGATGGAGGTCAAGTTACCCTCAGAGGTATATTTACTGTAACTTTCTATAGTTTTGAACAAAATGGTTGTTTCGAGATTTTGATCAGGAATCTTCGAGGTTTTTGGAAGGGTCAAGTAGCAAAGAAAGTATGGGAGGGTTTTCAATTGTCCTTCCATCACTTCAAAACCTTAAAAACGGCATTAGAACTTTATTAGCCATTTTCACCAATTCTTAGGTTTCTGTGGCCACTTTTACCATATGAAGTAACCAAGAGGAAAAGGAAAAAATAAATAAAAAATCGCAAACATATGGCTCTTTACTTTTGTAGTACTACCTCTGAAACCTTCAAAAATACACATTATAACTACTACTACCAAAAACTCACAGCAACACCAGCCCACCTGAGGTGAATAAAGCTACGCACATTCCTCTTCCGTCCCAATATATGCGAAGCCCTCTCTGCAAAACCATAATTAGTTTTCTTGGCAAATTCATTTTCAATTTAAAATGGGTATTTTCGCTGTTGTGCTTCACACCATTTTACTCGTAATTTGAAATCGGCATCTCAAATCGTAAACACATTCAAAAAGGAAAGACAAGAATACCCCACGTTCCTGTTACCAATGTCTATTTGGAAATAAATCAGTCTCCATCAGAACAAAAGAAAGCCTCTGAAGTCCCCAGGGAAGAGGAGAGGATCACAGATCAATTCTTGTTACCAAGCATCAGCCTGTGTGTTGTATAGCCTAGGCTATACTCTGCCAGTTGTACAGAACCACATTTAAGTTGAGAGAGACATTTATTAAACCTAAAAAACAACATCAGTGTTGTCAGTCCAGCTAATTAAGCAGGTTATACCTTTTTTTGAAAATTTGGTGTAAGCCTCTTCATATAAGGAAATATATTAAGAAAACAAGGTAACATTCTACTTTAGCTGCTTTTGGCTCTCTTGGAAAGGGGTTAGGCTCGGAAAATGAAACTTACAGGGATGGATATCCACCCTTTGACTATTGGAAAAAATTAGTTTATAAGCTTAAATAGAACGGTATTATCCAATCTCCTTATAATTAAAAACATTTTAGTCATCTAGTTGGAAAATTTGGCCCATTTGTATAGGAAAAATCTAAATTTGCCATCTAGTTGACTAATAAATGTTGCCCCAGCAAAACTTTCCTTTTCCAACTAGTTGACTAATAACTTCTCCCCAGCAAAACTTTCATTTTCCAACTAGTTGCCTAATAACTTCTCCCTTGCAACACCTAAATTTGCCAACTAGTAAATGTTGCCCCAGCAAAACTTTCCTTTTCCAACTACTTGACTAATAACTTCTCAGAAAAATTTAATTTTGCCAACTAGCTGACTAATAACTTCTCCCAAGCAAAACTTAATTTTGCCATCTAGCTGGAAAGAAACATTGCCCCAGAAAACTATTCATTTTCCAACCAGTTGACTAATAATAGTTTCAATTTATTGTGAATAGCATAAAATATGTTAATAATATAGGTTTTTTTTTCAAATTTAATTATCACTATTGTTACTATTCAGTTACAACAGGCCTGTTTTTTAGCACTAAGATCTTACATCTAAGATTTTACATCTTTCTGCAAAGATTATTGTTTTTTAACTCATCTTTGTTCTAAGATCTGATTACAGCTCACAGATGTTAGCAAAAAGTGTGAAGACTGCCACTGTTTTACCATATAGAACAATGATGAAAGAACTTTGATGATCTACTCATCATTGTTCTCAGACCGCTGATCAGAGCAGAATGATGAAAGATGTTTGCACAAAAACAGCCAAAGATGTAAGATCTTTGTTCAAAGATTTCACTTTTAAGCGTTTTCTGACAAAAGATCTAAAATCTTAGCACATTGATGAGTGATAAAACTGGCCTAACTTCTGTCTCTCTCCCTGTCTCCCTCTTAATGGGAGATGTAATTTGAGTTATGTATTGAGCTTTGAAGCTGGGGATTTTTTTTTATCAATTCCCAGGATAATTAGTTTTATAATACCTGGTCCCAAAAGTGAGATTGAATTTGTCAAAGCTTGGAGGGTTATTCCTCCTGTCTGTTAAAGAAAACAGATGCATATTTGAAGTTTTGTTCATTTCTATCTTGCATTTAATGGACATAAATTGTGTATGTTCCTTCATTGATCTCTCTGTGTTCCTTTACTGGGGGAATATTTTTGTCTCATTTTTAGAATTTCTAATTAATTTTTTTGGTAAAATTCTACTTTAGCTACTTTTGACTATTTTGGAAAGGTTTTATGTTAAGAAAATGAAACTTTCAGGGATGGGTCTATGGGCTAAAGTATGTCCGGGAAAGTATTTTGAAGTACCTACCTCCATCCCTTCTCCCTCTAGAGGGTCCTGACCTTTGATGACCTTTAAAAATATGTGTGTAATAAAAGTGAAACCTTGCAATATAGATCATCTGCTTAAATGAAGTACAGCAATAATTTTTTCCTCTTCTTAACTTTGCTCAAACCTAATTTATAAGGTTTTAAAGATATGTAAATACATTTCCTAAATTTTGAAAAAAAAAAAATTTGCCAACTAGTTGACTAATAACTTCTCCCCAGCAAAACTTACTTTTGCCAACTAGCTGACTAATAACTTCTCCCCAGCAAAACTTAATTTTGCCAACTAGCTGACTAATAACTTCTCCCCAGCAAAACTTAATTTTGCAAACTAGCTGGAAGGAAACATTGCCCCAGAAAACAATTCATTTTCCAACTAGTTGACTAATAATAGTTAGGATTTATTGTGAATAGCATAAAATATGTTAATAATATAGGTTTTTTTCAAATATAATTATCAGGTTAGGTATATTTATACCTAACCTAATATATATTTATATGTAAATTTATATGCAGTATCCATGTTCAAGTTACAATCATGGTAAAACCTAAATAATTGGTTTTAGAAAGTTGATTTAAAGCTACGCTATTCATATAAATCATATTTTCTGAGACATTAGGGGTTTATCCAGGGCACCAGTTCACCCATGACTCTATTAGCCTTTTTAATCAAAAGATTCACACTGGATGATGTTAATATATATATATATATATATATATATATATATATATATATATATATATATATATATATATATATATATATATATATATATATATATATATATATATATATATATATATATATATATATATATATATATATATATATATATATATATATATATATATATATATATATATATATATATATATATATATATATATATATATATATATATATATATATATATATATATATATATATATATATATATATATATATATATATATATATATAAATATATATCAGTAGACCTCTGATTGCCCATTGATCATATAGTAAGTTCTTTTTCATTTCTTTTATCATCATAAGCAGACTTAAAAGGTCTCTCGTCAGTTTGAAGTACCACAGCTATCTTTTGCTAGAGGCTCGAATCACAGGTTGAAATAGCATATAAAATTGTTTTGAATATTGATATGGATCTGGCTACTTGTCTTTCTACACTACACTTTTCCTGATATAAATTGTTTATCTTGACAATATTGAGATTCGAGGATAAATACTTACTGTAAAATATATATAATGATCCTAGTTAACATATTATCCAAGGGGAGAGCCTTCATCCTCAAATATTTATGGTAAATTTGCAGGTGGCACAATAATTTAGCTAGAATGAAAGTGAATACATCATGTGATGCCTTTTCTTATGCTCTTTCATTGTTTAATGATTGCTTCTGTTGCAAGTTACATTTTGAGCCCTTAAGGGGCCCCAAAGGTATTTTATATGAATTATGAAAGGGCTTAAAAAACATTAAACGATGTTTTCACTTTCATCCTAGCTAAATTGGTAAAGTTCTACCAAATCATATTATTGAGTTAGGACTAAAGTGAATACACCATTTGATGCCTTTTTTCTACTTATTACAAATATGATAATCATTTCTATCAGAAATGAATTTCAGCCCCCCGCCCCCCTATATATGCCAATTCAGGGTTAGGTTAGATATATATAGGGGGGGGGGCTGAAATTAATTTCCAATAGAAATGATTATTATATTCGTAATCAGCATAAAAAATGCTTCAAATTGTGTATTCACTTTATTCCTAACTCAATAATATGATTTGGTAGAACTTTACAGCTAACTTATATGGTCCACTGCAAAGATATCATGAAATTTACCCCCCCCCCCTAATGTGCAAATATATACCCTGGATTGTCAATGGCAATGTTTTGAATTGCAAAATCTAGAGCTATTTTTGTTGACAGCATTTGAAAAACTTGAAATGTTAGGAAAACAGTTTATATTTGTGCTGCCCAATAAATGAGGTTTGAATTGTTGCAAATAAGTATTCTTGGAATATACTATTCTTGAACAACTTATTTATAAACTAGTGATATGTTTTTAGCCACTTTTCAATAACTTAACTACTGATAATTTCGTTGTGTGGTTACAAAAATGAAATGCCTTTGGGGCCCCTTTAAGGGCTCAAGATGCAATTTGCAACAGAAGCAATTATTGAACTATGAAAAAGTATAAGAAAAGGCATCAAAGGATATATTCACTTTAATCCTAGGTAAATTATTGTGCCACCTGCAAATTTACCACCTTTCCTTTTTTCCCTTCTTTTTCCAACTTAAAAGAAAGAAATTTTTATTTTCCCTATACTTTCAATACAGTGTGTAGATATTTTGAAATTGTTGCTATAAATTGTTTTTTTTTATAGATTTTGTTCATCCTGGTTGCTGTTAATTCAATTTTTTTTTAAATGATAGATAATGCAGTGGCAAGAATACAAAATATTGCTATAAACATACATATACATAAAGAGTTTCTTCTAAGAAATTCATGAATTTCTTAAAACCTATATACCATATTATATTACCAGAGTATATAGCCTACCCCCACAAAAAGTTTACCTGGGACCAGTCAAGGCACCAGCCAATAACTAAATTAAATCAAACTTATTGTCATAAGTGTCTTGATTTATGACAATTTAATCATCACATCATTATAAATTAAACATCTGTATAATTCCCTCTGATTGTGAAACTGCTAGGTCATCCTAGAATAAAAAAAGGTAATTTTTATATATCCATTTCATTTATTCTCAATTCTGTTTTTGGTAAATATGTAAATGGTGGTTTATTTACATATTTACCACTGCATTTTCGATCATTAAAAAAAAATAAAAATTATACCCTCAACCCCCTAATGTGCAAATACATACTCAAAATTGTATTCTGAATCTAAATATAACCAAATGAATTTTATCCCACCCCCTAAAAATATCCAAAGCTGGGGGTATATTTGCACATCAGGGGTGTGGGGCAAAATTCATTTGTGAAGCAAATAAAGGTTATATTTGGATCAGAACATAATTTTGGTTATATATTTGCACATTGGGGGGTTGAGGGTATATTTTTTTTTTTTATGATTAAGAACGCAGTGGCAAAAATACAAAATAAATCATCATTTACGTATTTGCTAAAAACAGAATTGAGAATAAATGAAATGGACATAAAAATTACCTTTTTTGATTCTAGGATGATCTAGCAGTTTCACAATCAGAGGGAATTATACAGATGTTTAGTTTATAATGATGAGATGATTTAGATGATTAAATTATAATGTCATAAATCAAGAAACTTCTGACAATAAGTTTGATTTAATTTAGTTATTGGCTGGTGCCTTGACTGGTCCCAGGTAAACTTTGAGCTGGCTGATGATTATCAGGTTTGTATAACTCAGCAGCCTGTACCAATAAACAATAAAGTCTGTCCCCTTTATTGGGAAAAAAGTTTTCCAATAAAACTTGGTAAGATATTCAGCCAAGTGGTTGTCCAATCTCCCATGCTTGGTGATTGCTTCAAGCATTGAACATCATATATGTTCAATATTTTGTGTTTGGGCCCCGGTCACAGGGTCCACAAAATTCAAAGAATGATTCACAGTTAGTTGCTGAAAACCTTGTGTGCCCAATCTATAGTAAGAGCTCCAACAATCTGATATTATAGTTGTTCCTGGATGAATCCACTCTTTATAATTTTAAGAAGTGTGTCTGCTGTTTGGTTGGGAACAGGAACAATAAAAAAAGTTCCAGTATCCCTCCCAATTGCTCCAAACACCCACTGTTGTTCAATGTAATGTCCCCTATTATATTTTCTTTTTCCTACCTTTGCTTTTTCAATTTCAACTATTTTTCCAGGACTGTCCAATTTAGCACTATGTTTATCAATGAAGTCAAGACATATTTCACAACAAAAACTTTGTCAATCAACAGTGGTTCTTGATGAAATGCCAATCTCATTCATCATGAATTGCTGAATATGCAATCCTCAATTCAAATTGCAAAAAAAAACAAAACAGCATAATTTCAGTTGTTCGCTGATAAGAGAAGTTTGCATTTTTGCACCAAGTCTCTTTATTATGACTGACTAAAAGTGCACTTTTTTTAATAATCTGATGTCCACATTGCTCTGTTCTTGTTTTTAGAAAGCACAATGCACATCTTGTTTCATCAAAATGGCATTCATTTTGACAATCAGGGCAAAACATTGTAGTTGGCAAATTGTAGTGATTCATAAAAAATTTCTGTATGTCATCTTCAGTTTGATGGGATAGTCTAAACAACATAATTTTATTATCACAAAAGACACATATATTTTTTGTTAAATGATTCAAAATTTTTTCAACCACAGTTTATATAGTTTCAATATGCCACTGCTTTTCTTCAAACACATGCAGTGACATTAACTAACAACAACCAGGATGAGCTCCATCTAAAAAAAAATTATAGCAACAATTTCAAAAGATTTACATATTGTGATGAAAGCATGGGAAAAATAAAAATTTCTTTCTTTTAAGTTGGAAAAAGAAGGAAAAAAGGAAAGATTTGAGGATAAAGGTTCTCCCCTTGGATAATATGTTAACTAGGATCATTATACATATTTTAAAGTAAGAATTGTTTTCTTAACATGTCTCTTTATCATGGGGCAGAACTGTAAATTTATACTAAAGTATGTCCTGGGAAGATATTTTGAAATACCTTCCTTGGATAAATTTACAATTGCTCCTCCTCATTAAGAGACATATTAAGAAAACAATTCTTACTTTAAAATATGTATGATGATCCTAGTTAACATATTATCCAAGGGGAGAACCTTTATCCTCAAATCTTTCCTTTTTTTTCCTTCTTTTTCCAACAAAAGAAAGAAATTATGATTTTTCCCATGCTTTCAACACAATGTGTAAATCTTTGGAAATTTTTGCTATAAATTGTTTTTATAGATGGTGTTTATCCCAGTTGTTGTTAATTCTGTTTTTTTTTAATGATAGAAAACTACTACTACTACTAACAACTCACCACATCACCAAGCCGCCTGAGGCCAGCTACGCACGCTCCTCCTCCACCCCAGTCTATTCAAAGCCTCCCTTTTTACACCCGCCCACGAAGTTTCCATTTCCTTTAAATCTTTCTTTATGACGTCCTCCCACCCCAGACAGAGACAACCTGCTTTCTGTTTAGCCCTAGATGGTTGGCCGAAAAGAACAATCTTCGGCAATCTGTCATCCTTCATCTGTACAACGTGCCCTAACCACCTCAACCTTTCTTTCATTATAGCCCTAGAGAGCGTATTGAACCACATTTTTTGTATAGCCTATTGTTTGATATATGGTCAGTCAGCCGGGTACCCAGAACAATCCTTAAGTAATTTCTCTGGAAAACATCTAGCAAATCGTCATCCGCTTTTCCGAGCATCCATGCTTCAGAGCCATATTTGACTACTGTCATCACTGTAGCTTCTAATATTCTAATCTTTGTTTGCAGACTTATCTTCCTATTCTTCCAAACTTTTTTTAATTGTGAAAAAACACTCTGAGCCTTGGCCATTCTATTTTTAACATCTTCACTGCTCCCACCATCTTTACGAATAATAATACCAAGGTAAGTGAAGCTGCCCACCTGATCAAGCTTCTCATTACCCAACATCACCTTTTCACCTTCACTTATTCCTAGTCTTAGTGACTTAGTCTTCTTAACATTTATTTTCAAATCAATTCTAGCACCCTGAACTCGCAAAACCTCTAAAAATTCATTAATTTTGCTCACATTTTCATCTAGGATGCTTAAATCATCAGCATAATCTAAGTCCAGGAGATTTTTTTCTCCCCATTTGATTCCATGGCCTCCCATTGCCTCTCCTGTGCTCCTTAAAACAAAGTACATCAAAATAATCCATATAAAGGGGGATAGAACACAACCCTGCTTAACTCCTGATTTAATACAAAACCAGCTGCTAACCTCATTTCCTACCTTAACCGCAGCAGTGTTATTCTCGTACATAGCACTAATCACTTTAATGTATTTGTCTGGTATACCATACAAGGATAAAACCTTTACTAAAGCTCTTCTATCAACAGAATCGAATGCTTGCTCTTAATTTATAAAACTGAGGACCAAAGGTGTTTGAAGACTCAGGCACTTCTCAATTATTAGCCTAAGAGTGAAAATTCACATCCTCTACCTTTTCTAAAATCGCCCTGCTCTTCTCTTAAAACTTTGTCTACGGCATCTCTCAGTTTGAATAGTATCATATTACTAAATAATTTTCTACCAACAGGGATCAGACTAATGCCTTGATAATTACCACACTCACTCTTATCACCTTTTTTATGCAGTGGCTTAATTAAAGTTTTACTAAAATCGTTAGGTACTTCCCCTGTTTCAAAAATCATATTCATAATCATCAGTAACTTATTTCTAACCTCAGAGCCACCATATTTAAGAAACTTATTTACCACCCTATTAGCACCTGGAGCCTTATTATTCTTTAATCCTTTTAGTGCTGTTGCTAATTCCTCCTCACAAAACAAATGTTCCTTCACATCCAAGGTATCACAAACTTTTTCATTTTCCTCTATATTTTTTCCTGCAACTCTATCTTGGTTAAGCAAGTTCTCAAAATGTTTGGCCCATTTCGCTTTAGTTTTTTCCTTATCACTAATTGCCACCCCATTCCTATCTTTAACTGGGACAAGTCCGGATTGACTACTCCCTCTCAATTTGTTAACGTGCCAATAAAATATTTTACTATTATGCCGTCTAGCTGCATCTTCCAGATCCTCGGCAATTTTATCCATGGCCTCAACTTCACACCTCCATAGTTCATATTTTAATGCTTTTTTCACTCTCTCTATATTCCTTTTGTTTTCATACCATCTATCACTCAGATTATTCTTGTTCAATTCCCATCTCCTTTCTTTTAAACAAAAAGCTTTTTCACTAATATTCTTAGCTGCAGTTCTAGCTTTTTTCCCTAATACACCTTCTGCAACTTCACAAATTATTTTTCTAAAATTATTCCGACCATATTCCACATTATCAAATTTTAAACTCTCAAGTTTAGAATTCAACTGTTCCTGGAAAGTTTCTCTCAAATTCTCTTCCTGGAGTCTACTAACATCATAACTTCCCAGGAGGTAGTTACCCTTCCAATATGTTAGCTTTAAATTAACCCTTGACACTAATAGATGGTGATCTTTACTTTTAACATCAATAACAGTACTCCTATATACCCTACTACTACTACTACTACTAACAACTCACCGCAGCACCAAGCCGCCTGAGGCCAACACAGCTACGCACGCTCCTCCTCCACCCCAATCTATTCAAAGCCTCCCTTATTAAACCCACCCACGAAGTTCCCATTTCCTTCAAATCTTTCTTTATGACGTCCTCCCACCCCAGACGGGGACGACCTGCTTTCCATTTAGCCCTAGATGGTTGGCCGAAAAGGACAATCTTCGGCAATATGTCATCCTTCATCTGCACAACGTGCCCTAGCCACCTCAACCTTTCTCTCATTATAGCCCTAGAAAGCGGTATTAAACCATATTTTTCGTATGGCCTAATGTTAGAAATACGGTCAGTCAGCCTGGTACCCAGAACAATCCTTAAGCAATTTCTCTGGAAAACATCTAGCAAATCTTCATCCGTTTTTCGGAGCGTCCATGCTTCAGAGCCATATTTGACCACTGTCATCACTGTAGCTTCTAATATACCCTAATATACCCTAATATACCCTTGTAGCTTGTATTGATCCTGCCAGTCTTCGGTTTACTATAACATAATCAATAAGGTTTGCTGTCTTACCATCCCGTGAATACCATGTTAACTTATGAGCCATTTTATGACCAAACACCATATTGGTTATAACTAGATTGTTATACCTACAAAATTGCAAAAGTCTGTATCCATTACTGTTTTCTTTTCCCACACCAAATTTACCTAGGCTGGGATACCATCTATCCCTATTTCTACCAACCTGGGCGTTAAAATCTCCCAGTAATAACAACATATTTCTACCTGGGACCTTGTCTATTTGCTCCTGTAACTGTAAGTAAAATTCATATGATTCACTAGCATCTCTTGTCAGTCGGTTCTACAGGGGCGTATACTACTATAACTGATACCCTGAACTTTCTAGTCATAAAATGAGCAATTAGTATTCTATTATTAATACCTTCCCAGCCTAACAAAGACTTAGCAGCTTCCTTATTCATCATGAGCCCTACTCTCTATTTATGCACCCCATCCTTCCTGCCTAAGCATATAAATTCTATATCACCTAATTTCAAGCTTTCAACCCCTGAGATATGAGTTTTTGAAACTCCTAAGAACTTCAGTTCGAACCGTCTGAATGTCAAAATGTCAATAAAATAGTTATTTTTTAATGTTGTAACATTCCAAGTTTCAATTTTTATGTTCTTTAAATCATTGAAATTATTTTTGCCTCAGGAAAAGCAATGATCCCGGATACCAGTGCAGGATGGGGATCACATATCTTCTCAGTCTGCACCGAAGTGCTTAAGCCGGCTTAGAACTGGACAGCAAGAAGTCCCTGGGACCTCCATGAATGGAGACTTTGTGCAATCCTGGGCCCATCTTTGTCACAACATGGTATTCAGCACTTGGCAATGCTCTTCTATCAACAAGAGTCGAAATCCTGCACAGACAGTCTCAAGCCTATTACCTCCGACTCATTATATATTCATGCCTACAAATATTATGCTACTACGGGGAGGCAGCACATAATAGATAAATTAGCTAGGAAGAGGTTTTTCAGTCTAAGACGCCCATCAAAACATACCAAGCCCAGAAGAATTGTCCATTAGTCAGAATCCCGTGCAAATGCTGTGTCGTTTACTAGGCTATACTTTTCTCGATGAGCGCCACTCCTAAAGTGGGAATAGAGTTGACGGTAAGGTCCCCAGTCTTGCAGGTACCCCGAAAGGGTCAAGGCAGCCCTTCGCAGAGGCCGTTGTCCATAAATCTAGATCTTACACCCTGCCACAGTTGTCCTCCTATAGAGGATCCTTCCGCGATGGTGTTCTGCATTACCATGCAATTTAACCCATTACTGGGAGAAGGTTTGCAACTCATGGGACTTGTGGACAATCCAGTGGGCCCTTTTGAGTGTACATTCGAGGGACCTTCTTCTTCCTCAGCCTGCATTTATGACCCCGGGTGAGGGTGCCCCAGTTTCTATTATGGACCCCCAGGGACAAGGTCCCCCCTTGGTCCATGCCTCCTATGGAGGTATCCTACATATCTGTAGAGTGTTCCCCTATCGCCACCTGGGGACACGCTGAGTGGCCTGGGGGAGGCCAGATAAACTGATCACTTTTGTTTTGCAAAGGCCTTATTACACTACTTACAGAATGGAGCTCAACAACTTTTTCGAAATAAAAAAATCATCCTTAAATTCAGTTAGTTCTTTTTGTTTCAGTTAGTTATACTAAATACAACTTTAGTTATACTAAATACAACTTTTTTTTTTAATGTGCGTTCTTCGCACATTATGCATCCAAAGAGGAAGAAAGACAAATGAAAACAGTTCTGTAGGACAATTCAGGTAATTCTTTCCAGAATTTTTGGAAATGAAAACAAACTTAGTTTGTAACAGAATTTATTGTACCTACGCTAGAAATGATCTTTTTTGAAATTTCCATTCATTTCTAAGTAATGAGTGTTTTTTTTATTTAGGGACAGGTCAAATAAATCCCTAAGCCTAAAGGCACATTTCTGTTGAGCTAGCAAGTTTTTCTGCAAGTATGTTGATATATAAACCTGTCCACTCAGTTAACTTTTGTGTCGAAGCTACTCGCCTAGAGCTACTTTGTTAAGCATGAATAAATTTAATTTTTTTAAACAAATAATTAAATATATATTTCTTCTTTTTTTTACAAAATTAAACGACACAATTTTTTCCTTCCACTCTAAACTTATTTTTTTCCTTCAATTCTTGTCGGGCTTCTTAGTTCAGCTCCTTAATTATAAAATATGTAGACATTCAATAATGTGTTTTAAAACGCGACTTCTAAAAAGTAAATTATCGACGATAAGATTAAAAATTTAATCAAACAGTTTGTGGTAACGAACTCTAAGTAAGGAGTGGCTCGGCCCAAGAGTAACCGAAACTCTAAAAAACGAAATTTTGATAACAATAGATACATCAAAAGATATAGCTTTTAATCCTGATTCCGAAGATTTAAAATTCATTAAATTTGATTTACTCATAAAAAGCTAACAGCATGAGAAAATCTGGGTATTTTCAAAAAAGGGGGAAAACACTCCCAAAAAGTTAGGAAATTTTAATGAAAATTGAACCATCAAATTCAGCATATTAGAGAACCCTGGAGTAGAGACTTCAAGCTCCTATCTGCAAAATGTTGGATTCTGTATTTTTTCGCCAGAAGAAAGATCACTGATCCTTATTTATTTGTTGTTTGTTTTTTCCCAGGAATGATTGCATCGAACCAATTGTCCTACAAGGTCGGGAGGCCTTGTAGTGTGTATCTTAGCAATGTTTTGTATCTTTGCAGTGGCAAAGATGTTATATGTTAACAGAGTATATACCCCACCCCCTAATGTGCAAAGATATAACCAAAATTGCATTCTGAACCTAAATATAACCAAATAAATTTCACCCCAACCCCTAAATATTTCCAAATCAGGGTATACATTTGCATATCAAGGGGGTGAGGGGAAAATTTATTTGTGATGCAAATGAAGGTTATATTTAGAATCAGAATACAATTTTAGGTATATATTTGCACATTAGGGGGGGGGGGGTGTTAGCATTTTTTTCTTTAAAAAATTAATTTTTTTTTAATTTTAAAAAAGATAAAACAAATTCGTATTTTAAAACAAATTTTTATGAAAATAAAAAAAATTCATAAATTTTTTGTTAATGGTATGATTTTTTTTAATTTAGAAAAATTAATTATTTTGAAGAAAAAAAAATTATACCCCATAAAATTTAGGAAATGTATTTGCATATCTTTAAAACCTTATAAATTGGGATTGAGCAAAGTTTTGAAGCTGAAAACAATTGTGTTGTACTTAATTTAAGCATACAATCTATTTCCAAGGCTTTGCTTTTATAATGCACAGATTTTTAAAGGTCAGGACTTTCTAGAGAAAGAAACAGCATAGATGAATACTTCTAAATACTTTCTCAGGGTATAATTTGACCTGCAGAACCATTCCAGAAAGTTTAATTTTTCTAACCTGACCTTTTTCCATGATAGCCAAAAGCAGAGGAAGCAGAATTTTACCAAAAACAAATTCTTAATAATTTGCAGAATGATCATAGTTAACACATTTTACATGAAAGAACCTGTATCTTCACTTCTTTCACTGTTGTACAATTTTTTTAAACAAATTTATGAACAACAAGCATGGGTTTGATAAGCATTTGCTCTGTTTTCAAATGCAAACTAAACACCATCAGTACCATCTAATTATTGCTCATATCACATGTTAATAGAAAAAAAATTGAGAAATTGGGTTAGGTTAGAGAACAGTCAGATGTTTGATTGAGTACCTTTTTCAAGACCTAGAGAATAGACACAGAAATTTAGAAATGAAGTAGAAAAAGTGTAAAACAAGAAGTTTTTCAAATTGTAAAAGAAAGAAGTGAAGATAAAGATTCCCCCCATGCAAAATATGTTAACTATGATTATTATGGATATTATGAAGTAAGAATTGTTTTCTTATCATATTTCCTTATGTAAAGGGGTATATCTAGACCTATAGCAGAACATTTTACAAAATCTTTGTCAAGTTTATAAAAGATAGAAAATAATCTGCTGGAGGAAATACTAAGGTCTAATATTGTCTGACTTGTCTAATATTGAACAGCTATAATCACAACTAACACTTTCCACAGCCCAGTTTCCGCCTAATTAACAAGGGAAGCTGATTGCATGCATTTCAATCCAACATTAGACAATGCGGAAAATGCATCTTTCCTTGCCATTGGAAGTGCACTACAACAGCCAAGAGCATCACCAAATATAAATGGAACCCATTCAAACAAGATGTGACAGATCTGTAATAAAATCAAAGAGGATGGATCTCTGAAGATTGAGAGAAGTGTTGGGCAATATTTTGATTAATCAGTATTTTTACTTTCTATATTCGATTTATTAATATCGATATTTTGGATTAGTTTTTTGGTATCTCATGGGTTTGCCAAAGTTCAGTAACGCAAACGGTAAATAAAGGGTATTTTTTATAACTTTGTTTCGAAATTCAAATAATATAAAATCAAACAACAAAAACAAACTTCGATTACATAAATGAATATGATAAAACCCAGTTTTGGAATTATTTTGGCTCAAGAAAAGAGAAAAATAAACTGCTGCCTATTCAAAAACATCAGCATGTCAATGGTTTTCCCTGAGAATCGATTCCGCCGTTCAGTGATTATCTGACCATCCTTTGAAAACATTCTTTCAGAAAGGACTCTGGTAGCGGGTGCTGGAAAAGTGCTTTCAGCTTCGCAGCTTTGCTCAATCCTAATTTATGAGGCTTAAAAGATCTGCAAATACAATTCCTAAATTAAAAAAAAACAAACACTGATATGGCTTATAATTCTAATCAAGTAACAGTAATTGCATTTTCAAAACTAAAACTAGAGAAAAAAAATAAAAATTAAGGTATAATGTCAAGCCTACCTATAATGTTTGCCTACATGTTGTTATGGGGGGGGGGGTTCGTGTTGATAGGTTGTTTGACGATTAAATTGGAATTTCCTTGTAAGGTGACTGACTGGTCCGGGGAGTCATCAATCCAGGCGTACGATTATTCCTCATGAAACTATCAGAGACCTTTGGAGCGTTACCAATTGGAGAGCATTCGAACTAGATGGCTACTCTTGAAAGCTAGATACGAACATATAATATGAGAAAGTGAAAATAGAAAAGTAATAGATTTATTAGACTTACATATTTAATTGTACAGCATCGAACTTCGGTAACACAGACAGTGGCAACAGCAATAGGCGATATAACAATAATAATCTCGCAATGGCGATGGCAAATACAAGAATGATACTCTATCCTCCGAAAAACACTTCTTTTCTCCTCTATAACTCGAGTTCTCATTATGAGAAATAATCATTATCTTCCAACTGGCCCATCTCCTCGCGGAGGGCCCGCCATTTTACTCTCATGCTGAAAAAATCAGACTATTATGCTGCTAAACCAGCCAATAGTTTATTGACAATATTCTAATCACCAAATGTCCATATACTTGATAAAACCTCATATTAAATTTTAAATAATGTCCTACTCTGTCCTACTCTGTCTCTTTCTTTTTATGAAAGTGCTCTTTAGCCCATTTGTATTACCTCGCGAAAAGCCTGTACCTCTTCAAATCTGTCAAAAGCGCCTGAAAATATTCGAGACTCTTTTGTTTTGTAGAAAAAAGAATGCGAATCTATACAGAGTACAACAAAGTAATTTTGAAAACCTTGGCATTTGAATTTAATCATCTCTTATTTGGTGCCTTTCGAAGGGATATTTAGCTGGTTAATAAATTAGAGTTTAAAACGGAATTTCAAACTTAATTAAGGGAGTTTGATTTATTTCGGAAATGTGGTTAGAACAAAATAAATTTTTTGTATTTTAAAGTATACATTGTACACGGTACATATTACCCGTCCCATTTTTTAATGACGTCCCGTCATTAGGCTTTGCTCGCCCTTGGGGATTTGAAGTATGTTTACTATTTATCCTGAACAATTTTCAATTGATATTGTAACATTATGAGTCTATTTAAACTTAATCGGGAGTTTTTAAAATTTTTTTCTGTATTACTTTTTCTTATTTTGTTACATATAATCTCCTAATAGTTCTCTACCGTAATAAGATAGCTAATTAAACCGAGGTTTTTTTTTTCTTTTTCTACATCTAACACTGATAATTACTATATCTGTAACAAAGCTTGGTAAGGTTAGGATTATTCTAATATTACTTAAAAATAAAATTTTTTCACGATTTATATTTTATAAATTTCTCTCTCTAAGCTAGCTACGGAATAACTATTTTTCCTATCTTATGCTAAATTAAACGAATAATATGACAACACTACACATAATTCTACCTGAACATCTAGTGATACATTCATGAATAATTTATAATACACACTATTATGTCTACCATTTTCACTGGTAATAGAAACACTTTCAGTGGGATTGTTTGTTATGTAAACATCAATAATAGGATATCAAAATAGTTAAGTTGTCACAATTAATGAAACATGCTATGATTTCACGCCTATTTTATCACTACACGTGTCCTTTAGTATACTCGCTTTTTCTGCTGCAAATCATGGTCCTTCACTATTATCGTCTTGTTGAAAATTTTTTTTAAAAAACTTGATAGATAGTTTTTTCACAGGTTAATTTGACTATGGTTACTTTCATCTCAGATGAAGTGACTTCTATAATTACCAAACTGTTGGTTACAGGAGTATTGAATTTCGCCAATAGAGTTCGCTCTCACCTTTTGGTTTTTAATGGCTTGTATGGTGTTTTGTTGTTATAGTTGCTAGAAGTGGGAGTACTTTGATTACAGATATGTTGTTTATTTTGAAACAACGGGATTTAGAATATTTTCTTCGTGTTATCTTTGATTACTTAGAGAATTTATTTGTCGTGTAAAACTGTTCATTCGTGCACTTGAATATTATGGTTCATAAAATTGTTCGTGCATGGCCTGTTTTCCTTAACTTATATGGGGATTCCTTGGTTAAATCGTGGGGGAATGATGTTTGAATTTGGCGTGTGTCAACATCAAACCTTAATAACTCCTTCAATATATTTTCTTTGATTTGCGGTAGGAGTACATTGTCACTCAGGGGTCATTCACTGTGATTGCTATTATAACATTCAACGATAGGTTTCCAAGTCCATGTTTCAAAACTTAGCTCGTAATATTTAGGGTAATATCTCTAATGTGTTAGTTATCTTATAATGGAGAAATAGTCGAAGAGTACTAGAATTGTTATTCGTCGATGCGTAAAAGTTCTGCTGAATTGGATTCTTTAACACACTCAACGTGTCAAATTGGGTTCATCAATATTACTGTCAAGGATGATGTATTTACTTACATCTTGTGTTAGATAATGGAATTATCCGGGTTGTTATGTTTATATTTTGATAATGTACTGGATACTGAGATTAGTTACCTGATGCATCATATGATTTGTGGTTGATGGAAATTATTCTTCGTTGAACGATCATCGTTTCCTAGATCAAAAGGTATCCTTAATATTTTGTGCGACGTTTGGATGAGAGTTTTTTGGGATTTATGGCGAGTACTCTTCGTTGGTCGAGACGTGATGAAAATAGGTGCTACTGGGCTATACTTGCACTGTTCTATGCATTGTTCTGATTAGTTTCTGATATACCTTTCCACTTCCTGAAATAAAATAACTTGGCAGAATTTCGTGTTCTTTAAAATGGGTAGTCATGATGCACATAGGTCCTTTATCTTCTGGGTATTTGAGTACGGTACAGGACAATGTTCATTTAAATACACTACTATTATTATGCACACACATTGATTTTTAACAAAATGCCTTTTTTATTACATTGGTGGAAACATTTATGTTGTTTCCCTTGGAACTTCTAAAACATAGAAATTTCTTCTAGGTTATCATGATATAATAATGATATAAGAGATTAATTCTTATGAAGCAAGGTTTCTCATTATGCTCCTTAGCATACACTATTAAATATACTTTATTTAAATTTTTTTTAACACCTAATTACTTTTACATAGATTTAAAACAATCGTTTAAACATATTTAACGCTACATCATTAAATTTGAGGTCTAATTTTACAACATATTTCATGCCTGCATTGTTCACGCACATCCTTGCTGTTTAGGAAACACATGTTGCAGCGTCATAGCCACACGGTTTTACGTAAACGATACTACATGGAGGGAACCAGACATAGTAATGACGAGTGGAGACCTCTATACCCACTCGTTTTCTAATGTCTTCCCTTTTTCTTGGCCTAGGCGATTTCATGGGGTTCCGGGTTTAGTTTTTGCATTTCAGCCGTTTCCCCGTGTTCTTCCTTGGGTTTTTGTCTTCTTAGTCTAAAAATTCTTCCATAATTAAAGGTTAGTAGGTTTCTCATAGTGAGGGAAATTGCGAATACGAAGCGTGCGGTCAGTAGTATGTTCAACCAAAAATTGATTGAGAATAATCCGCATCTCTCATCTACGTACGTTAATCTCTGGTCTTCATTAGTGAATTGGGGGATCTGAGAGTCTAATACTCCTCTTATTCTTGAAGTGGCAACGTTCCTTTATTTTTTTGTGTTTTGGACCGACTTGCGGTATTCATTTCATCGCTCTTTATATAGAGAATGGTATACGATAGGTTTATTGATCTAAAATTGGATATTCTAGGACTTATTATATTCGTAAATCGGCTTATGAATTGTATTTGGATAGTTGACCCCGTAATTAAATGTCGATAACCTTTCTTCATGGCTTTTATACTTACATCTTGTAGCAGCACTTGGATTCTATAACTGGGGTCGATTCTTTCTGTATTATTGTAGCAAGGTAAAGTTCCAATGGTTTCTTTCGGAACAGAAGATAACCAAAGGTCATTTTTAAGGTGTATGAATATCTCTCGTTTATTACTTCTTATTAAGGCTTCGCACGAATTGGGTATTTCTTCCTGTTGTGTGTCTTTTCAAAATATATCCAAACCACAAAACATGGTCTTGACGGTGTTAATAGATAATGTAAGCTGTATAGCTTGGTTCTTAAATAATACGCACTCCTTGATATCTTTTGGATTTGCTAGCAAATATTTTCGTCTATCTTGGTACAAGTAAGTAGTCTGACTCAGGTTGTCTAATCACAAATGAATTTCTTTTATTTATATTATCAGGGAAGGCCTAGATTTTGTACAAGTAATCTATGGATTATTGGTTTATCAATGGAATTGTCACTACAGCGAATAATTGTTCATTTATTTCAGTGATGTGTACGTTTAGCTTTGTATAATAAAGGAATAAATTCAACACTTCTGGTTCTATGGGTAAATGTAAACCAAACGTTAGGTGTGTTTTTATTTCATCTAAAATGCTTTTTAAGCTGGAAGGGTCTACCAGGTCGTATGACAAGGTTCCTCCCGTGAGGGCAAATAATGCGAACTCGAACTTGCTAACATCTGTCGCTAGATTTAGTAATGACATGGTGATTATATCAAGTGATACCATGGCGAGGCTCGCGTCTGTCACCACACGATCCACTTTATTCCTTAAGTAATTCATTACATTTACAGTTTTTGAGATTTTCTTGGATATCATTTCGACTTTATCTCTTTGGTAGTTAGCTATGCTTGCTTATATATTCTGGACGTGTAACGTTATGTTCATGGCATTATTTAACTTTTTCACATTTTCCCTTAAGATGTTCAGGTCTTCCTCCGTTGTTAAACCAAAAAGGCGGGAGGCGAGTTCTCCGACGATGGGAATTAGGCCTGTAGATCTCCGGTATTTACTTCTTCGAAAAAATACCTCAAAGTTTCTTGTGGTACTTTGTTTTAATTTTTGTATTTCTGCATTAAATAGTTCAAATAAGGCTTGTAATCTTTATCTATACAATATTAAGAAGGCTTTGTAAGTTGACACTTTTTGGGCGTTTTTCTTGTTTAGATCATGTAATAGTTCACTATCTTCTTTTGTCGGCTCGTCGGCCATTGCTAATCTAGCACAAGTGCGTTGACCGTCTTTCATACAACATTTCTTATATACGTTATATTCTTCTTCCTCTTTCTTAGAATTATTTTTCTTTTCTTCTGGTGTTATCCCTTTTACTTTAATCGTTTTTGTGTTGGTATGTGTGACTGAGCTTCTAGCTTTCAGGTCTTGAGAAAATACGCCAATTGGGTTTCGGCGCGTTATTGTTGACCCCTTCGACTTCATAAAATATGTAATTACCTGTGGTCGTTTATTCGTAAACTTGTTAAAATTTCCATTAGATTCTTTAATAAGTGTGACTATTTTTTAGACTGTGTTTATCATGGTTTCTGATATTGAAGATTGTATTTCTTTTACTCGGGTCTCATAAATAGGTATGGTTGTCTTGGTGTCTTTTCTTTCCTTTCTGTAGGATTTCCATTCTTATTATCTTGTTGTGTATTTGAGAATTTCAACTCCTTTAGGTTAATAATTTGTTTGTAGTCTTTCTCCTTTGCGAGTTTGGATAATATTTGCTTCGTAACATTTTTCTCAGCATGATTTTGCCATAATTCTTTGAGAAAAGTCCATAGGCTCGGTAGTTCATTTAGCATTGCGTAGTTTCCATCATAAAGTTTTCCTTCCCTTGTAGTCAATGGCTTGGGGTTTTCTATAGGTTTCATTGCGGTAAAATATCTTGACAAGTGTTCAACATTATTCGCTGACCTTTTCTTTCTGATTCCTGTGGCACCGGGTCCGATTGCCTGGTTTAGTTCATTCTTGTTCTTGTCAAATCTATTTTTTTATGGATTGTGATTTTATTTCTGTGATAAATTGGATATTGAACTCTTTTTTGTACTTAATTGGAATAATGCTACTGGTCTGCAATCCTTTTTAATACCTTACGAATTGAAATACCAATTCTTTGAGTTTATTCCTATTTTCTCTCCAGTCTCGTTACATGTTGAAACAAGGTTTCAAAGGGCTTTGGATCCAATTTCATGAAGATTTTCATGCGTTATGGCTGGCTAGGAGTGAATTTTCATGCTTAAATATTACTCCATGTTTTACAATATCTTGGGCTGCTGCGTGAACAACGAGGATTATGATGATGTTCTTAAGCCTCATCTTTTTACTTGTTTCTACAATTAATCTGTTATTAATTTTACCTATTTTTGGGAAATTTGTTTATTTGCTTTTTTTTGGGGGGTTAGGTGTTTTAACCTTTAACTTAGGTTATATTGTTGTAATAATTTATATTATTATAACCGTTTTATTATTTGTCCAAACAAAGCTGATTTATAAGTGTATTGCATACTTTTTGCTTATAGGCTAAACAATATTTCAGGATTTTAATGGTTTTGGAAATTCTAGCTTTACTCTGTTTATGATATGCAATTATGACTGGTTGAGATATATTTTAAAGGTTTAGTTAATGATTGCCGAGCAACGTATTCTTTTGTATTATATTTAATAAGCAACACATATATAAGTAAGCAAGTAACATATTTATAAATACACTGGTAACCTATTTTTATTATCTATCTTTTAATAACATTCTTGGCGTTATTACAACCAAAATTATTAGGCTCTGAACTAATGCAAAAATAAGTCTCTTAAATGAGATCATTGAGGTAAGTTTATGGTTTGAATTATCATAGAATATACACTGGTTCGTTGAGTCACTTGATTTTATACTTTCAAAAGAGACAATTTTAGAAACAGGGGGGTTTACGATACGTCTTATCGTAAGGACAACCTAATCCTATTTGTATATATGATTCCTTCCATGTTCATCTATATTCAATTTCAAGATGGCCGTATCTTTTGGCAGTTCTTTGCGTGTTTCTTTCTAATCATACTAGCATGGTATTCAGGCGATGGACTTCCCATGATAACACATTTTTTCTTATGAATTACAATTCAAATACTATGTTGTTTTCATTATTTTCATCTATGTCTATGTGCGTTAGATAGACCAACAGATCATTCGGGAGCTCTAGGTTTATCAACGTATTCGATATACATTTCTTTTGCGAATTCTTACGAATTATTTTACGACGTTGTTCGGCTAGGGACAGGGAATTATTTATAACTTTTACTACTCTAAAAATTAATTGTATATGTGACGCATTACAACATTTTTGCTCGCGTACAATAATATCAAAATTGGGAAATGCTTTAGATCCAAAATTTTCATCTTCTTCATAAAGGTTTAATGCGATTTTCTTTATGTCATTATAATCTCGCGCACTGGATTTATTACTGAAATCTTCAGTTTCCTAACCTAATCCCTTTCCAAGATAGCAAATACTAGCTTGTCTAGAATTTTACCTCAAAATTAATTGTAGTTTTGAACACAATAGACCAAAATTCCCACCTCTTCACCCCGATAAAACCATGGATTTGTGTAAAATCAATCTTAATACAGTGGAGTGTATTATAAACTTTCCAAATTTATCATTTGACAATAGAGTTAAATTTTCTAGCAAATATGAAACAAAAACCTAGAAAGAGAAACCACTTCAAGCCTTAATTAAAGTGCTGAAACTAGAATTAATCCCGAGTAAAGATAAAACATAGAGTTGCAATTTTCCTATCCACTAAAATTGCTGTTGAAAAAGCATTGATAATCAACAAATTAGGTGAAATAGAAGTCCATGTTGAGGAATATGAACCCAGATGTCAAGGAGCATTAAGGTGAATATCAAATGAGGTCCAAAGAGTTAGGCCTTCTACATCAGAACTAAATTTTCCCAGTGAATTCTGTAAGAAGATTGAAAAGATTCACCAGGGAAGGAAAAAAAAATGAAAAATAGCTTATCAATTTGTATTAACTTGCTTTTGAGAACAACCTTTTGCCCTCATCTATTTGGCTATACAGAAGGAAAAGGGAAGTTCAAGAATACCAAAGTCTTTATTATTCAGTGTTTGTAATGCCAAAAATGTAGCATCCTGCTATGATTTGCTTGCCTTAGTGAATTACTTATTGCTTTGCTTATTATTTGCATAGATTTGTTTGTTTACTTTGCTTGCTTACTTGTTGATTATATTATTTTTACAGGTGCTTAGGTAATAGAAAACCTAGAAGAAGAGTGGTCAAAGTTTGAAGAGTATGCCAAACCAATTTTTCTTGGTTCTCTATCTGGTAAAAAAGAGAAGGTCCATTGTGCATACCTACTTATCTGGATTGGTGAAAAAGGAAGACATTTTTAAAACCTTCGAAATTGAAAATGAAAATAAGAATAAAATGTATCCATACATTTTGAAGCTTTGACAATGTGCTGCTCAAAAGAAGAACAAAGTATATGCTTAATATATTTTTCAAAATGTGACCAGCATGAAGGAGATATTACTGAGTTGAATTGCTTGTTAATCCTTCTGAATACCGTGATCCTAAGGAGATGACTAGAGAAAATTGTGTTTGGTATTAGAAATCCCAGAATACATGAAAAACTACTTGCAGAAAGAAACAGCCCAAAACTAGAAAGAACAGTAGAACTTTGTAGAGAGTATGAAACAACCTAGGTACAGCTCAGATCATTTGAAAATGAATATAAAACCTCCCCGGTCAAACAAGAAGTTGACACGATCTACAGAAGTCAGCAAAAACCAGGAGATTCAAGATTAAGACAAAAGGGGACCAAATGTTACTTTTGTGGTGGAACCTATGGGCCTGGCACACCTGCCCAGCAAAAGGAAAAGTATGCTCAAAGTGTAAAAAACTTAATCACTTTGCAAAAGTCTGTCAAAGCAAAACAATGCATGCCATTGGGGACACTGAATTTAAAGCTTCAGAGGTAGTTGAAGACCAGGAGATTCTGCTTTATACTGTCCAACAAGATGGAAATAAGGATGAAGCTTGTGTTACATTCAAGATTATCAATCAGCTTTTAGATTGACACTGGAGCTCAAGCAAACACTATCCCACAAGATTACTTTTATCTACTAACTCCAAAACCAGCAATACTACCTGCAAAGCCAATACTCACTAGCTACTGTGGGTCATCAATCCCTGCCATTGGAACCTGTATTTTATCATGTAGTTTTGGAAACACTGAACAAAACCACAAATTGTTCATAGTTGGTGATAATTCTATTCCTATTCTTGGATTCAAGTCAAGCAAAGAACTTAACTTGGTGAAACTTGTCCTTAATGCAGACATAAGAAATGAAAAGATTCAATCATCAAATTTGAAAACTGTTCTTGCACCATGTGAACAATTGTTCTCTGTTATTAGGAAAATAGAGGGAAAGTATGAGATTTATCTTAAGGAAGGATCCACTCCAACAGCTTATCCTGCTAGAAAGGGACCTATTGCAATGCAAGGAAGACTGAAAAAAAGAACTTGACAAGTTAGAAAATATTTTAATAATAGAAAAAATAGAAAACCTACCAATTGCGTAAATGTAATGGTGCTAGTAGAAAAAAATATTGGAATGTTAGACTCGGCATTGACCCAGTTGATCTTAACAAATCTATCAAATGCCCTTATTACCTCATTTCAACTTTTGAATTTTAATATTTTCGACATCTGCATGAAGAGATCGAAACATTTGTCCACTCATTCGTTAAAGCTCTACCTGCTACAGACAGCAAACTAGAGGAAAACATGCAAAAGACTGTCTTAGATCATGAACTGACAGCACTGAGCAAGACTATTCAAGAAGGTTGGCAAAGTAACACAAAATCATGCTCAAACACAATAGTACCATACTGGAATATTTGTCAAGACCTTTCAATGCCCAATGATTTAATCTTTAAAGGGTCCAGCCTCTTCATCCCTGCCATTTTACAAGAAATTGTTTTAAAGGTTTTGCACTCCTCACACTTGGGCGCAGACAAAACAAAGCAGAGAGCTCGAAGGATAGTCTCCTGGCCCGGCATAGGAAAAGACATCGAGATATTTATCCAGAAGTGCAATGTCTGCATTCATACAAAATCCAACAACCAAAAAGAACCAATGATTGGCACACCACTTCCAGCCCTACCCTGGCAACATCTGGGGTGCAACCTGTTTGAGTGGAATAGCAAACAGTATATCGTAACTGTCAACCATTACAGCAGATACTTTGAGGTGGATAGCTTAGCCTCCACTACCACTACCCAAGTGGCTAATAATCTGAAGGTGATATTTGCACGTCATGGTATACCAGCAATCCTCACCTCAGATAATGGGCCCCAATTCAACTCCAAGGAATTTCAGTTATTCACAAAAGATTGGGGTATTAAACACACCACATCTAGCCCCTACCACCCCATGGCAAATGGACTTGCTGAAAAGAGCTTGCAGACCTGTAAAAGAAATACTCAATAAATCTATGCTAAGTGGACAAGATCCATACATTGGCCTGCTTGAATACTGTAAAACATCTGCGGATGAAATGGCAGTACTAGCCCAGCTGCTCATGAGCCGCCAGTTGTGATCAGTACTCTCCATCACAGAGAAACACATAGAAAAACATCTAGTGCCTGAAAATAAGTTTCTGGCACATAGAAATCGAAGCAGAGCACGCCAGAAAGATTATTACAATAGGACTGCCAAATCCCTGCCAGAAATACAAGTAGGATTGAAAGTACATGTCCAGACAACACCAAACAGTCTTGGAAAATAGGAACAGTAACTGATATTTGCCCTCAACCACAATCATACAAGGTTCTTACTTATAACGGATCATCCATCCAACCCAACAGAGTTAAAATATCTCATAGAAAAGAAGAAAGTAGAGAAGTATCTCAAAGAAGACATAAAAGGAAGCCAAATGAAAACTCAGTCTGATACAGCTATAATAAGAACTAACACTTTTCACAGCCCAGTTTCTGCCAAATTAACAAGGGAAGCTGATTGAATGCATTTCAGTCCAACATTAGACAATGGGGAAAAGGCATCTTTCCATGCCATTGGAAGTGCACTACAACAGCCAAGAGCATCACCAACTATAAATGGAACGCATTCAAACAAGATCTGACAGATCTGTAATAAAACCAAAGAGGTTGGATCTCTGAAGATTAAGAGTAGTGTTGGGCAACATTTTGATTAATTGATATTTTTACACTCAATATTCGATGTATTGATATCAATATTCTGGATCAGTTTTTTGGTATCTCGCGGGTTTGCCAAAGTTCAGTAACGCAAATGGTAAATAAAGGGTATTTTGCTTAACTTTGTTTCAAAATTCAAATAATATGAAATCAAACAACTAAAATAAACTTCGATTACATAAATTTATATAATAAAAACCCAGATTTGGAATTATTTTGGCTCAAGAAAAGAGAAAAATAAACTACTGCTTATTCAAAAACATCAGCTTGTCAATGGTTTTCCCTGAGAGTCGATTCCGCCGTTCAGTGATTATCTGACCATCCTTTGAAAACATTCTTTCAGAAAGGACTCTGGTAGCGGGTACAGACATGAATTTCATTGCAACTTCGTCCTGGTGTTTTTGGGACCCCCTAGCACGAGACTTCCACCACTTGAGTGGACAAGTTTCTCTTGAAAATGTTGGCTCCCTATTAAACGTTTCCAGAGCTATGATATATTCGGCTGTTGTCGAAGCATGTCCTGCATTGACTATAAGTACTTCATTGTGAACCCCACAAACTGGTTTGATTCTGATATGACTGCATTGCAGGAACTATGATGATGCTTGTATCTACTGATCGAGATTCAGCCGAGGGATTGCTCTCACTTTGGGCACCACCGTACACCATCCCTGGGCAAACCTGGGCACACCTAAGCTTTTTTTCAGAGCTTTTACCTAAATCAAACATAATTTACGCAGGCCAAGTAAACTTGACTTAAAGTTGACTATTCTAAATTTCTGAAAGGAATTTCCAGAGAAATGATTGGACCAGCACACCTGGGCACACCTTTACACACATTTTGGGACAGCAACCCCTCGGATTCAGCAAGGGCAAATCTATCTCGTTTGCCAGTTTGCTCTCAACTTGTAGAAGATCGTCAGGTGAAATATACATTTCTGTTGAAACACAGGTCAAGATATGTGGCAATTGCGACGGGTGTGACTTGACCATGGCTTATAAACCCACAATGCACTTTATTCAGCAAAGCCTTTCGAAGCTCATCAGCCACATCTGAGGATCAGCCAAAAATTAGACTGAATATTTGATGTATAATGATATTAATTGCTGAAAGCTCATCAGTTCAAAATGTTACTATAATTTTAATGTTTATTTTCAATATTAAGTACAAAAGAAAATAATTGTCATAAAATTGGTTTGCAGTAAAGCGCCAATGACTCAGTAGGTTTTAGACTTTTACAGTGAGAGAAGGAGGTCATACCCAAAGTCTTGTTTGTTGTGATTTTTGTTCGTTTCAAGCTTGATTTGCATATTCAATTTAAGTCTCGCTCGTTTTAAGATTAATTTATTAATTTACATTAATATCTATTGTATGTTTGTTTGCATTGATTGTTTATTTAATGTCTGCTCGTTTTAAGTTTCATTTATGCTTCAACAGGAAAATATTTTTTTGTATTAAGCTTCATTTCAATATTAAGTCTAAGTATTGCTCGCTTTAAGATCTATTTATTCATGTATATTATTACTTGTTGTATGTTTTTGCTATGATTGTTTATTTAATTTCTGTTCGTTTTGGGTTTCATTTTTTCTTTAGTAGTAATTTCTGGTCGTTTTGAGTTTGTATTTTTAAAGGTATTTGTATCTGCTGAGCTTAATGTCAAAATGGCCTTTACTTTTCTTTGAAAAACTTATTTTCCGGAGTTTTTTTTGTAATTAATTTCTGTTCGTTTTTGATTGCAAAAAGTTTCAAGTTTTTAAAAGTTCCTTGCTTCAAAATCAAACTTAAAAAAAAATCAAATATTCATCAAAGTATCAATACTAGTATCAAAGTAAGAATATCAAAGTGAAAAAAACAGGTTTGTGTCAACCTCGGAGTTTTTGGAGTTTTTAGGGGTGTGATTCTCAAAGATCTAATTTTCAGAAATTTCTATTACGTTGCAAAAAATGGCTATCTGAAAATTTGGATTGGATGTGTTTGGAGGAATGTTGGGCATGAGAAGGGCATTAGTCGCTCTCCAATCACTTTCGACTATTACAAAGGGCACTAGCCCTCTCAATTTCCAATTGAATGAGCCCCTTTTGAAATTACTATAACAACTTTCAATATAAACTTTATATGCCCCCAGGGAATAACTTACAACCCTTGCACTGAGTCTGAGGGGGTTATCATCCTAAAAGATCCTATTTCAAGAACTTTCAACTATGTTGAACAAAATGGATATCTCAAAATTTTGATTGCATGTGTTTGCGAAATTGGTGGGCATGAGAGGGGCGTTTGTCGTTCTCCAATCACTTTCAACTATCAAAAAGGGCACTAGCCATTTCAATTTCCACGGGAATGAGCCCTTTAGAAGTTTCTACGCTTTCAACAAAAACCTTATACGTCCTCAGGGCATAACTTGCACCCCTTGCCCGGAGGGTTGTGGGAGGGGGAGTTGTCACCCTTAAAGACCTAACTTCCAAAACTTTCAACTACGTTGAATAAAATGGCTATCTAAAATATTGATTGGATGTGTTTGGAGAAAAGATGAGCGTGAGAGGGGGGTTAGTTGCCCTCCGATCTCTTTTGACTCTTAAAATGTGAACGAGAACTTTCAATTTCCAATCATATGATCCCTCTCCGAAGTTTATACGAGTATACCTTCCATAAGAACCATATATGCCCCAAAAGCAATACTTACAACACCTGCCCCGGGCCCTGGGGGAGGGGGGGGTGTCGACACAGGATGTTTTCTTATCTGACCTTTGAACTATCATAGGCAGCGCAACCGCGCTGCCTAAGTAAAGAAAGGTGTTGGCACAATGTATTATTTTTTTTTTCCATACCAGGGCACTTCGTATCGAAGGATTTGTCGTAGAAACTTCGGAAGGGGCTCATTCGATTGGAAATTGGAGTGGCTAGTGCCCTTATTAATAGTCAAAAGTGATGGGAGGACAACTAGCCTCCGCCCCACGCCCATCATTCCCCCAAACACATCCAATCAAAATTTTTAGTTATCCATTTTGTTCAGCGTAGTTGATTTCCACATAGAAAATATATTTTTGAGGAGGAACTTCCCCTATAACCCTCAGGGCAAGGGTTTTAAGTTATGCCCTGAGGGCATATAAGAACGATGTTGGCCCAATGTATTATTTAATTTTTTTTTTCCTTTAAAGCAGGGCACTTCGTATCGAAGAAGTTGTCGTAGAAACTTTGAAAAGGGCTCATTCAATCGGAAATTGGAGTGACTTGTGCCCTCTTTAATAGTCAAAAGTGATTAGAAGGTGACTAACACCCCTTCCACGCCCACCATTTCCCGAAAGACATCCAATCAAAATTTTGAGATAGCCATTTTGTTCAGTGTAGTTGATTTTTAGATAGAAATTATGTTTTTGAGGAGGACACTCCCCCACAACCCTCAGGGTAAGTGTTGTAAGTTATGCCCTGGGGGCATGTAAGGTTTTTATAGAAGGCGATGTCGTAGAAACTCCAAAAAAAGCTTATTCGATTTGGAGATTCAAAGGACTAGTGCCCTTTTTAATAGTCGAAAGTGTTTGGAGGGAAACTAACCCCCCTCTTGCGCCCACCTTTTCCCCAAAAACATCCAATCAAAATTTCGAGATAGTCAATTTATTCAACGTAGTTTTAAGCTCTGGAAATTAGGTCTTTGAGGATAACAAGCCCCCCCCCCCTCACAGCTCTCAGCGCCAGGGTTGTAAGTTATGCCCTTGGGGCATATAAGGTTTTTATAGAGCGTGTTGTCGTAGAAACTTCAAAAAGGGCTCATTCGATTGGAAATTGAAATGGCTAGTGCACTTTTTATTAGTCGAAAGTGATTGGAAGGCAACTAACACCCCTTCCACGCCAACCATTTCCCCAAACACATCCAATAAGAACTTTGAGATAGCCATTTTGTCCCACGCTGTTCAAATTTCAGGAAATTATACCTTTGAGCAGGACACCCCCCCACAGTCTTCAGGGCAAGGGTTATAAGTTATGCCCTGGGGGCCTATGGGTTTTTTATTGAAATCTTTTTCATAATTGAAAGTGATTGGAGAGGGACTAACGCCCCTCTAACGCCAACCATTTCCCCAAACACATCCAATCAAAATTTTGAGATAGCTATTTTGTTTAACGTAGTTTAAAGCTCTGGAAATTAGGTCTTAAAGGATGACAACCACCCTAACAGCCCTTAGGGTAAGGGTTGCAATTTATGTCCTGGGGGCATATCAGGTGTTAATAGAAAGTGTTTTCGTTTCAAAAAGAACTTATTCGATTGGAAATCGAAAGGCCTAGTGCCCTTTTTAATAGTCGAAAGTGATTGGAAGGCTTGACATTTTCATAGGCAGCGATTGCGCTGCTATTACTATTACATCGCATCGCAAAGAACGATGTTGGCACAATGTATTTTTTTTTTCTATACCAGGGCACTTCGTATCGAAGGAGTTGTCGTAGAAACTTCGAAAAGGACTCAATCGATTGGAAATTGGAATGGCGTGTACCCTTTTTAATAGTCCAAAGTGATTGGAAGGCAACTAACACCCCTTCTAAGCCCACCATTTTCCTAAACACATCCAATCAAAATTTTCAGATAGCCATTTTGTTCAGCTTAGTTGATTTCCAGATAGAAAATATGATTTGAAGAGGACACAACCCTCACGGCGAGGGTTTTAAGTTATGCTCTGGGGGGATATAAGAACGATGTTGGCACAATGTATCATTTATCATTTTTTTTCCCTTTAGACCAGGGCACTTTGTATCAAAGAAGTTGTCGTAGAAACTTCGAAAAGGGCTCATTCAATTGGAAATTGGAGTGGCTTGTGCCCTTTTTATTAGTCGAAAGTGATTGGAGCGCAACTAACACCCCTTCCACGCCAACAATTTTTCGAAACACATCCAGTCAAAATTTTTAGATAGCCATTTTATTCAGCGTAGTTGATTTCCAGATATAAATTCTGTTTTCGAGGAGGACACTCCCCCACAGCCTTCACGGTAAGGGTGGTAAATTATGCCCTGGGGGCATATAAGGTTTTTATAGAAAATGTTGTTGTAGAAACTTCAAAAACGGCTCATTCGATGGGAAATCCAAAGGGCTAGTACCCTTTTTAATAGTCAAAAGTGATTGGAGGGCAACTAACACCCCTCTCACGCCCACCTTTTCCCTAAACAGATCAAATAAAAACTTTGAAATAACCATTTTGTTCAATGTAGTTGAAAGTTCTGGAAATTATGTCTTTGAGGATGACGACCCCCTAACAGCCCTCAGGGCAAGGGTTGTAAGTTATGCCCTGGGGGCATACAAGGTTTTTATAGAACGGTTTGTCGTAGAAACTTCAAAAAGTGCTCAATGGATTGGAAATTGAAACGGCTAGTGCCCTTTTTAATAATAGAATGTGATTGGAAGGCAACTAACACCCGTTTTATGTCCACCATTTCTCCAAACACATCTGATCAAAATTTTGAGATAGCCCATTTGTTCCACACTAAGTTCAGAAAATTATACCTTTGAGCAGGAGACTCCCCCACAGTCTTCAGGGCAAGGGTTATAAGTTATGCCCTGGGGGCATATAAGGTTTGTATTGAAAGCTTTGTCGTAGAAACTTGAAATAGAGCTCATTCGATTGAAAGTTAAAAGGGCAAGTGCCCTTTTTAATAGTCGAAAGTGACTTGAGGACAACTAACCCTCTCTCATGCCCACTTTTTCCCCAAACACAAACATTCAAAATTTTTAGATAGCCATTTTATTCAACGTTATCGAAAGTTTTGGAAATTAGGTCTTTAAGGATGACAACCCTCTTCTCCCCTTAGCCTCAGGACAAGGGTTGTAAGTTATGCCCTGGGGCATATAAAGTTTTTATAGAAAACGATGTTGTAGAAACTTCAAAAAGGGCTTATTGAATTGGAAATTGAAAGGGCTTGTCCCATTTTTAATAGTCGAAAGGGATTGAAGGGCAAATAACCCCCCTGTCACGCCCACCATTTTCTCAAACATCCAATCAAAATTTTGAGATATCCATTTTGTTCAACGTAGTTGAAAGTTCTGGAACTTAAGTCTTTTTGGATGATAACCCCCTCAGAGCTCTCAGTGCAAGGGTGGTAAGTTATGCCTTGGGGGCATATAAGGTTTATATAAAAAGCAGTTGTAGAAACTTCAAAAAGGGCTCATTTGATTGGAAATTGAAATTACTCTTTTTAATAGTTGAAAGTGAGTGTGGAGCAATTAATCACCCTCTCAAGCCCATTGTTGTGGTTCCACCCTTGTTTTTTTCTTTTCAGATAAATGACATGTTTTCGTTCCGTAATTACATTTGCTTGGGTTTGCCTATAGTATAATTTTCAATGAAAGTTTAAAAGTCTTGTTGCTAAGTTATAGTGGTTTTGCAATAAGGAAGCTTTGAAGTAAATTCCATTTTGGACTTCCTGGTCTGAGTAATTGAATAATAAGTGTAAGAGAGTAGAAAAGGTGTTTAATGGGAATTGGGATGATTGGCTGGGCCAAGCAAAGGTCCACCCCTATGAACAGTCGTGTACATAATATTAGTTTTGAGTTAGTCTGCATTTAGACCCCGTTCAGGGAAACATATTTTTTTGTTATTATAAGTAACCGTTGGAAGAATACAAGTAAGGTATTTTCTACAAACTGTCTACTAATTTTCCCGGAACCCAGGCAGGGTAGGAATAGAGTTACGAGAGACCGTCATTATTATATTGAAAGGGGGGTTTGTTACCTCCAAGGAGAGAGTTAGACCCAAGGGCGTTTTCTAGTGATAACCCAAGGGTGGGTACATTTGGCTTTAGAAAGTGGCCATTTGACCACTCGATCGCGTTATCATACCCTGGGACAGGGTATACTGTAAATAGGGTAGTACCAAACCCGATATTTGCAGAACCGGTGTGGTAGACGCGGGCATCACATTATAATTTGGGGCCGGGGCTCTCCCCTCCAATAAGTGGTGACACCCGTACCTTACACTCCCAATAAGTGGTGGCAGCAAGAAATGGTCCTATCAGTAAACCTGATAGTAAAAGAATTCCGCGTTTTCGAAGAGACAAGTTAATTTAGCCTACAGAGTAGCCTATTGTGATTACATATAAGGAGAAAAAAAAATACGGAATCAATTAATAAAATTATGAAGATCTATTATGGGCTATGCCTTGTTAGATCATAATTGAAAAATTTACGGATCAATATATCGCGCAACTAATTAGTGTGCAAAAATATAAGGCTAATTGAAACGCAGCAATTTTTCAGGAGTGACCAGAAGTTACATGGATTAAAGAATTTTAATTTAGACTGAAGAGGTAATTTGAAGTTAACGGAATTTTGAAATTATGTCGGACAGAGATGAGATTAACTCAAGACCGAGAAGGTCAAGACCGAGACCGAGAAAAAGCACTCAAATAGATATGACAAAACAACTATTAAATTTCATGGATAAATATAGATTAGCCAGAGAACGAAAAGAGGAGGAAGATAGAAAAGAAAGAGAGGATAGCCTGAGAACGAAAAGAGGAGGAAGATAGAAAAGAAAGAGAGAAAGAGAGGATAGCTAGAGAGCAGAGAGAAGAGAATATTAGAATAGATAGAGAACGAAAGGAAGAGGCTGATAGAATAGCCAGAGAACGAAAGAAAGAGAGAGATAGAGAGGATAGATGAGAACTAATGCAAATAATTGCAGGGAAAAATTTTCAAACGTATAATAGAACCGCATGGGTTAGAAGCCCGGAAAAATATACAACTTCGCTGACTACGGGGGGAGGTGGACCGGCCGATAAAACAAATTGGGAGGCTGTGCCACCGTGTCGGAAAAGCGAAATGCTTGATACGCGTTTTCGAAATATTGATAATCCACAGAAATGGGATACAGAAGTAGAAAGACAACATAATATTGAAAATAAGACACACAAAAATGGTTTTTCAGAAAAATTTTCAGAAAATAGAAAACTTGAGAACACTTTTAATGAATATGAGATGCCAAAAAATAAATGCAAAAATGAAACACTGATTGTACCAAAGAAAAATGAGTCGAAATTTATTGTACGCGCTTTTCCTCGGAAAGTTCGAGAAATTTTAGTACAATAAGAAAAACCAAATGTCGGAATTCAGTTCCTATTTGATAACGAAATATTTGTTTCTGTGGTAAAAGTAAAGAGAAGTAAAAGAGAGAAAAGAGATATTAAGCGGAGCTACAATGAAGTAATGCAGTTAAAGATGGTGGACACTGGAGTCCAAATCAGATTTAACGATGATTTATTATTTATCGCGCGAATGACAAAACTGAGAAAAGTGAAAAAGAAAAAATAAATGCAAAAAAAGAGACAAAATTAGGAGATTCAGCCTGCAGTGGCGAAAAATAAAAAAATGTCGGACGGGTTGTGCCTTGATAACATAAATAATAGGGGGGAAAAGAAGTCCAAGACCCATGGGGGATAAAACAAGATGATTACGAAATAGAGATGAAGGACCTACAACGGGCTGGGGGAAAATTGGGAGATATTGAATGTCGAGTCGGATTGGAAAAACTTGGAAAGGAATCTGAGATTAGGATTATCAACTCAAAAGATGTGTCAATCCTTTATGAGGGAGAGGATTCCCTTGGGGAAAATCCCCTGTCGGCCGTCGCGAAAGATAGCTCTTTCTTTGAATCCAATACTGCTGGACATGTTTTAATTCATCTATAAAGGTTTTGTCACTCTAATCTGGAGCCCTTGGGGGACAGTATCTCCCAGTAACTTCACATGTCATCCAAAACTTTGTCCAGTAACCATGTTCATTTACTCTTCAAGGAAATCCACAATTATTTCCGGCAAATTGTATTCAGTGGGAGTTGTATCCAAACTCCATCTTCAATTAGCATCAACGCATATTCTGCATTTGATTATCCCAGGGGAGCGAACCTAGAAAAAAGGCGATTCATGGTTCGCTCAAGATTTCACTTCATTTCCAGTATCTTTGTCGTATTCAGTGGCCTGTGTATGTTTGGCATGGGACTATTTCAAATTATGCCAAGAGGCAATTTACCTTTTTATTGGGAAATGAAGTTGTTTCCATAGATAGAAATTAAGAGGCTAGTGCTGCCAATTATTCATGATAGCTGGCATCATCAAATGTGCCGGAAACTGACTCTCTGCTCCTCTCAAATGTAAATTCGTGAGAGCAAGAAAATTTTGTTTTTGATTGGGCTGCGTACAATCATTTTCTACGAATCTTGGGGGCTTCAACTTTGAAAACCTAATGTGGATTCTATACGATCTAGACCATGGTGGTTCTACAGTAGAGACGTGTTGATGACGACCGATCCAGAGCCAAGCGGTGGAAGTAGTAGCACATACACTTGCGGAAGAGAGAAGGCAAATGGATTTTGTAAAGTTGAAGTTATGTGTTTATGTTTGTAAGGGTGGACCAAGGTAGCGCATGGGTGGTCATTTATCTTACGGAGGGAGGTGTTGGGGATTCACCCCTGTTTCTTTTCTTTTCAGTTAAATGACCTGTTTTCGTTCCGTAATTACATTTGCTTAGATTTGCCTATAGTATAATTTTCAATGACAGTTTAAAAGTCTCGTCGCTAAGCTATAGTTGTTTTGCAATAAGTAAGCTTTGAACTAAATTCTATTTTGGACTTCCTGGTTTATGTCATTGAATAATAAAGCTAAGAGAGTAGAATTGGTTTTGAATGGGGATTGAGAGGATTGGCAGGGCCAAGCGAAGGTCCACCCCTATGAACAGTTGTGTACAGAATATTATTTTTGAGTTAGTCTACATTTAGACCCCGCTCGGGGAAACATTTTTTTGTTATTATATATAAAAGTCAGAAAAATACAAGTAAGATATTTTCTAAAAACTGTCAATTAATTTTCTCGGAAACCAGGCAGAGTATAAATAGAGTTAAGAGATACCGTTTTTAATATACTGACAGGGGGGATTGTTACCTCCAACGAGAGGGTTAGAGATTTCTAGTCGTAACCCAAGGGCAGGTACATTAGAAAGTGGCCATTTGACCACTCGATCGCGTTATCATACCCTGGGACAGGGTATACTGTAAATAGGGTAGTACCAAACCCGATATTTGCAGAACTGGTGTTGTAGACGCGGGCATCACATTATAATTTGGGACCGGGGCTTTCCTCTCCAATAAGTGGTGATACCCGTACCTTACCACTCCAATACCCATCATTTCCCCAAAAATATTCAATCAAAGTTTAGAGATAGTCATTATGTTAAACGTAGTTGAAAGTTCTGGAAATCATGTATTTAAGGATGACAAATCCCCCAGAGCCCTCAGGGCAAAGATTGTAAGTTATGCACTTGAGGCATATAAGGTTTTTATAGATAGAGTTGTCGTAAAAACTTCAAAAAAGGCTCATTCAATTGGAAATTGAGTGGGCTAGTGCCCATTTTAATAGTCGAAAGTGATTGGAATGTAACTAACCCCTCTCTCACGCCCACGATTGCCCCAAACACATCCAATCAAAATTTTCAGATAGCCATTTTGTTCAACGTAGTAGACAGATCTGGAAATTAGGTCTTTGAGGATGACAACTCCTCCCCTCCCCCCAGCCCTCTGGGCAAGGGTTGTAAGTTATGCCCTGTGAGCATATAAGGTTTTTATCGAAAGTGTTTCGTAGAAACATTAAAAAGGCTCATTTGATTGGAAATTAAAAGGGCTAGTGCCTTTTTTAATAGTTGAAAGTGATTGGTGAGCAACTAACGCCCCTCTCCTGCCCATCATATCCCCAAAGACATCCAATCAAAATTTTGAGATAGCCATTTTGTTTAACGTAGTTGAAAGTTCTGGAAATTAGGTCTTAGAGGATGACAACAGCCCTTAGGGTAAGGGTTGTAATTTATGCCCTCGGGGCATATAAGGTGTTTATAGAAAGTGTTGTCGTAGAAACTCAAAAAGGGCTCATTCGGTTGAAAAATTGAAAGGCCTAGTACCCTTTTTAATAGTCGAAAGTGATAAGAAGGCTGGAAATTTTTATATTAAAGATTGATGTGGGTATAATGTATGATGTTGCTGTTGCTTGTTGCTGTTGTTTAGACCAGGGCACTTCATATAGAAGGAGTTGTCGTAGGAACTTCGAAAAGGGCTCAATCGATTGAAAATACAAAGAGCTGATGCTCTTTCTAATAGTCGAAAGTGATTGGAGGGAAACTAATCAACCTCCCACGCCCACCCTTCCATTTTCTCTTTATGTCTAAAAACTAAATGTGGCCTTAAGATTAAATCAAAACGCACTGTGTTAATGCTAATTCTCAATAAGGCATCTTAGCAGTATCCCAAGAACGACTGAGGGTATTATGTTCAAACTTTCGGGGCTACTTCTGCTCTTAAAATTTAACCAAATCAAAATAGCGTAAGTGTATCCAAGCAATCAAATAAAGTAAACAGATTGTTTTGCGAATGGTACAAAATTTTCCATTTCAGGTCAACTAGAGGAGGTATGAAACTAAATTAAACACTACTATCTGTGTCCAGATTTTTAAAAGGGTGTATGTTGTTAAAAATTGCTGAAATTTTTTTTGCAGCATACAAATAGCAGGCCAAACTATAAATTCTTAAAAAAACGAAAATATTTAAAGTATTATTTTCTTTTCCCTGAAAAGACTATGTCAATATAAGACGAACAGAAATTAATTAAAAAAAAACTTTCACAAAATAAGTTTTTCAAAAAAAAGTAACGAACTCCCTCCATTAAACAAAAAATGAGCAAAAATCAAATCAAATAATCTACCAAGCGTGAAACTACCACATCAGCATCATTAAATAAATGAAACCCAAAACGAACTGAAATTACAATAAATAACCAAGTCACTTTCAAAACGAGCAGAAATTAACATAAGTTGGGCTCAAAACCCCTATACCTTCCCAAGGCCAGAACATAATTTGCACTTTACTGAAAAAAATACAAATGAATGCGCATTGTCAGTTTTATATACATATACTGATATTTAGTAATCAAAATGTTAATATTATTTAATTTATTAAAGTTATAACAGTAAAAACATTTATATTTTAGCCCCCCGGCCCAGGGGGGGTGTGTCGCCCCCGGGGTGTTTGGTTACTAATATTGTAAATATTTTTAAATCAAGTGACCGCACAAAGTTATTATCAGCGGGGTGGTCGAAAAAAGGGGCTGGAGGGGGGGGGGGGCTATAGTAACTCCAAACACTTATGACTATTAAAAAGTTACCTATAAAATTCAAAGTACCATCACATTATCCCACGTTGAAGTTTATACGAGTATCTATTCCGTAAGAACCATATATGCCCCTAGGGCATTACTTACAGCGCCTGCCCCTGGGTGCTGGGGGTTGTGTTGACACCGGAGTTTTTGTTTTATGATCTTAGAACTATTTTTAACAAAATAGCTATCTCAAATTTTTTATCGGATACATTTGGGAAAAAGAGCGTGGGGGCGGGGGGGGGCTGGTTACCTTCCGATATCTTTTTAAGGTAAAAAGTGTCATAGAAGTTTAAAGTTATATTCAAATCAGCCCTCTGAAGTTTATAAAGAGTATTCCATCCTTAATAACCATAAATTCTCCCAGGGTGTAACTTATAACCCTAGCCCTGACGACTGTGTGGGACGTGTCCTGCTCAAAGATATAATTTCCAGATTTTTCAAATACGTTGAACAAAATGGATATCTCAACATCTCGATTGGAGTTGTTTGGAGAACTGGTGAGCTTGGAAGGGGTGTTAATTGCCTTTCACTCACTTTTGAATATTAAAACTGGCCCTAGCTCTTTAAATGTCACCTAGAATTACACCTGTTTTAATTCTATACGAAACCGCTTTATATAAAAAAAAAAGTTATATGATCCGAGGGCATAAATTACAAACCGGGCCCGGAGCGCCTTGGGGGGGGGGTTGTCATCAAACAAGAAAAACTGAACGGAATTTTAAACCCTGGTGAAAAAACGGGCTATCTTAACCTTTTGTTTGGTTGTGTGGGGGGAAATGGTGGACGTGGGTGGGGGTTTAGTTGACCTCCAATCACTTTTGACTATTAAAAAGGGCACTACCCCTTTGAAGTTCCAATAGAATGAGTCTTTTTTGAAGTTTCTACTACAAAACTTTATATAAAAAACTTATATTCCCCTATGTCCTAATTTACAACCCTGGCCCTGAGGGCAATGGGGGAGTATACTCCTCATAATCATGATTTCTATCTTGAAAGCATTTACGCTGAACACATTGTTTGTCTCCAAATTTGATTGGATGTGTGTGTGGAACTGGTGGGCGTGGACGGGGTGTGAGTTGCCTTCGAATCACCTTTGACCCTTAAAAAGGGCGCTGGAACTCTCAATTTCCAATTGAATGAGCCCCCTTCTAAGTTTCTATGACGACCCCTTCCATATGAAGTGCCTTTCATGTGGTGGATTTTCTGCAGGGAATATAGGGGGCTAAAGACTCCTAAAAACATCGTTTTCGATAATACGTTTTGATATTCGATATTTGATCCGATATATCGATATATCAATATCGATATCAAATATTGCCAACACTAATTAAGAGTATGATTTCTTCAAAAAACAGGAGATGTAGCATCCTGCTATGATTTGCTTGCCTTAGTGAATTAGTTATTGCTTTGCTTATTATTGCTTAAATTTGTCCTTTTGCTTTGCTTGCTTACTTGTTGATTATATTATATTTACAGGTGCTTGGGTCATATTGAACAATTAAACATACCAAACTTCTACAAAAAGTATGGCTATATGCAGGGCACCATGCCTAACTCGTCTCAGATTCAATGTGAGATTGTCTCAATTTCCACAGAGTATTGAATGTTTTGTTGTTTAAACAACACAGAATTTTTGGTTTTGTATTTTCAAGTTGTCTTTGTAATATGATGTAGGTCTATCAGAAGAGTTCTGGGGTTAGGGGTCTAGAAAGTGAGTAACATAGCATGTAAGTTTGTGCACGAGTGTTGATTTTGAAACATAATGAGGGTTCCTGTTATTAAGGGTGTTGCTTCTTTAGGCCTTGATAATCTTTTCTTTTTTTGGGCAGTGTGCTTGTGTGCTTCATCCTAAATACCACCACTACTACTATATGTGCTACCACTTCAGTTTCTTAGTAATTCTATTTGTTTCTAGTAAATATATTTGTTTAGTAAAAAAGTTTATTTTTGATAAATACATTTGAATTAATCAAGAATAGAGAAACTTTTTTGTAATTTGTTGTAAAAATATTGATATTCACAGATTTTGGGCCATTTAAACTTTACTATTCAAGGTAGTTGGTTGTCTAAATGACTCGTTTTCTCTTTTTCCAATAATAAAACTGCACATTTTTCTTATGCCCCTCGTTTTCTAGGACAGGTGACCTGGAAATTTTATGACAGATAACTTGGAAAAGTAATTTATCTCAGAGAGCTACCTGAAAATTCAACTTGACTCTGAACCAATGGACCCTTGTGATCAAACTATGGTTAAGAAAGGTAACTTAGCAAAATACTGACCAGTATTATTATTATTTTTTTTTAGACAATATAGGCTTAGTAAAGGAGTGAAAGTTTCTGGTTTCACCCAAAACAAGAAAGAGAAAAAGGGTTTCATCTGTTAGTGGACTCTGGTTCAAATATTTGTGGTGGACTGAAGAGACTAGCGGTTGGGGGAGGGGGGGTTGAGGGTCCGCACATAGAAACAATTTGTTACCTCCTATTTGTGGGGTAATTGGGGATCTTTGGGATATAAGATATTACTTTAGTCATTGTACCTAGTATTGGTGCAAAACTTGAAACTCATTTGGACTTATTTCTCTTTTATTTGGGTTAAACTACTATCAAGAACAAAAGCAAGTTATAAAAGCAGTGCAGCACATATGTATCACCTCACAAATACAAAATCAATTGTGCATTTTCTTTTGGTTTTGGGCAAACAAGGAAATAATAGCTAAACTTTTCTAGTTTCAAACATGGCAGTTAAACAAAATAATGTTGTAGACTTCATAAAATTCAAAAAGTCCTAGCATAGTTGTTATTTATAGAAGTGCATTTATTTTCAACACTGCACTTTTGAGTTGGAATGTTTTCAAAGAAAATCAGTCACATCTTAGCGCTAAGAGCAAAAGTTAAAGAAGGCCCCCCTAATGGGCCGAATAAACTGCTCTTTGCTTTTATTTGTAAAACTTTTGTTTGTGTTTAATTCCTTTTAAAAGAAATTGAATTTTGACAAAAAAACAAAAAAACAATTTGTTTTTATATTTTGCTGAAAATTTGCACTTTATTCTTTTATTGGATAGTAGCAGCATTACAAATTTTGGTTGTCTTTCTTTATTTCAGTTTTTTCTTGAAAATTTGACAACACCAACTCTTTTGAATCATTAAACACAAATTTAATAATTTTGTCTGTCTGAATATTGATGTCTTCTTCCTTTATACTGTACATTAATTTTTGTGAAAATAATTACTATGCTGGAAGACAATTTTTGTTTCTTAATTGTTTCAAGAACTTTAAAAGAAAAAAAAAATTTATAGATTCAAATTAACAAGAAGATCGTTTTATGCCAAAGGGATTATTATAAAATGTGTCATTAAAGAAATTAGCTTCTGGTTTCATACCCATTGTTAGTCAGACAATCATTGATCTTGCTAAATGCTAGTGATGTCAATATCAAACTCTAAAAAGCTAAACTGCGTGGCATCTCTGTGCAACCATAGATTTTTTTTTTTCTTAGATGTTTCAGCAATTACTCAAATAAATTTTTGGTAGTATTGCATGCTGTGAAATATTGAGCTTTTTGTATAAGATTAGGTGCAGTCTGTGTAGTCACTGACTTTAAAAATCCTCCAGTTCAGAAGTGTTGGAGATATTCAACCACAAAATAAGATATGTTTTTTGCTTCATGGCTCAAACTTCCAGAATTTATTGCTGAGGGGAAATAAAAACGACGAAAATATTTCTGCCCTACAATTTTGTGCAATGACAGAGGTAAAATCATATGTCAGATATAGCACTTCAGCCGTCGAACTCGTTATATGCATATTAATTAATTGTTTAAATGCTAAACTGATCAGACGATTTAAAGTACCAAGGACAGTGAAAATGAAATTTTTATTCTTTAAATTGGATAAGTGGAAATTTGCAAATTTATGTACGTCTTAAAAAATTGGTAAAAACCGTGGATTCAGTTTTCAATGAAAATAACCTCCATGTGCACTTACGCACTTTAAGGCGTAACGGTTGCCAAGTTTAAAAATAAGGAACGCGTGTGAAAAATAAGGAGAAAATGGATGAAAAAATTATCATTACAAGACTCTAGGAAGTGTACCTTTCCTGACTGATGTAACAACAGGAGTTTTGGCAAAGATGGCAAACATTGTCATTAATTCAGGGCAAGTCAGAAGTATGGTCCAAACAGGAGCAAGTACTTGTCTGCCCCTCCTCTTTTGCCTTAGATACTTTACATGTCTAATGTACTATACTAAATATAATATACAGTCTGCAAAGTAGACTGAATAATAAAAAGCCTCATACTAGCTCTGTATAACAGAGCTAGACTGAATTTATTTAATATTACATATTTGTCTTTATTGTGATATATAGTATATGAAATTGTGTTGGATAGATATTGAGCTGGAAACATTTTCGTCCGAGTCATAGTCTCCTTGTGGACTTGCTTATTGAAAAAAAAAACAACATTCATACTTCAATTGAATAATCAAAGTTCTGAGTGTTCTCTTTTTCTGCTGATCATGGTTGAGTGTTAAGAAGCTAGACAATCACACTTATAGCCTGCTAGACTATTCTATACTTGCCTATACTCTACTAGACTGTTCTTGTACCTGTCTAACAGTAATTGTTGGCCTTCCCATCAACTTCTTATTTTTCGCTTCTGTAGTGAAGAGTTGAAGTTGGAACCTAGTTCAGTAAAGCTCCATTCTTTGAAGAATATCTCATGCTTCTTGAAAAGTTTTGAGTCTTTTTTCTAGTATTTGCTGCCGTACGGGCTTTTTAACTATGAAATAGTTTATAGTTTAGTGGCTATTAAAAGGGTATCAAGAGGTATTGTCAGTTTTGCAGAATTAGTGCCTTCTCAATGATGCTCTGTGTAAAGTAAAATACCAAATAGTTGGTCTGCTAATGCTTATTTCAGCAGTTAAATCGCCATTAACTCTTTGTTTTACCTTCTAGACAGTGAATCATTGCCACATAGGATTATCTAGATTTTATTGACAAGCATGGGGTTAGCTTGAATATTTTAACTATATGCCACACAACAATTTTAGATACACTGGTAGTCAACAATAGAGCCTAATATTGGGAACGTACTTTAAGCTCGATTTTAAACTTATAAAATACTCTTCAATTTAGGAATTGGGATCTTAACGTTGGAACAAAGTATATAAATTATTTGTAAACTCTACCAAGGATTAATCTGAGCTATGGCAAAGATGGTAAGGGAGAATAGGTATATTTGAATGGGTTAGGCTGGAAGGGTAGCTTTTGTTCAAGACGTTTTGATAACAACAATATATACATATATATATATATATATATATATATATATATATATATATATATATATATATATATATATATATATATATATATATATATATATATATATATATATATACATATATATATAGTATATATATATATATATATATATATATATATATATATATATATATATATATATATATATATATATATATATATATATATATATATATATATATATATATATATATATATATATATATATATATATATATATATATATATATATATATTATATGTCAAGAAGATTGGCTTTTTATAAGGATACCAAATATATAAAATTCATTACGTTAAATATTACCTTTCAAAAGCTATGTGCCTGACATCTTTTAGATTTTAAGAGAAAAGTAAAAGATATAGTGGGTAGTAAAACAAAGGATGGTACAGGAGGAAGGTGATGTGGTATTAGGGAGGAAGGGAGTGGTAGGTGGTAGGGAGCTCATAAATTATATGAACCCTTCGCGCTGGAGAAAACGTATTAGGTATGTAACTATGTACCAATTACCACAACTATTAAGAAAAACCTAAACTATTTAAATAATTCTATTATAAATTAAACAAAAATAAATAAACTATAACCTGAATATTAAAAAAACTGAATTAAAAATAATAATAGATAGATGAAAATATAAAAGAAAAATAATAATAACAAATCCAGTCTCCATCACTCTTCAATGCTCAGCTAAATCCCTTGCTCGTTCTGCTGAAGTTTTGTAGTACTTTGAAAAGTTTTAGGGAGTTTTCATAGGGAGCTCATGTGATTTTGGAATTGAAATTTCTTGTTCCCTTTTTAAGAGTCAAAAGTGATCGGAGGGCATCTACCCCCTCCCCCGCCCCATTTTACCCATGTGTGTCTGATGGAAATTTTGAGATTGTTATTTTGTTCAAAATAGTCTAACAATCAAATAAAAAAAATTTCGAGATCAACACAACTCCCCAGAGCATTCGGGGGAGGGTTATAAGTTATGCTCTGGGGGCATATATGATTTTTATGGAAAAGATGGCCGTATAAACTTAGTGTGGGGTTCAAATAATTAGAAATTGAAAATTCTAGCTCCCTTTTTAAGATTCAAAAGAGGCTGGAGGGTAACTAGGGTGACAAAACCTCCCAGAGCACGGGGACCAGTGTTGTAAGCTATGGCCTGGGGGCATGTTATTATGGAAGGGGTGGTCATATAAATTTCGGAAAGGGCTTATTTATTATAAATTGGAAATTCAAGTTCCATTTTGAGTCAAAAATGATCGGAGGGTAACTAGCCCCCCCCCTGCCTTTTCTACCAAATGAATTCGGTCGAGATTTTGTGATAGCCATTTTGTTCAGTTTAGTCTAACGATTATATAACAATGCCTTTGGGGTTGATACAGCCCCCATAGCCCTAATGCAAGGGTTGTAAGCAATGCCCCGGGGGCATATAAAATTTTTATGGAAGAAGTGGAGGCTCTTTTGATCGGAAATTGGAAGTTATATTTCCCTTTTAAAGAGTCAAAAGTGATAGGAGGGCAAATGGACCCCCCCCCCCCGACCCTCTTTTCCCAAATGCATCCGATCTAGCTTTTGAGATTGCCATTTTTTTAAAATAGTTCAAAGATTATATAACAATGCCTTCAGGATTGACACAATCGTTAGATCCTGGGAAAAGGATTACAAGTTAAGCCTCAGTATCATATCAGGTTTTTATGGAAATGATGGTCGTATAAATTTTAAAGCAAGCTTATTTGATTGAAAATTGAAAGTTCTAGTTCCTTTTTAGGACACAGAAATGATTAGGGGGCAACTAGCCCCAACCCCACGACCTCTTTTCCCTAAATGTATTGGATCTGAATTTTGAGATAGTCATTTTGTCCAAAACAGTCCAAACGCCAAACAACTATTGTTCCAAGTTTGATACACGCACCCTCCAGCCCTAGGGAAATGGGCTAATAATTTTGCTAGTTACCCATCGTTAGCTTATAAAGTTTTTATGGAAAGTCTGGTCGTGTAAACTTTGGAGGAGGCTCATTCGATGGGAAATTTCTTTTGTCCTTTTTATGGCTCTAAACTGATCAGAAGGTAGCCAGTACCCCCTTCCTTCGCGTATTTTCCCCCAAATGCATCCGATTAAAATTTGGAAACAGACATTTTTTAGAATAATCCAAAATTCAAATGACTCTAACTTAGTAGTGGGGTTGAACAATCCCCCATAGCCCCTGGGGCAATGTTTTTTCGATTGGAAATTGCAACTCTTAGTTCTTTTTTTTTAAGAGTCAAAAGTAATAAAAGGGTGACCAGCCCCCACCCCTCCCGCCCACTTTTTTTCAAAAGTATCTGATCAAAATTTTGTGATATTTATATTGTTCAAAATAGTCCTAAGGCCAGATAACTATGCTTCCGGGGTTGAACCCCCTCCCAGCACCCGAGGAGCGGACTGTGAGCTATGCAAGCTGCTTATTGTTACTTTGACACTCGGATTTTCGGGTTTACGGGGCAACTTCGATTTATGGGGCAAGGACTGTAAATTATGCAAGTTGCATATTGTTCATTTGATACTTTGTTTACTGTGATACTTTCTTTACTTTGATATTGTCACTCTGATACTCGTTTTGATACTTTGATGTTGAAAAAAAAATGATTTTGAAATAGGAAACTTTGAAAACTTGAAACTCTGGCAATAAAAAACAAACAGAAATTAATTTTTTAAAATCTTTTTAAAAAAGAAGTATTTCAACGAAAACTTAAGGCCATAAAAGTCAAGGCCATATATAAGATCAGAAGAACTAGAAACTTACAATAACTCAAGCTCAAAACAACCAGAATTTACTATTAAAGAATAAATGATACCCAAAACGAACAGAAATTAAATAAACAATCATAGCCAACAAACCTATAACAGTTACCATATAAAGGAATAAATAAATCTTAAAAAGAGGAAAATTTAAATTCAATATGCAAATCAGGTTAAAACGGAGAAAAATCACTACAAACAAGAGTTTGGCCACTCACCCCTTCCCTTTTATTACATTATAATGCCTATTACGTCATTGGCGCTTTACTGAAAACTATATGTGCCTTGAACAGTCTTGGAAAGAACTAATAAAACTAAACTGAATGATACATAATGCTATTAATTGCTGAAAGCTCATCAGATCAAGATTTTTTTTTACTGTAATTTTCATTTTATTTTCAATGTTGTAATTAAAAAAAAAATTATAAAAAATTTTGTTATACAAAAAAAAACTTAATTAGATTTTTCAATGATTTTTTTATTATTATTTTTCTTACCTAAGTACTTCTATATGTTCTATATGTTTTATATATATATATTATTTTTTTGTGTGAAATAGGAACCAGATTGTTTTTAACAGTTGAAAGAAGTTGGGAAAAATAGAAAGATAAGTCTGTGCATTAAGATTTGAATATTGAAAGCCATTGTGATGACAGTGATGTGACATTGGTTCTGAAGCGTTGGTACTCTGAAAAACTTAGGAGGATTTGCTAGATATTTTTCTAAGAAATTGACTACGAATTGTTTTGGGTATCCGACAGACCAACCATATCTCAAAGACTAAGCTCTATTAAAAATATCGGTCAATCCCGCTTTCTTGGGCTATAGTGAGAGAAAGATGTAGATGGCTAGGACAGGGCCAAACGAAAGCAGGTAATCTCCAAATAGGGTGAGAGGATTTCTTATAGATAGATCCTGAGAATAAGTAAAGAAGGAAGTTCTAAATAGACTTGAATGAAAGAGGATCAAGCGTAAAAGTGTTAGGCTCAGGTAGGTTAGTGCTGCAGTGAGTGGTTAGTAGTAGTAGTAGTAGTAGTAACTTTGATTTCCATAGTTTGGGAGGAGCAGTAGATTTACTCTAAAGTGTTGGTTCTAAATCTGAATTTAATTTGTAAATTTCTTTCAGAAATTGATGACATGTTTCCAAATGAGGACAAACAGTTTTTTGAAAGTACAAATCCTATGCCATCACCTGAACAGAAAGATATTGCTTCATTTGTCTCATCATCTTCATCTACAAACCTTGAACCGGATTTTAACTTTCCAAAATTTGATTTATCTACTATCAAGAGTGAAGGTATGTTTTTCAATATCCACTGTTTTTATATATCTTTAAATACAAGAATTGAGTCACTTTGTGTGAGTATTTACACTTTTTGTGTGCGCTGAAAATTGTTGTGTGAGCTATACTAATCATGATGAAAACGGAAAAATTAGGCAGAATGATATTGGGGATTAGAAGAATGAAAAAGGCAATATAAATGCAAAAATAAAAGCTAAAAAGCAATTAATGCAGAAATGTATCGTCATGATAACTGGGGTGTATCAGGGGTGTTGATTGTTATAGTAAAAATATGCTAGTTTCCTTCTTCTAGACCCTATTTTGTCCACTACAACCCTAATTTGCCTCTAGATTCCTTTTTTTCATACTCTCTTTAATTTTAAACTTTTTTACTATGATATTTTTACTTTGATACTAATTTTGATACGTTGATGAAGCTTTGATGTTAAAAAAAATTGGACTTTGAAATAGGAAATATTGAAAAACTTGAAATTTTGGCAATAAAACAAACAGAAATTAATTTAAAAAATAACTTTCTAAAAAAGAAGTTCTTCAAAAAAAAGTAAAGACCATATTAACCTTAAGGTCAGCGGAAATAAAAACCTATAATAATTCAAAGCCAAAACGACCAAAAGTTACTTCTAAAGAATAAATGAAACCCAAAATGAAAAGAAATCAAATAAACAATTATAGCCAACAACTATACAAAAGGTACAATATAAACAGGTGAAAATATCTCTGATGCTAAATGTAAAACATATTATCATAGAACAATATTAACGTTGCGTAAAACCTGATTATAATAAACGTATTTAAAACACTATATAAAAGAATAAACGCTCTTAATGAGTAACCGACTATGTGTTTTACATTCTAAAAAATTTTCTCGGAAGCATTTGTGAAAGCACAGAGTGATTTAGCATCAATTTGCTATATAGTATCAAAGAACTCACACAGGGGAAAACCCCTTCAATCAATCTCAATCTATTCTCTTCACACCTTCCCAGGAAGTTTCCATTTCCCTTAAATCTTTCTTTATGACATCCTCCTGCCCCAACCGCGGACATCTTGCTTTCCGTCAAGCCATTGACGGTTGGCCGAAAAGGACAATCTTCAGCAATCTTGACATTTTTAGAGATATGTCATAAAAACATGTTTAGCAACCCAATGGGTATACTCCAAGACATTGCCTGTGAGGCCTCTTCCCTTGACATGACAGTTAACCCTTCTAAATCCGCAATAGTCTCAGTAATTTTCCTTAAATCCCCTCCCCTTTTTCTTACTCATAATCCTCCTGAAACCTCTGTCACATCTCTTAATCTCCTTGGTATTACAATTTCTTCCAATTTGAAATGGGATGCCCATATAAATAATATCCTACGACAAGCAAACTCCTCGCTTTCCCTCCTTAAATTTTTAAAGAAATTCAGTGGCCCCCAATCACATTTACTACAAGTATACATTTCTTTTGTGTGTCCCATATTAGAGTATGCTTGTCCTGTGTGGCACCCTGGCCTCTCAAATGAAGCAACACAAAAAATTGAAAATGTCCAAAAGAGAGCTCTAAGAATTATTTTTAAAGAGGGCAAGATACCATATCTGCATTTGTTAAATATTTCAAACCTAGAGACCCTCGAGAGACGAAGAAATAATTTTTGCCTCCGTTTTGGTAAGTTGGCACTTTTGAACCCCTGTACTGCGAACCTTTTCCCTGAATACCATGTACCTGATAGAAATCGTCCTCCACGAACTGTGTCACAGCCTATTCCCAACTTATCTCCCATTCTCTGTACTACCTCGCGGCATAAGAAATTTTTATCCCTTTTTTACTGATATAATAAATAGTGGTTAATTTGTACATAAATTTTGTCTTATCTCTTATATAATAAAAGAAACAGCTCGTTTTTCTTTTTACTCTTTTTTTTGTTCCCTATCCCCTTTTTATGTTGTTTTTTAAAAATTTATTAATGTGTATATTATTTATTTTTTCAGTTTTGTCAGTTTTTACCTTTTTAACTAGTTGCCATTTTCCAGTTTTTGATATAAGTGACAAAGGAATCATATAGCATTCCGATATTTAACTATTTATTTTTTTTTTCCATTGGTTGCCAATTTTTAGTTGTTGTGCTTTTGTTATGATTTTCTTGCTTGTTTGTTTTTTTATGGACTTCGAAATTCAAATTCGGCCCTTCAGGGCTTGTGATAGTAATTTCTCGAAATAAATATCTATCTATCTATCCTTCATCCGCAGAACGTGCCCAGGCCATCTCAACCTTTCTCTCATTATAGCCCTAGAAAACGGGATTGAATCGTACTTTTCGTAGAGAAAGGAACAAATTAATCTTAAAACGAGTAAAACTTAAATATAATATGCAAATCAAACTTTAAAAAAAAAATGCCCAACTACTAAAGAATAAACAAAAGTCAAAACGAGTAGAAACTAAATAAACAATCATAGAAAACAAACATACAAGAGGTACTAATATAAATGAATAAACAAATCTTAAAACGAGAAAAATTTAAATTGAATTTGTAAATCAAGCTTAAAATGAATAAAAATCACAATGAACAAGAGTTTGGCATCTGCCTACTTCCGTAATGGTAAAAGTACAAAGCCTATTGCGCCATCAGTGCTTTACTGAAAATTATGTATGTCTTGAACAGTCTTGGAGAGAACTAATAAAATTAAACTGAATATTTGATATATTTATTAATGATATTAATTGTTGAAACCTCATCAGCTCAAGAGTTTATTTCACTGGAAATTTTTCATTTTATTTTCAATGTTAAGAATTAATGTTAAGAAGACTAAGTCACTAAGGGTAGGAATAAGTGAAGATGAAAAGGTGACGTTGTGTGATGAAAAGATTGATCAAGTGGGCAGCTTCACTTACCTTGGTAGTATTATTAGTAAAGATGGTGGGAGCAGTGAAGATGTTAAAAGTAGAATAGCCAAGGCTCAGGGTGTTTTTTCACAATTAAAACAAGTTTGGAAGAATAGGAAGATAAGTCTGCAAATCAAGATTAGAATATAGGAAGCTACAGTGATGACAGTAGTCAAATATGGCTCTGATGCATGGGTGCTTCGAAAAACCGATTAACATTTGCTAGATGTTTTCCAGAGAAATTGTTTAAGGATTGTTCTGGGTACCCGGATAACTGACCGTATTTCAAACAATAGGCTGTACGAAAAATGTGGTTCAATACCGCTCTCTAGGGCTAACTAATAGCCCTATAGAGTTGTGCATACTAGTTTTACATACTTTTATAAACGTAGAAAATGACTAAACACATTTTGTATGCAGATCCGCTATACTTTACCCCCCCCCCCCCTCCCTCCTAATGTGCAAATATATAGCCCAAATTTAGTTCTAAATTAACTAACAAAAAAAAAAAAAAAACAGTGATGTTCTCGAATTTTACATTGCGATACTAATAAAAACAAAGAGAACAAGGGATTTTCAGCAAATAGGCTTGCTTCTGAAAATTTGTTCTTCTTATTTATTAAGAGCTAGGCTACTCATTTCAAAGATTCAACAAATATCAAACGCATTTTTACCTGATTCGTCAAGTGTTTTGCCACCTCATTCCGTACACTTTCTTTTATTCTCAGGTCCTTGTATGCTTTGTAGCGTATATCATATACCCGGAGGATATGATCTAATGCTTGTTATTAATTTTTTAACATCCATCATCTTTTTTTCTTAAGAATTAAATTAAAACAAAACTTTCAAAAAATAAGTTTTTTCCCGGTGTTCGATTTAATTTTAGTTTTATTTTATTAATATGGTCTATTTATTTATTTATATTTATCTATAAATTTATATCTTTCTTTTTATTTGTTTTATTTCTTGTTTTTCATCTTTGTTTTGTTTTATTTTTGTCATACTTTATTTATGACATACTTTTGTCATACATACGTTTAGAAGCATGTTTTTCAGAGGAATTGTCTACGGATCGTTTCGGGTACCCGTTTGACTGACCGTAAGTCAAACACTAAACTGTACGAAAAATGTGGTTCTATACCACTTTCTATGGCTATACTGAAAGAAACACGGAAAAGCTAGGACACGTTTTGCGAATGGAGGATGACAGATTGTCGAAGATAGTCTTTTTCTGCCATCCTTCTAGGGCCAAACGAAAAACAAGTCATCCCCAAATGGGGTGGAAAGAGGTCATAAGGAAGGATCGAAGGGAAGCTGGAACTTTTTGGGAGGGTGTAAAGAGGGAGGCTTTGAATAGATCAGGATGATGGAGAAGCATGCATAGCTATGTTGGCCCCAGGTTGCGTTGTGCTGCAGTTAAGTGTCATAGCAGTAGTATTGTTATTTAATGAAGAGATCATAAGATTGGACTTAGAGGAAACTGGAAATTCCTGAGGGGGGGGGGTGTAAAGAGGGAAGCTCTGACGAGATTGGGATGGAGGAGGGGCGTGAAGAAGGAGGAGCTGTGCTGGCTTTAGGCGTCTTGGTGCTACAGTGACTTACTAGTAGTATTAATATATTGGTGAAAGTTTCGATTGTCAACTAGAATATAACTTTAATATACTTGCCCTGGGATAGATAAGGATCATGTCGGAGTTATGAAGGCTCTGGAACTCCTTGGCAAAGGGCAACCTCTTCAAATCTCAGATTCAGTTTTTTTTTTAGTAGGCTACATCTATTCCTTCTTATTTTACTTTTTTCTATAAATCTTTAATTCTTTTTATTTCAGGGCTGGTTCTGGTGGTTTTACCTTTCGTGCTACATCACAACCCTTTAGAGCCAATCTTGCCAACATTCTGTCTGGGAATCGAGCACCACGTCCAGCCATTTCTACAAATATTGCCAATCTATTCGGGTCTCTCTTTAGAGGTGCTGTACCTGGAGGACAACAGGGTAAGCTTTTGTTTATATGTTGCGCCCAGAGCGGTTTGGGGGGGGGGGGGGGGACCGCCGGAGTTGGGCGGAGTTTAATTTTATGGAATTTTTTATTTGTGTTTATGCGAATCTGTTGATCGTTAATAGGGTGACCCAATTCATAAGAGCTGGATCATCACCAACGTAAAATGAAGATATAAGGATTAAAAGTACTAGCGCCTCTTACAATGTAGCGCCTGGTGACCTCATCAAAAATATTAAAAATTTCAAAGGAAATTAAATGTCTGGTAGAGTTGATGAGCAATTTAACACAGTCAAAGATCAATTTTTTGCTGTAAGTGTTTGTTGATCAGTATTTTTATCTTCAAGAATTATTTTAAGCCAATATTCAGTCTCCACAAAGTGGGTCTTAGCTAAATGTAAAAAAAGGTAAAGAATAGGGTGCTGTACGAAGGTCAGTACTACCTATCGGTTGTACTGATCTTCGTTTCATGGCTCTTCAGCTAGGAATTGCTATGGGGAGTGGGCTGGGGCCAACCAAGCTTATGCTTTCGCACATCCTTCCTGTTTACATACCCCAGATTTCACCAGGTACACATTTATAGCTGGTCAACTCTGACTGAGCTTATAGAGTCACGCCACTGACCCCCGTTCGAACCAAATAACCCCCGAAAACAGGACTAAAACCTTTGTCCTTACGGACAAAGGGTCTCAAGCCTTGCAGGCTAACCACTCGGCTAGGACGATGAGTTTAGGAAGATACTGACCGGCTAAGCAGGCATGTTGACTTTGAGCTGGTAGGCTTGCTGGGGACAGAATTATGATTTCTGTACCCCTTCTGCATTTTAAATCTGCATCTGCATTTTAAAGCATCTGAAAAGACAAGCATGGGCAGCTGTGGGGTGGGGTAGGGTGGGCAGCTGTGGGTTAAAAAGTATGGAGAATTTATTTTGGAAGTTTCATCTTGATAGACAAGAGATTCAGCTTGGAAGGAATGTAGGGCTATTGTTTGTGGCATCTAAAATAGATGCCACATCCCTTTCCCTATCCTCAAGATTACCTCCCTTTGGGAAGGAATGTAGGGCTGACTTGAGGCCAGGAAAGGGGAGGCATCTAAAATATTACCTCCCTTTCCCTGTCCTCAAGTCAGTTTATCATTATCTAATTCACTTTTATTTTAATCACTGTCCCATTGGTTATCTAAGTACTTTTAATCTTGAATTAAGCCCCTTCTACGTCTTCAAAATGTAGCCCTTTGTACATTAAAAGCACTACTTCCTTCCCCATCGGCACTCCCTTATATTCCCCCTACTAAGAATCTGTAAACATTTTTGAAAGTAATGCCAGTTGATCTAGTCCTTTCTGTCTATTGTCTCTTTTTTAGATTTCAAGAAATGAAAGAATCATTGCCATTTTCTCTTGATTCTATGAATATTTCGCTAATATCTTTTGCTCAGAATAGGTATAATTTAAGAAGACATTCAGCAAAATTACGTTGCCCTAGAAACCATACTGAACGACCTAGATTTTCTCCAAAAAATTCCAAGTTTTGGAACATTTGTGAAAGTTATTTGAATTGATGGTCTTCTATTTCGCTTTCTAAAAATAAATTATAACTATATCTAATTGATAATTATTAATTAATATGAACTCATGGATTCTGGTGCTGTGTTTATCTTAAGGTTAATATTTGATTTGGAATGTGGGAATTTCCGACATAATACCTCAAGTTATGTATTTTTTTTTTAAGACCACGCCGCCTGTCTATGACGAGCAAATAAAAGTTCAATTAGGGATAAGTCCTTTTATTAGACAGTTAAATCAGTTACAAAAAATCTGAATTTTTCGTTTACAATTGAAACAAACATATTTTCATGTTAATATTTTATTTCTTGTTGTATCGTGCATTATAGTGTTAATTTGTCATGTAGTGAAATTAGTGTAAAAATTAAAAATAACTTGAACCCTAGTTACAGGTGCCACTCTTATAAGTATTCCATTGTCCCTTTGACCTAGGTCTTGTTGTTTATTTACATTTTTGAGAGTCAATTGCCCCCCCCCCCCAAAAAAAAAACAAACAACAAAATCTTGGAATTGCTCTACCAAAAAAAAATATAATTTAAATTCTAGCTTGCTTCTTGAATTTAATGTTTAAAACGTTTATTAGCTATTCATTATCAATATTGATCGTCAGAATCGCTATCAAGACAACATGGTAAGCTATTATCTATATGCAATGCCTAGTGGAATTTCCGGGAAGGGGGAGGGGTGACTACCTGAGTTGGATGTAGCTCAATAATTATTTCGCATTTCAATTATATTTATAACATTAGTGCGAACCAGTTTAGCCAAAAAAAGAACAAAAAAAAAAAAAAAAAGATTGAAAAATTTGGAATTGATTAAAAAAAAAATAAAATTAAAATTACAGCTTGCCTTTTGAATTCAATATTTAGAGCACTTATTGGCTTTATAGCGCTTATTATTATATATACGATCGTCAGAAACCGTCTAGGTCGGGGACTGGATAATTCTAATGAAAATTGATGCTAGATAATATTATAATGCAGTAAGGATAACAGGGTAAGCTATTGTCGATATGCAGTACCTAGCGGTGGATGCAGGGAAGAGAGGGCGTGAGTTGGGTGCTGTTTAGCTTTAGCTGTTCATTTGTATTTATACGAATCTGTCGATCGTTACAGGGTTGACTTTCCTCGCCCTTTGACTTGGGTGTAAATGTTTATTTATATTTATGCGAACCTGTCTAGCCAAAAATAAAAATAAAACCTTGGAATTAGTATAAAAAAAGATAATTAAAATTCTAACTGGCCTCTTGAATTCAATCTTTATAACGGTTATTACCTATTTATTATCTATATTGATAATTAGCATCATCGGGAGGACAACAATTCATCAGGAGGTAAGCCATTGTCTACATAAAGTGCCTTATGGTAGATCTAGGAGAGGGGGGTGACTGCCTGTGTTGGGTGCAGTTTAATTTTCTGCCAGTTTGCTTATATTTATACGAATCTTTCGAGCACCAGTGGGGTGACCCATTTTCCTTTTCATTCTGGTGTAGTTGTTTATTTACATTTATGCGTATCAGTCGAAAAAAATGTTCTAGCAAAAATATCTATACACTAGTTTTGTAAAACATACTAGTTTTACAGTTGTTACATACTAGTTTCTTTCATTCCGTTTCCTATTCTTTTGGTTTACTTTAATATATAAATCATAATAATTGTAATTTCTAGAATGATTACCACATACCTAGGTCTTGCATCTAAAATAAAAAGCTTATGAGCTTGAGCATTGGCATCAAGAATCATCTGAACATATCGCTCATCTTCCCTGCACCGACGTCCAGATAGTATGAATACAAGAGTTCTTCTTTTGTCACTTTTTGCTCTTAAAAGGACTAGAATTTATAATTTCCAATTTACTGAGCCCCCTCTAAAGTCTATTTAACCAATGGGTCCGTGTAAAGTGGCTGTGCAAAAAAAAGTAGTTAAAAGACCAATAGAATAAAGTTTTTAATTATACTCACTCTTTTATTTTTATATTTGACATCATGCAGCACTAACAGTTGTCTGTTAGTGCTATATAAGGTTATTGATAAATAAAAGGTAATTGATTTGAAACGAAAGCTGCCTCCTTCATAATCTTGGTTTATAATACAAGCTGCAATTATTTTTATTTCAAAAATATGGTTGCATTGATTGCAACCGCCTTCATTCTGGTTTCGTAGTCTTAAATGACGTTTCTTTCTCTCTAAATAATTTTTCTCCTTCAAAATTCTGTTGTTTTGGATTGAAACTAAATAAAATCATTTTGGAACATGGCAACCTGGAAAAGTATTTCTAACAAGTCGTTGCGTTTCTATATCGAGTTTACTCCAAAATCTGAAGCCCTAGAGACTAAGTCACTAAGGCTAGGTCACTAATTCACTAAGTCACTAATTTTTTAGATTCCCAAAATAAAATTATTTTGCGAGTTCAGGGGGCTAGTATTGGTTTGAAAATTACTGTTAGGAAGACTAAGTCACTAAGGCTAGGAATAAGTGAAGATGAAAAGGTGACGTTGTGTGATGAAAAGATTGATCAAGTGGGCAGCTTCACTTACCTTGGTAGTATTATTAGTAAAGATGGTGGGAGCAGTGAAGATGTTAAAAGTAGAATAGCCAAGGCTCAGGGTGTTTTTTCAGAATTAAAACAAGTTTGGAAGAATAGGAAGATAAGTCTGCAAATCAAGATTAGAATATTGGAAGCTACAATGATGACAGTAGTCAAATAGGGCTCTGAAGCATGGGTGCTTCGAAAAACGGATGAAGATTTGCTAGATGTTTGCCAGAGAAATTGTTTAAGGATTGTTCTGGGTACCCGGATGACTGACCGTATGTCAAAAAATAGGCTATACGAAAAATTTGGCTTATAACCGCTCTCTAGGGCTACAATGAAAGAAAGGTTGATATGGCTAGTGCAAGTTGTGTGGATGAAGGATGGCAGATTGCCGAAGACTGTTCTTTTTGACCAATCGTCCAGGGCTAAAAGGAAAGCAAGTGGTCCTCGGTTTGGGGGGGGGGAGGACCTCATAAAGAAAGATTTAAAGGAAATGGGAACTTCGTGGGAGGGTGTAAAAAGGGAGGCTTTGGATAGATTGGGATGGAGGAAGAGCGTGCGTAACTGTGTTGGCCTCAGGCGGCTTGGTGCTGTGGTGAGTTGTTAGTAGTAGTAGTAGTAAAGTGCCAAACGGGCAGTTGCCAAACTCTTGTTTATAATGAAAACTATTGGTGTCTCGATCAGTCTTGGAAAGAACTACTGAAAATAAAATTAACATTTGGTTTATAACGAAACTGATTGCGGAATTTATAAGGGAAGGATAGTAGCGTTGATTTTATCACCTTGGTGTATTTGATGTCAATATTAATAAATTTTATATTTATATTTTTATATATATATTTATAATAAATCATATTCTGTCATCACTTAATGATTAAAACAGCTTAAATTTTATTTAGGGACTGGGTGATTTTGATGACGATCTTTCCCTCCCACTTTTTAAACTTTAATAAGTTTTCCCAACTACTTTGGTAATTCTTGACCCTAAAACAGATAAATAATTCATCGTAATAATTCTGGGTATATTGTTACTCTCAGATATTTCACAAGCCCACTTTTTCAAATATAAAACACATGTTTAAACACTTTACAATATATATTATTTATGGCCTGTCACGGAACCTGCAGGGGTTTTTCATCCTGGGAGGCATATGCATTGGACTTTTCAACTATTTTAAACAAATTGGTAATCTTTGAATTTGAGTGAAAGGTCTTTAAAGGTTACAGGGGAAAAGGGTGACAAGAGTTCTTCTTTGGTCACTTTTTGCTCTTAAAAAGGACTAGAACTTATAATTTACAATCTAATGAGCCCCCTCTGAAGTCTCTTTAACCAATGGGTCCGTGTAACGGGTCTGTGCAAAAAAAAAGTAGTTTAAAGAACAATTGAATAAAGTTGTTAATTATACTCACTCGTTTATTTTTATATTAGCCATCTTGCAGCACTAACAGTTGATTGTTAGTGCTATAAAAGGTTATTGATAAATAAAAGGTAATTGATTTGAAACGAAAGCTGCCTCCTTCATAATCTTGGTTTATAATACAAGCTGCAATTATTTTTATTTCAAAAATATGGTTGCATTGATTGCAACCGTCTTCATTCTGGTTTCATAGTCTTAAATGACGTTTCTTTCTCTCTAAATAATTTTTCTCCTTCAAAATTCTGTTGTTTTGGATTGAAACTAAATAAAATCTTTTTGGAACATGGCAACCTGGAAAAGTATTTCTAACAAGTCGTTGCTTTTCTATATCGAGTTTACTCCAAAATCTGAAGTTTAATCTGCCTTCTATTTTAGATGACCGAGCTATCCTGCCGTTTTTAGATAATGAGTCTCAGGAAATACGATCTTCAAAAATAAATGAAGAATTTGATGCTGGGCCTGTTTACTCAAATACATCAGAAAATGTAAATGATTTAAGTAATAGCTTTAATCATAAACAAGCTGCATATTCCGGAAAGAAAGAGTGCACTTCAGTACACTTTTCAGCTGCTGCAAAACAGCTCGAACTCGAAAAAGGAATTCCTGCTGTTTTTTTAAAGAAATTGAGCAGCAAAGTAGTTGAACAGCAAATTAGATGGAGCAGATTCATCTGGCGATGTTCTTCATGTGGAAATGAGGAATATTTTTATATGTTGTATTCACACCAAAAAACAAGCAGCAAGCACTGTGTAATTTGTTGTGCATTAATGGAAGACCACTCAAACTTTGTCGAAAATTATTTAGGCGATGAAGGATCTTGTCCAATATGCTTGTGTAAAAATGTCGATTATTTAAATCAGCATTTGATTTTAAAACATGGAAAATCCGAAAAAAATGATACTTGCAGAAAGAGCTTTTCTGATAATTTAAATAAGGATCAAAAAATCATCACTGGGGGTAATCCTTTCAAGTGTGTTTCTTATAGCATAACTTCTTCCAGAGCAGTACAATCAAAGAGACATCAAATAATGCACATTGGGGAAAAACTCTTCAGGTGTGATGCTTGTCATAAGTGTTTTACCCTAGCTTCAAATTTAAATGTGCATCAAAGAATTCACACTGGGAAAAAACCCTTTAAGTGTGATATTTGTGACAAAAGCTTTTTCCAAGCTTCAAATTTAAATGTGCATAAAAGAATTCACTCCGGGGAAAAGCCCTTTAAGTGTGATGTTTGCGACAAAGGGTTTTCTAACACTTCAAATTTAAGTGTACATCGAAGAATTCACACTGGGGTAAAGCCCTTCGAGTGTAATATTTGCCATAAAAGCTTTACTCGGGCTGCAACTTTAAATGTGCATAAAAGAATTCACTCCGGAGAAAGACCCTTCAAGTGTTATGTTTGCGACAAAAGCTTTTCTAACACTTCAAATTTAAGTGTGCATCGAAGAATTCACACTGGGGTAAAGCCCTTCGAGTGTGATATTTGCCATAAAATCTTTTCCCAAGCTTCAAATTTAAATGTGCACCGAAGAATTCACTCTGGGGAAAAGCCCTTTAAGTGTGATATTTGTTATAAAAACTTTTCATACGGTTCATATTTAAATAGGCATAAGCGAATTCACACTGGGGAAAAACCCTACAAGTGTATTATTTGAAGTAAATGATTTTCCCAAGCTTCAAGTTTAAATAGGCATCAGAGAATTCACACTGCTACTTTGAATTTGAGCAGCTATTGAGTAATCCATACAGGGTAAAAGCCATACAAGTCTTTTACAATGAGAAAAATATTTCTTGGAACTTAAATTTGCCCCTCAACCAAACAAAACCAACTATGACTAAGGACAAAGAAACGTTTCAGTTTAAGAATCCAGCCTCGTGAGGACTATCAGGTTGAATCCTAGGTCCAATCTCTCATTTGTTTTTCATTTTAAAAGTTTTATATTAATATGTTTGGAATGTGTTGGTTGGATGTTGCAGAATTCTATCTTTTCTTCTTTCTTGTAATTTATCTTTCTCTCCCTTTCTTTGCTCAATTTTATGTGTAGGAAGCCTTTTTTGTGGTGATTGTCTGCTAAGGAAGTTTTTGCAAGTGGTATTAACCAGGCACCGTTTGTAATTATGATGCTTGAAGGATTAGAGATAATTTTATTACTCATGGTAATTTTTTAATTCCTAAAAGAAGTTGTAAAAACAGCATTTCATGTATATGACTGAATTTAGATTCATGTCCATTTCCTTATTCTAAAATGGTCAATACCCAAAGACTGCAACCAGTTTTACAGATTGTGTTTCACCACCGTGTATTATGTCTTACCTTCTTTAGATCCCATGATGAAAATGAAGTGACCAAAATTGTTTATGTTTTTCAATGCTTCTCAGTGTAGTCTCGATTTTATTCCCACAAAACTGCTAAGTACATTAGTTATTCAGTTGTTTCCATCTCAATAAAATGAATTAACCTGTCTTTATAGTTTTGTTTCTTTCATTTCCTAGGAAACACCAATAAAATATGCAACCCCCATGACGGCCCCCAATAAAGAACGAAGGGAGGGGCCAAGTAATCCCCCTCTTCATCCTTATACTGACATCCTTGGTTACAGTTACAAGAGCATAAACATACTATGGCGACTCAAGATGAATAGATACTAGTTAGAACAAATGAGATTAACATCTGCCCGCTGGGAATCAAGAGAGCCAAGTCTTGTGAAGGTTTGATAATTAGGTCCTTCCAGAAAAAGCCTGATAAAAATGGAAATCCTATTAACATTGTAATTAAGGTAAATTTTCTATTCTGTGTTAATTTTTACTTCCTGTAAGAAGTTGTAAAAACAGAAGTTAGTGTTTTTATCTAAATTTAAAGAAGTTGTAAAGATAGCATTTCTTGTATATTTTTGAATTTAGATCCATTTGCAGTACCTTATTCTAAAATGATAAAAATCCGAAGGCTGCGACCAATTTTGCAGTGTATTTCACCACTCTGTATTATGTCCTACCCTCTATAGATCCATTGATGAAAGTGAAGTGACCGTTAATGCTTAGGTTTTTTTCAATGCTCCTCATAGTAGCCTGTATCCTACAAATCTGCTAAGTACATCAGCTAATCAGTTGTTTCCATCTTAACAAAATAAATTAACCCGTCTTCACAGTTTAGTTTCTTTCTTTATTATTTTGTTAAGTTAGCTAGTGTTCTTCTTGTAAAAACATGAATCAGAAAAGACTGTGGCCCAAATAGTTTATGGGACGATAGAGTGAGCAACCTTCTTAAGACCATAGGTGAGCGTGCCTTGCTTGCCTCTCATTCCAGGGAATCTAACGGTCCTCTGTCAATTTTAAATTATTGGTCAACATGCCTGAGACTCTGGGCAGGCATGCCTTTCCAAAAACTAACCTGACAATTATGTGTCCAACAAGAGAGTCATACTTACTCCCGCCATTTACCCGTGCCGCAGCTATTTAAACATTTGCCTCTCAATTACTTGGACTATCTGTCTTGGCTAGTCTCTTTCTACAGTTAGCCATGTCTTGATGCAACCTACAGCAAAATACTTGATAACTTCAGTTCATCAGGAGGGTCAGAAATCAGAAAGGTCTGATGGAATTTAAAGAAAACGAAAATCAGTAAAACCACCAGAGAAACAGTGTAGAGCGGGGTGTTAAACAAGAGTAGATTAATTTCAACCAGACGCTCTGATATGATAATTAAGACAGCATAGGGAAATAAAAACAAAAACGTTAATAGCTTCGAATTGAATCTGTGTGGAAAGCTAGCCATTTATGATTTTACAGTTTTAACTTTATGTAAAAATGATTTACTTTTTAAATACATATGTTTAATGTATAAAACACTGCATTACATATGTTACATTACATATGTTTAAATATATTTTTTAAATGATTTTTCTATTTTTATTTCCTTTTTAATGTAAGTTAACAAAATAAAACGTAAAGAATCGTCTTTTCTTTTTAACCTTTTGTTTCCCTAACAGAACAAGCTTAGCCAAAATGGAAAGTTGGAGGCATATAGTTTCCATTTTTGGTTTCACAGTTTTCTATTATTTGATGTTGTCAGCTTCGGCATGTATGGCCATCTCCGTCGTAGATCTACAACAGGAACTTTTTAAAAGATTAGTAACGATCAAAGATTACTAGAGACTAGGAGGTTCTGTAAAAATTAGTATAAAGGAGCTTCTTTAGGAGGAATGAAGATTTTCGGACCTGTTGTAAACACTTAGATTTTTTTTACACTTAAGTGTTTTCAAAGAAAGATTAGCAATGGCGGGTCCAGTTCTGAACCTCGGAGTATAGGTACGATTATTCATCAACAATTTATCCTTGAAGTTTTTCTTTTTTTTAGCAGTCATTCCTTTGATACACAGAAATCATGATGAAGCAAATCCCTCTCCAACCTAGCAACCTGCCAAAAATTATCATAGCATTTATATAGCATTGACGAGGAAGAGAAGAAATTTGCCCTTGAATATGTTTCGGCCTTTCAAAAATGTACTAGAAATTTCAGTTATTGCTTAAAAATACCCCCTTCCAAGTATTTAGGAAAACCCTTGCATACAAAGAGGCCGAGAAAAATTCTGTTTTTGTCCTTTGTAAGGCCCTGTTTTTAGGGGAATCAACATTTGTTGTCATTTTTCCATCTGCCATAAAGTCACCTTAGCCCAAGGACTTGAATATATAAACTTGGATTCAAATCAAAAAACAAACTTTAGGGCCTTTTTCCATGCAAGGAAAGAATCCTTGTGTGGCAGCAGGACAGAATGTAGAAACTACCGCGTTATCACCCTACTGATTCTTCCTACAAGATTGTTTACGAAGCTGTTGCTGAAACATACGGTAAGTTTATTAAATACTTTACGCCATCCCAAAAAAGCCTGGTGTATGCCAGGACGATCGGAAACTGAGCAGATATATAGGGTCAGACTGATAATTGAGAGTAAATTGGAATTCAACAAAAAACTAATATGGCTTTCTCGACTTCTGTTCTACCTCTAATAGTGTGGAAAGACGATGTATGTGGCTAATTTTGAAATCCGTGGGTCTACCTACAAGGATGGTCAGTCCTTTTCAAGAACTCCACAGCGACAAAGAAAGTGGCATTCCGGCTCATGTGAAGCTTTTTTTTCCCCTTTCCCATCTACACTGGAGTGTAGCAAGAATGCATTGCTACACCTGACCTGTTTAACTACGTATCGACAACATCCTGTGACAATCTTTCGGCATCAGTTATGTCGGTATGAGCATCTCTGATATTGATTTTCACAAATGAAATAGCTATTCTTAGTGACAATCTTGATAAACTTAAGTTTACACTTGAGCCGATCCCCTCCACTGCTTCTAAAGCTGAATTACAAATCAAATGGAAGAAAACAAAGATAGTGCACACAGATAAGACCACGTCGACATCACCCTCAACTATTGAATAACGACCAAGCTGTTGACGCTGTAAGGAAGATCAAATATATCGGCTCAATTATGTTTTCATATGGCAGACTTGACGCCGTAATCTCTGCCGGATCAACTGACACAAACTCTGTATTTGTATGACTCCTGAGAGAAGTCTTCCTCAAACAGCAAATTAATCACCAAAGTTCGAAGTCCTTACGCCATAGTCTCAAAAATCACACTAAGCTCTTTTGAGACATAGCCGAAAACTCACTGTTACTATAAAAAGTTGATGCTACTCAAACTAGACACCTATGTTACGCTGAAAACTTCAGATTATGTGACAATATCGTCAATAGTGAGACCTTGACAACCTTCAAGCCAGCAAATGTTTGTACTCAAGAAAAATCCATTTTTGCAAACAAACTTGACAACCTGTCCCATCTAGCGTAAAGCACCCCTGCAACGATATTTATGGATTTCAATCCCTCAGAAGATGGCTGGTGACGTCCTCAAGGAGGGCCACAGATCAAATGGGCTAATGAAACAAACCAACGCCTCTTCAGCCGCAATATCAACCCAACTGAGCCACTCCTCCAGCCTTGGATATGAGCAATTGGAGAAGACTAACAGCACTGCCAAATAGTTCCCCTTAGGCGGGAAATCCTGCTTAGCAAGAATGTTAAGTCAAAAAAGGAAGTCGAGTAATTAGGGTTATACATTTTCATTTCTGTGCCTAGCGGCGATAGACCTTGAAACAAAGAAAAACAAGGGCGTAGACGTAAAAGAAAAGTTATACTATCAATAACTTCCGAAATGAATTGCTGTGTTTCTAAGTTTCCTTTGAAGGAGAAATGGGTAGCAATCGACAATCCCCATTATTCTACGACAAGAGCCTAATATGTTTTTCGTACTTTTGCTCAAGCTTTCATTTAAGTTTGGTTGACATATGATAGCTAACTCTAATGAATATTCTGAAGACACATAGTTTGAAAGACCAATTTATAAAAACATTTAGTTTTTTTTATTAAGTTTTTATTGTTGTTTCTTTTTAAATTCTCCGTGAGTGGTTTGCAGAGTTTTCAAAGGTTTATCCATAACTATTTAACTCTTTACTGTTACGCAATGTATTACATGATTTCTGTTGTAATGCATGCTTAATATTCTTATTTAAATCAATGAAAAACTAGTGACAAAAAATTCATGCTGGTCTTGATCAGCATTATTTGTGCTTAATGTCGATTTTGTGCGACCGAATAGTAAATGGTGAAGACGAATTGCAATTTCGTCTTTGCGGAAAAAACAAATTCGTGATATTTTCTAGTTGACAATGTCAAAAAATGCACACTTAAACTGAATTAGTTGGAAAATGGCTTATATTTGAGTGGCCTAATAAATGAAATTTGAATTGTTATTAATAAGTTTTTTGGGAATATATAACACTTGAACAACTTATTTATAAACTTGTGATATGTTTTTAACCACTTCTGAATACCTTAACTAGTGTTGATAATTTCTCTGTGTGGTTACAAAACTGATTAGGTTAAAAGACCAGTATCCAATTGAGCATAATTATTTAAACTCAAAACCTCATATATGGTAAAATTCTACTTTAGCTACTTTTGACTATCTTGGAAAGGGGTTAGGTTAGGAAAATGAAACTTTCAGGGATGAAACAATAGGCTACAGTGGGAAGGTAGCCTACTTAGAAGTATCTACCTCAACTCCTTCTCCCTCTAGAGGGTTCTGGCCTTTGATGATCTTTAAAAATCTGAGAATTATAAAAGTGAAACCTTGCAAAATAGATCTCCTGCTTAAATGAACTACAACAAAACTGTTTTCAGCTTCACAACTTTTCTTAATCCCAATTTATATGGTTTTAAAGATACGCAAATACATATCCTAAATTTTGGAAGTGAAACTTTGATATGGCTTAAAATTCTGCTCTGATAAGTGAAGTTGCATTTTCATAGCTAAAGCCAGAGAAAAAGAAACTGATAACTGAAAATTAGGGTAAAACGTTGTTTTTTAAAATTCCAATGGGTCATAATCTGTCATATAGGCAAATTTCAGGACCTTCTAGAGGGAGAAGGAGCAGAGGTAGGTATTTCAAAATGCCTCCCCAGGACATACTTTGGCCTGTAGACCCATCCTTGAAAGTTTCACTTTCCAAATCTAACCCCTTTCCAAGATAGCCAAAAGTAGCTAAAGTAGAATTTTACCCTCATATCTTGTTATCAAATTAAAATTGAAAAGGTTTGTATAGGCTGATGAATAGCTAAAAGTCCAAGCTATGCAACAATATGCTTATTATTAAAATTGTTTAAGATCATTCACTTAAAATTATTAGTTTAATGACTTACCTAGAAAGACCTCTTTTTGGAAATACCAATTATCCTATTATGATGTAAATGTCTTTTTAGTGTTTCAGTATTATTTGCATATTAACAGAAAGCTAATTGTCTTCTGATTCTAAAAATCTAACTTTTATTTCTTGATTTTTATTCTATAAATCACAAATATTAATTATATATATTTTTTTCATTTCACTTACTTGTCAAAACAGAGACCACATATTGGATTTTTCATTACAAATTAGTCTCACTGGGCTGGCTCTAGTGAAGGATGATTAGATCTACATTTGCATTATGTCATACTGTAGTAAAAAAGAGACAGTCCAAAAACCCATTGCTGTTTTTCCAAAATGCCAAAGAAAAGAGGTTTTTCTCAAAAAGAGGTCTTTTACCCTTACCTTTGGGGCCCCTTTAAGGGCTCAAGATATAATTAGCCCCAGAAGCAATTATTGAATTATGAACAAGCATAAAAAAGGCATCAAATGACATTTTCACTTTCATTTTCACCAGCTAAATTATTTAGCCAACTGCAAATTTTCCCCATATTGTATATTTACCATGCATTTATTGACTCTCAATTTTATCTCCGTTGATTTAATTTACAGGTATACTGGTTTTAACAAGATCAACACTAACACAGGTATATAAGCCATATCTAAAATAAGCAAAAAAGGCATCATCTCTGAGGGTCTATAAAAGGCTTAAAGTTGAATTTGTGATGAAAACAAATGTAATATTTGCATTCAAGATGAAATTTTGGTTGTAAATGTAAGTTTTGTCTTAGCTGTCTAAATGCTCTATTAATATAAATATTTACCGAGCCTAAACTTTTGCCACAGGAAGGTCTTTTGGAACATCTACTTCCCCTCCCAAAAACAGTGACTTTTTATAGACTTGCAAAAACTTAATGTTACAAAAACAAAACCTTAAAAGTCAGATATAGCAAAGGATACAGTACATGCAAGGCCCAGGAGAAATTGGTAATTGTATACAAAATTTGGTACAATTCTAGTTTAGTTTTTTTGTTATCTTGGAAAGTAGTTGAGTAAGTTCAATAGAACTCTTAAGAATGTATCCAAGGGAAAGTATTTTGAAGTCCCTAGTTCCACTCCATCTCTCTCCAGAGGACACTAACATTTGATGATTATTAGGAATCTTTCTGCTATAACAATGAAACCCTACAAAATATTTTGAATAAGCATAGGCTGATGCACTTTTTCACATAATATAGCTGAGAAAAAAGTAAATGCATCACTTGATACCTTTTCATGCTTTTTCCAAACATAATAATTGCTTCTAGGACAAATTAATTTTGAGCCCTTCATGGTGCTCCAAAAGATTTATTATTACTTTGTCTATATTTTTAACCCATTATAAAAAGTTAAGAAATTACTGAAAAATTAATTAGGTATTATTATTTTTTTTAATAAGCCCTTAAACAATTCTCAGTAAATATTGCCCAGTTCACATAAATGACCTACAAATAAAGCAAAAAAAGCACTTTATGCTCTTTCTGAATATAATAATCACTTTATTTACAATTTCTATTTTAAATTAACCTGTCTTTCCTAATCTTACCCAAATATATTTCCCATGCAATTGTTGATTCTTGACCTGGTGACTATCAATTCAGTTTATGAGGAAACTGGTTTTAACAAGATTGATACTAATATAGGCATATAAGTCATATCTACAATAAGAGAAATGGTTATCTTCTTTAAGGGTTCATAAAAGACTTAAAATTGAACTTGCAATTAAAGTGATTATTATATTCAGAAAGAGCATAAAAAGGGCATAGAGTGGTATGTCCACCTCATTTGTTGGTCATTTATGGGAACTGCTCAATATTTACCCTACTCTCTATGGCATTCCACTGCCCTGCTAGCAACAAAGAAAAAAAAGGAATAAAAATTTGGGGACACAACAGTGCGGCTTTTGCAAAAATATAATTTTCCTTGTTATTTAAAGTGAGGTCTGTAAGTTTCCTGTTCCTAGTTCAACAGTTTTGACTCATAAGGTGTAGCCTACTTTTGTTTTACTTTGACCTTGTTCAAGGGATTTCAGGCTCTGTTAAAAATTCTTGCAAATTTTTGTCAAAATAACAATTTAATATTAAGACTAATGGAAAACCATTCTCAAATCATCTACAAATGATAATTTATCTCACTAGACTGATTTTTAGAAATATATTTTAAACTTTTTGTTACTATGTTCCACATAATTGCCCCAGAAGCAATTATTATACTTGGAAAGAACATAAAAAAGTGCATCAAGTAATGTACTGACTTCCTTCCTAGCTAAATTACCTAAATCATAAAAATGTATATTGGAACTTGTGTATTATAGAAACAACAATATTTGGACAGCATCACATAGAACATAGCCATAAAACTCATGTAGTTTACAATTTATCTGTGCAAGAGAAAAACTGTGGGAAAATTGGAGGAATTGACCCCCCAATAAACTGTCAGTAGCCTTAAAATTCTTCATTGGAATGTGGTGTCTTTAAATAGCATTATATTAAATAAATTAGTTGAATGGATTTTTGGGTATGGTGTTGATACAATATGTGTACAAGAGACTAACCTCCTCACCCTCCAACATATAACAATACCTGGTTTCAGCATATATAGAAATAATCAATCAACAGGTAGGAGAGGCAGTGGTGTGGCAATATATGTTAGGAATCAGATTTCTCATTTGGTTTTAGCTCCCATGGATCATCCCAATGAAATTGTCATCATTAGCGTCTATATAAATATGAAGAACCAACAACCCTTAAAGATAACTTACTTCTATAATACAAATGGAAATAATAATATAACAGAGATGCTAAGAGAATAGATTAATGACAAAAAATACTATTTTGTTAGGTGATTTTAATGCCCATGTTTGCATGTGGGAGAATTGCAACTCATCAAATAAAGCTGGCTCTTCCCTTGAAAATTTAATAGTTGAACAAAATGGGCTCACTGTTCTCACGCCATTTGGGCTCCCAACTCATTACAAAACAAAAAGTAATAAATATTCTAAAATTGATTTACAAATTGGCCCAATTTGGATCATACCATATATTGAAATATCATGGGTGTTAGAAATGCAAACTGACAATACTGCACTATTGATTCAAATTGACAACCAAAAATATGATACAAATCAACCAACATATAAGTTTAATCTAAGGAAGGCAAACTGGAATCAATCAAACAAGAATAAAGCAAATTATAATGAGCTGACTGATGAAGATGATGTGGAATTTCAAGCAACAAAAATCTCTCATATCATTGAGTATGCAGCAAGATCAGCAATTCCACAGGTACCAGACCCAATAAACTTCCCTTCTTTAAAAAAACAGGCAACAAATTGGTGGAATGAAGAATATAAGACAGCTGTAAAAACAAAAAAGAAGGCCAGGAACCAATTTCAGAAAGACCTATACTGAAATATTTTTGTTATTAAAAAAGGCTGAAACATTGGTGAAGAAGGTAGTACTGAGAACAAAGCAATTGACATGGAAGGACTTTTCCTCGGAAATTGACTCATGTTCCCTCAAGCGAGATACATAGTTTCATAAACAAAATGGTGGGAAGTAATAGGAAAAATATTAAGACAATCCCAAGCTTATCTGTTAATGGAATTAATCTTCTACCCTAACTTGACCTGGAATAATCAAATAGGTTTAATATAACTCCCAAAAGCTTTGGCAAGGTATCATACATTATTTGCATACCTTCCAGCCAAATAACTAGGGGCTGAAGGGACTTTTTCATGTGAAAAACCATGGCCTTGGTTTTCTTGGCAGAAATTGGGAAGGAATATACTTTTGAGAATGTCAGCAACTCTGTCATCATTTTGTTGATTTTGTTAGCCAATTGGTCCAAATCTTTAGCATTGTCCCATATTACCAGATCATCTGCAAATTCAGCTCTTCCAGCAGTGTCACTACCAAAAAGAAGTTCACTTAATAGCAGTATGAAGAGCAAAGGGTTAAGTGCAGAACCTAATGGTAGACCAGTATTAAGTTGGATTACTTTAGAATAATCTTTATTTACTCTAACTTTGTAGTTGCAATCTGACAGGTAATCAAATATGAAATTTACCACCTTCTCAGAAAAATCCATACACCATAGAGCATCGAATAAGATGAATCAGAGGCAACGCTATAGCGTTGCCTATAGTAAAGGCCATACGGCTCTAATGTTTTATTATTATTAATTAAAAAAACAACTTTCCCATTAATAAGTTTTTTAAAGAAAAGTAAAGGCCATTTTAAACTTAAGCTCAGGAGATATGAATACCTGTTAAAATTCAAACTCAAAACAACCAGAAGTTACACCTAAAGAATAAATTAAATCCAAAACAAACATAAATTAAATAAACAATCATAGCAAAAAACATACAACAAGTAATAATATAAATGAATAAATAGATTTTAAAGTGAGTAAGGCTTAGATTGAATATGAAAATCAAGCTTAAAATGACAAAATTCAGTGCAAACAAACATACAATATATATTAATGTAAATGAATAAATAAATCTGAAAATGAGTGAAACTTGAATTTAATATGCAAATCAAGTTTGAATCAAATAAAAATAACTACAAACAAGAGTTTGGGTATCACCTCACTGCAGAAGCCTAAAACCTACTGCGTCATTGGCGCCTTACTGAAAACTATTTGAGTCGGAAAGTATAAACAAAATCAAATTGAATATTAGATATATAATGATATTGATTGTTGAAAGATCCATCAGTTCAAGATTTTTTTTCACTGTAATTTTTATTTTCATTTTCAATGCTGTAAGAACTGAAAAAGGATAAATTTGTAATATAAGAGTAATTTGTTTTCAGTGAAGTGCCAATGACGCAGAAGGCTTTAGGTTTTTGCAGTTAAAGAAGGAAGCAGTATCCAAATATTATTTGTAGTGAAACTATATTTTTCTTGACCAATCTTGGAAAGAACTAATAAATTAAACTGAATATTTGATGTATAATGATATTAATTGCTGAAAGCTCATCAGTTCAAAAGTTTACTGTAATTTTAATATTTATTTTCAATATTAAGTACAAAAGACAACATTTGTAATATAATTCGTTTTCAGTAAAGCGCCAATGACGTAGTAGGTTTTATGCTTCTGCAGTGAGGAAATACCCAAACTCTTGTTTGTAGTTATTTTTATTTGATTCAAACTTGACTTGCATATTAAATTTAAGTTTCACTCATTTTAAGATTTATTTATTCATTTACATCAATATATATTTTATGTTTGTTTGCATTGATTGTTTATTTAATTTCTGTTTGTTTTAAGTTTCATTTATACTTTAATAGCAAACTATTTTTTTTTTCGTTTTAAGCTTGATGTTCATATTCAGTCTAAGCATTGCTAGCTTCAAGATCCATTTATTCATTTATATTATTACTTGTTGTATGTTATTGCTATGATTTCTTATTTAATTTCTGTTCGTTTGGGGTTTCATTTATTCTTTAATAGTAATTTCTGGTCGTTTTGAGTTTGAATTTTAACAGGTATTCATATCTCCTGAGCTTAAGTTTAAAATGGCCTTTACTTTTCTTTGAAAATCTTGTTTTTTGGATTTTTTTAATTAAATTTTGTTCGTTTTGATTGCAAAAAGTTTCAAGTTTCTATTGCGTGGGGGGGGGGTCGCTTACTGTCCGATTATTCTTGACTTTAAAAAACGGACCTAGAACTTTCAATTTAAATCGAATGAGGCTTTTTTCAAAGTCTATAGGAATACCTCTTTGATAAAAACCTTATATATGAACAATAGACAGCTTGCATAACTTGTGGAGAGCGATTGGCAACAATGAATGGATTGAAAAAATAGCTCCAATAAGGGTGTTTTGACCATTTCACTTGCTGACACAAAGGGATTACAACTATTTGGAATTGACCTTAATAGAATTTTGTGTAACAAAGAACAAATAAACTTTCAAATGGGGATAAATCCATTTATTTAGACAGTGAAAAAACAGGTACAACTACTAAAAAACAGGTACAACTACGGTATTTCTACTGAAGACGGTCACTGTATATGTGACCGAAATATCTGGACTTTTTTACCTGTTTTTTCACTGTCTAAATAAATGGATTTTGTCCCCATTTGAAAGTTTATTTGTTTGTCTTAGAATGGCTGTGTGGTCTAATAAAACAACACCTAATTTAAAGGTGTTGTGTCGAAATGTGTACCAAAGCAATTTTGCATCTATCACAGAGTATGTATTTTAACCTTATAATTGGATAATTATAATAGATTTACTGTGTGTTCTTCCCATGCAAAACTTTACCTTATTAAAGTCTTTGGGGGGGGGGGTGGCGTAGTTGGCAGAAGGAAGAAAACTTTAGCATAGACAGTAGGAGCGGGGGAGGGTGAGGTTGGAGACTCATCCAATATGGGGCGGAACTTCACTTATCTCCTCTGTTCCTGATTTAGGAGATTAGACAGACTTATTGGGCTGTAGAATATTGGACCGTTTGAGTTGTGGAAGACGTTAAAATACTCAAAAATACTTTATATCTTCAGTTATTGCAGGATTGATTTAATAGATTGTGGAATGGTGAGCCCCCTGGCCCATCATTTGGGTGAACCTCAATTCATAATATGCAATTTTGATTAATTGTTCTGTGTTATGTGCATATATTATTCTATATATGTTATTTTGAGTTGTTCTTTTATCGCATTGCATTCATTTTTAAGGCTTGAGATAAAAACTGAAGCCTTAGCGGAGACAGTGGTGGGGGAAGTCACCCCCCCCCCCCTCACATGCATAATTGAGCAGCCACAGAGAAAGTAAAACAAATGAAATTAATCTGTCTTTTGAAAATGTCTTTTTTAAAAAGACATGAACAAAAGACCGGTTCTAAAGGAACCTGAAGTGCTATCTCTGACATTTCCGTTGATTTTTTATTTCCGTTACTTTCAGATGTAAAATATAGAATATTATCGAATGGGTTTAGTCATCCCCTCCCTGAATTATTCACATTTGGAAAACCCACCCCGGGGAAATTCCTCCCCCCTCAAAGAACATTTTCTTTTCCTGCTGATAATTCCCCCGTGTTAAATTCCACCCAGCAGAAATTTCCCAGCCGTGGAATATGCTCCCCAAACAAGTTCCCCTCAGATAATTTCGGATATTCATAAAAATGGAAGCTGAATAAAAATGGGAGCGTTGCCTATAGTAAAGGCCATACGACTCTAATGTTTTATTATTATTAATTAAAGAAAACTTTCCCAAAAATACGTTATTTAAAGAAAAGTAAAGGCCATTTTAAACTTAAGCTCAGGAGATATGAATACCTGTTAAAATTCAAAGTCAAAACGACCAGAAATTACTATTAAAGAATAAATGAAACCCAAAACGAGCAGAAATTAAATAAACAATCATATCAAAAAACATACAACAAGTAATAATATAAATGAATAAATAGATTTTAAAGCGATCAAGGCTTAGATTGAATAATAATAATAATAATAATTTATTATAAACCAAAAAAAAACAGGCCATACAGAACAGTATTCTTAATCACACTCCACAAGAAAAATAACATAAATATCAAGTTTCACTCGTTGATGTCTGCGCTTCATTTACATATTTACATAACTGCCTGATTGACCTTTTTACAGTCGTGTTAATGTTCCCCCAGAAATAACAGGTACCACCCACCAAAAAAATTTCACTTAAAATAGGAAGGTTCTGGCACTAGGGGTGAATATTGGCGCCATCCTCCATACCAAGGTTACATCTGGGGCAAGAGTAATCCACATTTGTATCTGGGGCCACCCTATTTCTTTCAAATACTCTTTTTCTATTTTTTAGTGGCAGGTAGTTCACTCGGATCCGAAACCAAGTCCTCAATGTCTCCCCCGGTAATCCTAGTTTAAAATAATAATCAAATCCAAATATCTCTTTTACATGGGAATAAAACTTCAATGTTTCAGATGTTTTAACTGCCTTGGTCCACATTTGGACTTCCTGGTCTTTTATTCTTTCTACAATCATAGCCAAAAACGACTCACCCTGATCTGAGGGACCTAGCCCCTCATTCCAAATATATGATAATCCTAATCCATCTAAAACATTTTTTATTTGATACGGCCACGATCTTTTACGTTTCGACCGTAGCATCTCCACATAAGTTGCTTTTGCTAACCTATCTTCTGACAGACTTAAAACCTTTAGCCAGTACCGGATCATCTGTGCTAATCTACTCATTCTCAGCGAAAATATACCTAGGTCACCTTTTATAGCCTGATTGTGGGTCGTTACGTGAAGACCAATTAATCTCTTAAAGTGTTGCAGCTGAATTGATTCCGATTGTTGTGCCGGGTCATGTCCTCAGAGTTCAGCTCTGTCATGGATAGTAGGTAAAACCTTAGAATTAAAAGTGTATTTATGCATTTTTAAATATTTTATATTCGAAAGCCTTAAATTACGTAAAATGGAAGGTGAAACTGCTTTACCTCTCTTAATCATTTCTTTTACATGCTCTTTCCATCCTCCTTTTTCTGAAAGTGTTACTCCCAAATATTTAAAATTTTCGCTCTCTTTTACTTTTTCGCCTTTATAATAAAATTCTACTTTTTGATCATCATTATTCACACGAGTTCCTCTAAATACCACAATCTCAGTCTTTTTAATATTCAACACTAGTTTCTTTCTATCTAAATATTCTTCTAATATACTCAATAAGATTTGGAGCTCCTCTGGTGACTTGCCTATCAACACCGCGTCATCAGCAAAAAGCAACGGAGATAACGTCAGGCTCCCTAGTGACACTGTAGGGGCCCATACCTTTTTAAAATGGTCAACAATATCATTTATATACAACGTGAACAACCTAGGCGAGTTACTACTACCCTGTTTTACTCCTTTTCTAATTTCAAACGGTGACGATAATCCCTTCCCTAAAACTTTAACTATACCAAATATGTTTCTAGACATATCAGCTAGTATCCTAACGAAAAGTCTTGGTAAGCCTATCTTTAACAGTTCTAAGCACAGGAAAGTCCTATCAATACTGTCGAAGGCCTTTTCTTGATCTAAAAATGCAACGTACAACCTATTCTTCCCTTTTGCATATTTCTCTACAAGCGCCTGTAGGACTAAGACCCTATCAACAGCATTATATCCATCCCGAAATCCTGCCTGCTCCTCCTTCAAAATACTATACTTTTCTAACCAATGAGCTAATCTAGCATCTAGTATTCTTTCTAATATTTTGCTAAGACTAGGTACTAAAGATATCGGTCGATAATTACTGTGATCCGCTGGGTCTCCCTTTTTGAATAGCGGCAAAATAAAGGATGTTTTCCTCAGCGATGGCCATTCTCCGGAAGCCAGAACTGAGTTGAAGATAGCCAAGAAGATGGGCATAAATAAAAGTTGGAATTGTTTCAAGATCATTGTTGGGACTCCATCGCTACCAGGTGCTGATCCACCTTCCATGGCGCTTATACATTCTTCGATTTCTTCTTCCGATGCGGGTTTTATCAGATCATAATCGTGTTCTTTCAGTGGGAAATTGGTCTCATTCTCTGTATTCGATAATTCGTCGCTGAACCAGCAGTTAAACGAATAGTCTTCATGAACCGCGTCATTGTAGTATGTAGGCCATGTTTTCGGGTCAGGTACTTTTGGCTGAGCTATGGAAAAACCTTTTTTATCATTCTCCAGAAAGACCGCGTATCACTCTTTTCATAAAACTGGATCAGCTCTTCCTTACCTTTTTGAATAGCCAGTCTCTTCTTCTGTTTTAAAAGGCGTTTATACTCCCGGTGAACATTTTTAAACCTTGTTACTAGTCGAAGCCTATTTTCCTCTTTTTCCTCTTCCCTCAAAATCTCCATTCCTTTAATCAATTCTAATTTTTTTTATTCTGCATTCCTCATCAAAAAATTCTATATCCTTACAACCTCCTTTATTTCCTAGAACTGGGCCTGCTATTTCATTTAAAATCTCTGTGAACTCTTCTATGAATCTATCATGGTTATTTATCTTCTCTAAATCCCTTAATCATATAGCTACATCATCCTCTGAAAACGCTTCGTTTAATTTATCTTTTTCCTCTGTAGACCATTCCCTGGGTATCTGACGGCTAACATTATTATTAGAAATACGACTTTCACTTGAAATATCCCTCATTTGGGGAGCACTCCTTGATCTAATTCTAAAAATACCTGTAAATGGTCCGATCCTACTAGCTTAAGCACATCCACATTAAGGTAATTCGGATCCCAGCGAATATCCACCAAAACATAATCGCTTAAACTTGCTTTAGCCCCAGATACGCAGGTAAACTCACCCCGTTTACTATCCTTTCCAAATCTCCCATTCCCAATCATCAAACCCGATTCTGCGCATAGTGTCAGCAACCTTCTACCCCATTGATTTATTCTTCTTTTTTCGTCCCTGCTAGCTCTGGGAATTCTGTAGACGGCTGGGACTGCTGACGGAATACCTGGAATTAAAACATCATTTAATTCAACTTCATCACTAGTATAAGCATTAAAATCGCCCATTAATATCAATCTATCATTTTCAAAATTAGCTCTTTTTTCATCTAATTCTTTTGCCAACAAATTCCACGTATCTTCATTTCGGTACGAGCTATTTTGAAGCGGAATATAAATCGATCCTATTACAATACACAGTCCATCCCAACAATCTAATCTAATCCAAATAAGATTTTCTGATTTACTTTTCAGCTTTGTATAACTTTTGAAAGACTCATCTTTTATCAACACTACAATGCCTCCAAAATAACGATTGTTTGAAGCTAACTCTCGCGATACACTTTCCACATTAAAACCTCTTACTTTTGGAGTTTCACTAGGGCAATGCCAGGTTTCAATTAATGCTACAAAGTCAAAATTTGACAAATCACTTTCCACAGAACTTAACTTATTTATTATACCCTGTACATTCCAAGATACAAACTTCAGGGTTTGTGTATGGCCTTGTCGAAGCTATTGGGCTCCGTAATCACTCGGGGGAAAGCTAACCGGTAATAATCGTCGCCCCTAGGCCTATTAATACCCATGTACTGCCAAGGCTGGTTTTTTTGTAGCTGCCTGAACGGGCGTGTGTTTTGTCTGTAAATTGGTGGCTGATTTCCTTCAGTAACTCGGCTTGTCAATGGCTTCTCATTTCTTTGCTGTACATTTCTAGCGGTGCGACTGTAAGTATTATCAACGGGGCTAATCTCGCTACTTTTACGACCTTTCCCTGTTCCTTTTGTTTTCGGCAAGTTGCTGTTTCTTTCAACTATCGTGTTCGTGTCACTTTCATTACCAGAACAGTCCGACTGATCTGAAGGGAAATTCTGGACTGAACTCTGGTTATTTTCATTCACATTAGCGGGATTTAAACCTCTGATCTCTGAGTTACTCTGTGCTGCATTAGGGGCCCTAATTGGGTGGCTTACCGTCATTTCTTTTATTTTTTTACATTCACGGTCGTATGTGTACGTTTTACCTTCAATGATAAGCCTATCGCCTTTGAGCCGCGCATATTGACCTTTTACTAGGGCTTGGGACAGCACTGGCTTTAAATTTTTTCTAGCCTCGCGTTGATACGTAGTGTAGTCCGGAGCAATCCCTACGCCGTTCTGTTTCAATACAAAATTATTCCTGAGAACCGCATTTCGTATTTCCAATTCATGCCACTTAACTATTACAGGGCCTGATCTCAGGCGGAAAGCATCCTTCATGTCCCTCCGAGAAAGCTATAGGTTCGGGAGGCACCAGCTAAGAAACTCACAAAGCTCATCCTTCAAACTCGACTGGGATGGACCTGTCACAGGGAAATTGTAAAACACGAGGTTATAACGCTTTATTTCTGCCTCCAATGCGTCAATTTTCAGTGTAGACTCCCTGAGTTTGTTCCTCATTTCCGCGAGATCGTTTGAAATTTCTGATTTTGTTGTATCTAGCTGTTTACTAAAACTATTCATTTTTGCCTCTATACCGGATAAGCTGTTTGAGAGCTGTGGGATCAAATCCAGTTTGAAATTTATTTCACGCATAAACTGAGAAATAGCGTCGGGATCTGACGCATCCGGAAGTTGAGGTGGCTGAACCTGATTCCCCTCCATTTCTGATTGCGTATTCAAGATAATTAAGATTGCCTACCTTAATCTCTGCCAGCAATATTCTCCGGCAGTAGAGTTTATTCGTTGCGTCCCGCTTTAGCACGGGACACAGCTTTGTAGCGCTCTCTTCTTCAGTTGTCTAAGATATGAATCGTTATCCGGACACGCTGCTATACTGGGGGGCGTGGCTAACTTCTTCCCGTCCTTGCGCACTGAATTGTGTATTAACTGTTTTAAACTAATAGATGTTATCGCTCTGAATGACCGATGAATACTGAATATGAATATGAATATGAAAATCAAGCTTAAAACGAAAAAAAAATAGTTTGCTATTAAAGTATAAATGAAACTTAAAACGAACAGAAATTAAATAAACAATCAGTGCGAACAAACATACAATATGTATTAATGTAAATGAATAAGTAAATCTGAAAACGAGTGAAACTTAAATTTAATATGCAAATCAAGTTTGAATTGAATAAAAACTACTACAAACAAGAGTTTGGGTATCGCCTCACTGCAGAAGGCTAAACTCTACTGCGTCATTGGCGCCTTACTGAAAACTATTTGAGTCTTGAAGAGTCTTGGAAAGTATAAACAAAATCAAATTGAATATTAGATATATAATGATAATAATTGTTGGAAGAACCACCAGTTCAAGATTTTTTTCACTGCAATTTTTATTTTCATTTTCAATGCTGTAAGAACTGGAAAAGAATAAATTTTTAATATAAGAGTAAATCGTTTTCAGTGAAGTGCCAAAGACGCAGAAGGCTTTTGGTTTTTGTAGTTAAAGAAGGAAGCAGTATCCAAATTTTGTTTGTAGTGAAACTATATTTGTTTTGACCAATCTTGGAAAGAATTAATAAATTAAACTGAATATTTGATGTATAATGATATTAATTGCTGAAAGCTCATCAGTTCAAAATTTTACTGTAAGTTTAATATTTATTTTCAATATTAAGTACAAAAGACAACATTTGTAATATAATTCGTTTTCTGTAAAGTGCCAATGACGCAGTAGGTTTTAGGCTTTTGCAGTGCGGCGATACCCAAACTCTTGTTTGTAGTTATTTTTATTCGATTCAAACTTGACTTGCATATTCAATTTAAGTTTAACTTGTTTTAAGATTTATTTATTAATTTACATTAATATGTATTGTATGTTTGTTCTCATTAACTTTTTTTTTATATATTTTTGTTCGTTTTAAGTTTCATACATGATTCTATAGCAAAACATTTTTTTTCGTTTTAAGTTTGATTTTCATATTCAATAGAAGTATTACTCGCTTCAAGATCTATTTATCCATTTATATTATTACTTAATGCATGTTTTTGCTATGATTGTTTATTTAATTTCTGTTCGTTTGGGGTTTCATTTATTCTTTAATAGTAATTTCTGGTCGTTTTGAGTTTGAATTTTAACAGGTATTCATATCTCCTGAGCTTAAGTTTAAAATGGCCTTTACTTTTCTTTGAAAAACTTATTTTACGGAAAGTTTTTTCTAATTAATTTTTGTTCGTTTTTGATTGCAAAAAGCATTGGGGGGGGGAGGTTGCTTACTTTCCGATTATTCTTGACTTTAAAAAACGGACATAGAACTTTCAATTTAAATCGAATGAGGCTTTTTTCAAAGTCTATACGATTACCTCTTTGATAAATACCTTATATATGAACAATAGACAGCCTGCTTAACTTGTGGACAGCGATTGGCAACAATGAATGGATTGAAAAAATAGCTCCAATAAGAGTGTTTTGACCATTTCACTTGCTGACACAAAGGGATTACGACTGTTTGGAATTGACCTTAATAGGATTTTGTATGCCAAAGAACAAATAAAATTTCAAATGGGGATAAATCCATTTATTTAGACTGTGAAAAAACATACGGTATTTCTACTGAAGACGGTCATTGTATATGTGACCGAAATATCTGGACTTTTGTACCTGTTTTTTCACTGTCTAAATAAATGGATATATCCCCATTTGAAAGTTTATTTGTTCGTCTTAGAATGGCAGTGTGGTCTAATAAAACAACACCTAATTTAAAGGTGTTCTGTTGAAAATGTGTACCAAAGCAATTTTGCATCTATCACAGAGTATGTATTTTAACCTTATAATTGGATAATTATAATAGATTTACTGTGTGTTCTTCCCATGCAAAACTTTACCTTATTAAAGTCTTTGGGGTGGGGGCGGCGAAGTTGGCAGAAGGAAGACAACTTTAGCATAGACAGTAGGAGAGGGGGAGGGTGAAGTTGGAGACTCGTTCAATACGGGGCAGAACTTCACTTATCTCCTCCGCTCCCGATTTAGGAGATTAGACTGGCTCATTGGGCTGTAGAATGTTGGGCCGTTTGAGATGTGGAAGACGTTTAAATACTCAAAAGTACTTTATTTTTTTAGTTATTGCAGGATTTATTTCATAGATTTTGGAATGGTGAGCTCCCTGGCCCATCAGTTGGGTGAACCTCAACTCATAATATGCAATTTTTATTAATTATTCCGTGTTATGTGCATATATTATTCTATATATGTTATTTTGAGTTGTACTTTTATCGCATTGCGTTCATTTTTAAGGCTTGAGATAAAAACTGAAACCTTAGCGGAGACAGTGGCTGGGGGAAGTCTCCCCCCTCACATGCATAATTGAGCAGCCACAGAGAAAGTAAAACAAATAAAATTAACTTGTCTTTTGAAAATTTCTTTTTTCAAAAGACATGAACAAAACCGTTTAAAGGAACCTGAAATGCTATCTCTGACATTTCCGTTGATTTTTTATTTCCATTACTTTCAGATGTAAAATATAGAATATTATCGAAATGGTTTAGTCGTCCCCTCCCTGAATAATTCACATTTGGAAAACCCACACCTGGGAAATTCCTCCCTCCTCAAAGAACATTTTCTTTTCCTGCTGATAATTCCCCCGCGTTAAATTCCACCCAGCAGAAATTTCCCAGCCGTGGAATATGCTCCCCAAACAAGTTCTCCTCAGATAATTTTCGGATATTCATAAAAATGGAAGCTGAAATTTCTACTCATTTTTTTAGGTCAGAAGCAATGCTATAGTTTTACCTAAGTAAAGAGCCATAAGGGTTCAATGAATTAATACTTATTTATTTTTCCAGGGGCACTTTATGTGGAAGAGGTGGTCGCATAAACTTTGGAACGGGGTTCATTGAATTACAAATTAAGTTTTTTAGTACCCTTACACCAGGGGCGGATCCAGGAGGGGCAAAATACCGCAATCTGAGAAACCTGCAAGATGAGAAAGTTTATTTAACGCAGTTTTGTGTTAATCAAGTAAATAACACTACTTTAGACTATGGTAGGGGGGGGGGGATTATTTTTGAATAGTGGGCTGGTCTTGGAAAACAGGAATTATAGCCCTTCGAAAAAAAAGGACCCTGTTTAATTTTAAGGGGCTAAGAAGGAACAATAATACTTACTCTTTCCAGACAAAGACAAGGATAAAAACATCTGAATCCCGAAACTTCTCATACTAAATTTCATTAAACCTGTGAGCCAGACGAACATTAGACATATGAAAATCATGGCGAAAAGATCTAATGGCCATTTCCTTAATTCGCATAAAATGTCAGATGGAAGGTTATTCCTTAAAAGGATTTTAACAGAATTTAAGTCCTTAGGCAGTTGGAAACGTCTCTGTTTTTGTTCAGAAATTACATGATTTAAAGCCATTAGGCTTAATTTGTTTTTTAATTTTGTTTCATTTTCAATTCCAAAATGGGTACATGTTTTAAAAGATTTCGGAATCACCGATTCCTTCATGCAATTTTTTAAGAAAATTTGTTGATTTAACAAATTTGCATGTTTTTTAACCAAAGACAAATAATAATTTACAGAAGCGGCTAATTGTCGCCCGTACAATTGACGAATGAAAGATCTTAAGCCGAACTGGCCAGCCATGACAAAAAATCAACAGAGAGAAAAATCTCAATGAAAAAAAACAACAACAAACGAGACTGCGGCCAGTGGAGAGAAAAGAAAAGACAAATTCAAAACAATGCGGATATTTCGCCTGTATCACAAACAAGGTGTCTTCAGCACGAAAGACAGAAGAAGAACAAGAAACAAAACAAGTTAAAACTAAAAAACAATTGGCCAAATGTACAATTGGCGCAAAGTGAACAGCAGCAACATTTTAAGAAATTTAAAATAAATTTCTTGTGAATTATTATCTCAATTAATCAGTAGTTGTACCGAACCAATCGTGCTCAAATCCTCCTCAGGACCATACTGTGGTGTTTCTTTTGTGGATGGTGAAAATTTCCCCACAGTAGAGTGTAGACAGTCTGTTATCATTGTAATATCCTTTCTTGTTTTAGTGTAAAGCTTATTCCAATAGGCAATGCTTAGAAGTCCTCCAAAAAAATGTCCCCCCAGATCCCACCCCAAATACCAGTGAAACTGATATCCATCTTGGCGGGTCAAGCTCACTATCACAAAGTTCACATGATAGCTCCAATTCTGAGAATAGGACAATGATCAGTGTAGGGGCTTATGTCACTATAAATGATGACAATGGGTTTCAAGGGGTCCTTTCTAGAAGCTCTAAAAAAGGAAAAAAAATCTCCCCAATCAAAAGCATTTCCCCCCTCCCCTCCCAAGATCCTCCCTCCCAAAACTTAGGAATTTACCTTAAGATCTCTCCTATTCTTCTTCTTCTTAAGTCCCATCCGTCCTTGAAGGTCGTCTTGGGGCCTCTTTCTTCGTAACGGCGTGGATGTGCCTTCTGTATGCTTCACGGTCTTTTGCTAGGCGAAGAAGGTCCGAGAGGCGGTGAGGTGCAAAGTTTTCTTTCCACCTTTTTGGGGGACGACCACGAGGATGAGAACCGTGAATTTGGCTTTCGAAGGTGATTTTTGGGAGACGGGACCGACTTATCCATTGTACGTGACCGAACCATCGAAGTTGCTGGAGCTGGATCTTCATGAGAATTGTTTGTTGTGCTTTAAGGCGCTCGAGAAGTTCGAAATTTGAGATTCTATCAAGGTAAGTGATCCCGCCGATGCGGCGGAGGCACTTACTTTCAAATGCTGCAAGTCGACGGTTGTCATTTACCTTCAGTGTCCATGTTTCACATGAGTAGATTGCGATGGGGATGATCAGGGTATCAAAAAGTCGTGTCTTAAGCCGCAGAGACAAATCCTTGCTTCGCCATATGGGCATAAGGGCCTTGAAACTGGAACTCGCGAGGGCGAGACGTCTTTTGATGTCTTTTGATGGACTGTTGTCGCTGGTGATCAGACTACCGAGGTAAGGGAACTCGTCAACCCATTGGATACTCTCTCCATTAATTTTCAGGTCTGGCTTAACTGTATCCTGTGGCTTTCGTGAGCAGCACATAGCCTTTGTTTTTGATACATTTATGATCATTCCAAAAGAACTAGTGGCTTCGAAGACGTCGTTAAGAACGGCTTGTAGATCCTCGGGTGTTTCAGCCATTTCGTTGATATCGTCGGCGTAGGCTAGCTTATCTATCTGAACACCCCCTATATGTGCGCCACAAGTTGTCTCCACCAGGGATAAGACTGCTGTGAGGAAAAGGTTGAACAGCTCTGGAGAAAAAAGGCATCCTTGAAGGACACCTGCGGAAGTCTGGAAACTGTCAGTGAGACCTTCACTAGTCATCACACGACTCCCAAATTTTGAGTACATATCCTTGATAAGATCTACTAGGTTTCGTGGGATTCCGTAATGGAGAAGGATATGCCATAGGCCATTTCTCCAAATAAGGTCAAATGCTTGCCTAAAGTCGATCAAGAGCTGATACAGGCCGAGACCGAATTCCAGATATTTCTCTAAAATTTGGCGAACAGTGAAAATTTGATCAACGGTCGATCTCCCAGGGCGAAAACTGGCTTGGTCTTCTTGGATGACTAAGGATGACACGGCTCTGATCCGTTGGAGTATAATTCGGGTGAAGATCTTGGCAGTTTGACTTGTTAGGCTAATAGGACGGTAATTATCACATATTGCCTTTGACCCCTTCTTGTGTAGTGGAACAATTGTGGCTTCGCACCAAGAAGTTGTAAATGACTCTTTTGCCAGGCAGCGGATAAAATCTTGTGGAAAAGATCTACAAGTGGCTAACACCGGAATTTCAACAGTTCCGCCTGTATTCCGTCCGAGCCAGGGGCCTTGTTAGTCTTCAGCGCTTGGATGGCGTCTTTGACATCAGAACGGAGAAGAGGTGGGCTGGGGTCTGAGACAGTAACGGGAAACATGTCCAGGACAGCAGGGTTTGGAAAGATATCAGGATTAAGCTTTTCTTTGAAATGCTCCATCCATCTCGATCGGATACCTTCTGTGCTTTGTATCTGAGAGCCATTTTTATCTAGCAGTGTACAAGAACTGAGGCTTTTCTTGCTTGTTAGCTCACGAACTCTCTTATACATAAAGTATGAATCGCCTCTCTTAAAATCAGCCTCACACTGTTCACATTTGTCTTTAATGTAGGTGCGATGGGCTCTACGGGTGGCTTTTTCTACAGCACGCTTCAACTGCTTATATCTGTCCCTGCTCTCTCTGTCTGACCTGTTATTGTGTTTTCGTTTCTCAGTACATAATAAAATAATTTCATTTGTTATCCAAGGCTTTTTATCACCCTTTTTGGTTCCTAGGGCGGACATCGCTACTTTGCTGATGATCTTAGAGGAGTCTGTGACCAGTTTATCGATATCCTCTTTAGATAGAGTTACAGGAATGTTAGAAAGAAGGTCCGATAATTGAGTAGACAGTTCATCGATGTAGGTTTGGCGAATTTGAGGGTCTTTGAGAAGATGTGTGTTGAAACGAGTGGGTCTATTATTTAGCTTTGAGGAAGATTTCAGGTGTATCTTTAGTGCAGACATGACCAGGGAATGGTCGCTGTCGAAATCGCCACCTGCGAGGGTGACAGTATCTAGCACAGATGATTTCCACCGCCTAGAGACGAGCACGTAATCAATAAGATTACGGGTTTTTCCATCCGGCGAAGTCCATGTCGCCTTACGACGTTCTCTATGTTTGAAGAGAGTATTGGTAATGGCTAGATCACTGTCTCTGCAAAATTCAATGAGGCGTTCGCCCCTCTTGTTAAGTTGTCCAAGGCCAAATTTACCCATAACATCTTCATTTCGAGCAGAATCGTTGCCAACAATAGCATTGAAGTCGCCAATGACAACAATAAGGTCTTTTTTAGGAACTGCGTCAATTAAGCTTTGCAGTTGAAGGTAGAAATTGTCAGACTCTTCATCTGGTTTGCTGCAGTCAGGAGCGTAGACTTGTATGATCGTGATGTTGATCGGGGATCCCTTCATTCGTATCATAATCAACCGTTCTGACACAGGCGTTACGGAAATCAGGGATCTTCGTGCCTTAGTCGACATCAAAAAGCCAACACCTTGGTGATGGACGCCATCGGTTCTCCCAGACACTATCAGACTAGTGTTGCCGATCCTTTCTTCGCCAGTGGTAGGGAGGTGTGTTTCTGAAAGTCCCACAATATCCCATTTATATCGGTTTAGTTCATTTAGGACAAGATCTATTTTGCCTTGTTTAGCAAGCGTCCTAACGTTCAGGGTTCCAACAGATAAAATAAATTTAGGAGAAAGCATAGCCTCCGGGTTTGGAGTTGTCAACACTGTTAAAGGGAGATTCTGGGTCGTCAGTTCGTCGGTTGTCCCGGACGCGGTAACTTCGTCGGTTGCCCCGGACGCGGTAACTTCGTCGGTTGCCCCGGACGCGGTAACTTCGTCGGTTGCCCCGGACGCGGTAGTATTGGTTCTCTTGGTTCAATGTTCTCTCTTAATATTCACCATGATGGATCTCTGCTAATAGCTGTCCAAGATCAGAAATCAGCAGACACAATAATTGATATAAAATCCCTTCTGAATGCCTCAATTAATGCATCTAAATAGAACCCAAAAAAATCCACAACAAAAATAGTAGTTTATAATGTTCCCCCAGAAATACCCATTCAGGAGTTTAAAGAAGGGATCTAAGATAGGGCTGGAAACACAATCCCAGTTGAAGATGTTACCCAACTTGGTAAACCTAACTCTAATGGCCTAAAAACAAGTAGATCTTTCTTATTTACACTGAAGGAAAAAATTAACATCCCAGAAAAGTTATTCCTATTTGGGCAAATGAAACCACACAAGGAATACAAACCAAAGCCTATCCAGTGTCAGAAGTGTCTGAAACTAGGACACACAACAAACAAATGCAGCGAAATACTCCTAGTGTGGAGTAATTGTAAAGCATTCCATCATAAACAGTTGACAACTTGCAACAACACTCAGCGTACATGTAACAAGTGCAAAGGCCCACTTGAATCTACCCATAAATCACTATACCCTGCATATAAGAAAAGAGAACTAACACTCCAAATAGCAACAGAGAAGGCCATTCCATACCCCTTTGCAGCAATGGAAGCAAATGCTGCCCAACAATACCAAATAAAGCCTGTAATGAAACCAACCAAAACCCCCAAGTAAAATGTACCCACTGCATCTACTACCCTGCATAAAACATCATTCTCTAATCCCCCAAGCTCACATCCCTATCCGAAGGAATCACCAAGTCAAAAAGCCTTCTAGTCAAGTGAGTTGAGGTCAACCAGGCTCTCCCTTCCAAGAAGAAACAAACCAGAAACACTACCAGGAATTAATCCCTTAACTGACAAACAGGATGCACAACCAAACATGCAATTCCCAAATATATGCTTATTCATTCTAAACTGTAATGCAGTTCAGGCCATGAACATACATCAACTACAGAAAACAAAAATCATTGCAGAATTGACAAAAATCTCCATCCCTGATGATATGCTCATTCAAGCAAAAAAAGATCTTGCTTTACTTTTAACAAAGCTGAACATTGATACACAGTCATATGAAAAATAAATCAACAACACAACACATATCGATACTCCAGTGGAACGTAAGATCACTCACAGAAAATAAGTTAAAGGAACTAATATCTTTTATGAATAATAATTCCATTAATATTGCTTGCCTCCAGGAAGCTCATTTAACCAAAAATCAACAAATTAAGTCTCTGGGATATACTATCCAGAGAAAGGAAAGATCATCAGAGAGAAAAGGAGGTGGAGTAGCTTTAATAGTTAAAACTAATATAAAATTCTGTGGCATCAATTTTCCAGATTTTGCAAATGATGTTGATGCAATTAGTATCAGTGTTTGGCTGAATAATACAAAAACCTACATAATAAGCTTTTATAACCCTAATGGCCAAACTACAGATGACATGGATTTCTTTAAATGTATAAATAATTCTAATATGTTAAAAAAATATCATTATTTGTGGAGATTTCAATGCCCACAGCCTTTTGTGGGGGAAAAAACCAGCAAATAAAGCTGGTAAATTGATTGAGCATATGACTTCAAATAATAATGAATTAGCTGTTGCTACCCCTCCAAACCTGAACATATATTTCGACCCCGGAAGTGGCAGATTCTCCACAATTGACCTACAAGTTGTGTCATTAAACATTTTGAATAAAGTTTATATAAATAAAATTGTTAGTCTATGTACTGACCACTTTGCTGTAGTTTGCTCCCTAAATGAACCTGCTGAAACTCTTCTCATACCTCCAAATATATCAACACTACAGCAAATTGGTCTATGTTCCAAAATAAGTTAAATGATGAAATTACAAGTTTCACCCAAAATCAATGGATTTCAACCACTACAGTTGACACACATGCTGAAGTCTTGTTATCATTACTAATGAATACAACTAATCTTGCTATTCCCAGGACAACACCCAAGAAAACCTTCCCTAAACACATTCCTAAAGCATGGTGGACAAATGAGTGCCAAAATAAATGGAGGATAAAAAAGGCAGCTAGGACAGAATTCATAAAAAAACCATCACCTACATATTTAAAAAAATTGCAAGCAGAATCTGATCTAAAAAGGACTATAATAGATGCTAAATATAACTACTGGAATAATTTTGCAAATAATCTCTCCAGAGAAACACTTGAGCCAATTATACATAAAGTCATAAGCCACATCTGTGGGAAAAAGACTTCCTCCAACCCACCCTGTATGAGCTCATACATAATAATACCCATTATGACAATGATAATTAAAAAGCTAAGCTATTCGCAACTCTTTTTGTTAATAAGCTAACATCAAATATTCGAAGGAAAATGTCCTCAATCCCCATGAACCGAAGTTACCAACATTACACAGGATCCGAGCATATAACAAGTCCGTTTTCTGTCCAGGAAATGAATAATGCAATACAACATATTAGGACCAAAACTAGCGGAAGCTATGACAATATACACCCTACATGGGTAATGAATCTCACCCCTTCATACAAACAGGAACTGCTAAATTGTTATAATCACGCTTGGGCATCTTCTATGTTCCCCAATATATGGAAATGTTCGTCCCTCCTACCAATCCTCAAGAAAAATAAACCCAAAGATAACCCTGAGTCCTATAGGCCCATAATGATTACTCCTGTGATGGGGAAAATAATGGAGAAAATGATCTATTACCGACTCCTCTGGTTTGTTGAAAAAAATAATATGATCCCTCACACTCAAACTGTATTCAGGAAACACCACTCCTCAACATATGCTTTCATTTTGCTAACAAATGCAATAAATAAATCATTTTCAAAAAATTATATCCTAGTTGCAGCTTTCCTAGATTTTGAAGGGGCATATGACAATGTGAACCACCAAATCCTTTTTACCAAACTTGCAAACCTTGGACTACCCCCCAAGCTAGCATTCTTTATAAAATCCTTTCATAGAAGTGCGAAGTTTCATTGTTTGTGTTGGTGAAAGTCACTTTTGTAAAAGTCACTTTCGTTTAAGTTTAAACAGCAAAGAAGTAGCTTTCCAAGACTGTATTTGCCAACCTGAACTAGCCAAGTCCCAACTATATAGAACTGTATATACAGTGTCAAATAAAAGGGATATGTTTTCTATGTTTCTGAAGTTTCTATTTAAAGTAAAATATTTGTTCAGGTTTAGGCCTTATCTGAGCCCTTGGGATGCCCTCTTCTCACTGTAATAAACAATGATTTAGTTTGGTTCATAAAAAAATAATAATAATAATAGACAAGCTGTATCATCAGTCATGGGCAAAACTTGCAGCCAACCTTATCTTCGAATTGCTGTTTAATTCATATTTTTATGTTCTGAGATTGAAATCCTTGACTATTCTGTAAAGTTATTTTTATTCTTTTTCTCACAGTACTTGAAATAGTTTACGATCCTTGACAACGTTTTAAGCTTTGTTTGGCATTTCTCATACAATGGCTAGAAATTATTTCTTTTTTTATCCTTTTGTTTATCATTTTTTTCATCTTTGTTTTTCACATATCATATATGGCCAGTTATGTCTTGTAGCCTTAATGCAGTTTCCTTGTGTTTGCGTTAGGACTGTCATTTGGTTGCTAAAGTCCATAACATCCCTACAACTGGAGAAGGTTTCTAAAAGTTTTCATGCCCTTTGTCTCTTTAAGTCACTTAAACTGTTGTGCTTATTTGTTTTGCTGTTTTAGATACGTATTACCAGAGGTTCTACATTTTTTCTCATCTTGCTTTTAATGGAAAAATAAAATCACCAAAATAGCCATTGATTTTGAACCCTTTCATACCTAACCCTTATGTCTTTGGTGATATATCCTTGTATTACTGCAACCTAATAAAGAACAATCCTTAGCCCATAGTAAATAAAAATAAAAAAAAAACGATTTTAAGGAGTTGCTCAACTAAAAGAAATTTGGATGTGATAATTGCTATTCACTTTTAACTATAATAGTCCAGTTAAAGTACGGAGAAAAGTGGGTCGACCCTGACAAAATTGCAACAAAAGTTTTTTTCACACCAAAATGTTCAGGAAAACCTTCTGGGGCTGCTTAAAGGGGGTGGAAGGGGGCGAGAAAACAGGTTTTTCATTTTTGACATTTAGGAAGCTTTTTTTTTTTACAATAAAACGTTCAGAAAAATCGCTGGACAATATATCCAAAATCCGATAAAATCGCCGCCGGGAAAACCTTCTGGGGCTGCTTAAAGGGGGTGGAAGGGGCGAAAATTTTCTTATTTCGGTTTTGACATTTAGGAAGCTTTTTTACGCTAAAATGCTCAGAAAAAATCGCTGAACATCATATCCAAAATTTGCTAAAATTGCCCGCCGGGAAAACCTTCTGGGGCTGCTTAAAGGGGGTGAAAGGGGTGAAAAAATCCTTTTTTTCGATTTTTATTATTTCGGTACGTTCCAAGACTCGATTCTGGTATAAATCAACTCGCTGAAACCGGAAATGATATCACTTTTATTGTAAAACTTCTCTAACTTATATTAAACTACAAAAAATAAGATTTTAATAACTCCATTGCCAGAATAAAGGTTTTACAGAAAGATCAGATCAACGGACGCCTGAAATATTTCGAACAGCCTGCAAAAAGCAATAGAGGAAAATCTCGAACTTAAAAGAGCAGAGAAGTACCTCACTCTTTTTTGCTTGGCTTGTCATCGGAAACCTGATTATCTGATGAGAATCAAACTTGTGAAAACTAGACTTTAGAAAAAGAGAGACTAAGCATAGACGCATAGAAACTTGAATATTCTAGTCTATACGGCCCATTAAAGACTAGGTACAGTTAGGTTTCGAAAACGCAGGCTGCACAGCAGGATCGCCATCTATCTTCTAAAAGTACCTGACTGTTATATCAGCTAGTTTGGCAGACACATTATTATGAGTAAATAGACTTGATAGACTTGAGATGTTGCCTCATCCGTAGGAAGCTAAGCCATAGCTTAGGTCAATCAATATTGAAATAGAAGTTATCGTTTGAGGGAGGAGGGGATTGAGACATCGTCTGTTCTTGGCCAAGCTCGCTTCCTCTTCTGCATTTGTCTGCCCTGATCGGATGCCTACCACACCCTCAGCTGCGAAGTTCCATTCTTTTCGCGTGTATTTTCAGGTAACGGAATGGAAAAGCGAGGCTGCTGTGATGAAACCGGAGAACTGGGGATGGCGACTCTCTGCTGATAGTTACATCCCAGTAATGACGGAGAAGAAACCGGCCTCTCTAAGTCTTCTTCAAATTATCCACTGCAAATGTAAATCAGGTTGCGATACGGCCAGATCTACTTGCCGTAAGAATGGCATGCCCTGCACACTTGCTTTTGGAAAGTGCATGGGAACAAAAAGTAATAACTCTGAATCAACATCTCTAGAAGAAGAAGAATTTAGTGTTTTGCAATAACGGTGGTTGTGCTCTTTTGTAGCGCTCATTATTATGTGATCTAAAAATGACGATTATCAAAACTGCGATTTATATATAGACGTGTTAATGTTTTTGTTTTCCAACTGTAGAAGAAGCCGATAATAAGAATGATTTTTCAAGTTTCTATGCGGTTATGCCCATAGTTTCCGTTTTTTTGCAGTCTAGTCTTCACACGGTTGATTCTCGTCGAATAACCAGGTTTCCAACGATTAGCGAAGCAACAAAGAGTGCGGGTACTTTTCTGCTCTTTTAAATTGCCTTTCGAGATTTTTCTGTGTTGATGTTTGAAGTATTTCAGGCTTCCATTGATCTGATCTTTCTAACACTTCGGAAGAAAAGCTATTTCCTTTATTTTTACGATGGAGTTATTAAAATCGTGTTTATAGTTTAATATAAGTTACAGTCGTGTTACAATAAAAGTAATATCATTTTTGGTTTCAGCTAGTTGATTTATACCAGAATTGAGTCCCCGAACGTACAGAAATAACGAAAATCGAAAAAAATTTCACCCCTTTTAAGCAGCCCCAGAAGGTTTTCCTGGCGAGTGATTTTTGCGGATTTTGGATATGTTGTTCAGCGATTTTTTCTGAACATTTTAGTGTAAAAAAAACTTCCTAATTGTCAAAAAAGAAAAAAAAAAGATTTTTTGTCCCTTCCACCCCCTTTAAGCAGCCATAGAAGATTTTTCCAACGGGAAATTTTAGCATATTTCAGATATTTTGTTCAGCAATTCTTTTTGAATATTTTGGTGTAAAAAAAGCTTCCTAAATGTCAAAAATGGAAAAACCTATTTTTTGCCCCCTTCCACCCTCTTTAAGCAGCCCCAGAAGGTTATCCCGGTGGGCGATTTTAGCGAATTTTGGAAAGGTTGTTCAGCGATTTTTTCTGTACATTTTGGTGTAATCAACAAGCCTTTTGTTGCAATTTTGTCCCGGTCAAACCGTACTTTTACTGGACTATAAAGTAATTTGTAGTCTTGAAATTTTTCTTTTGGAACCGAAAAAAAGCAGTTTCTGATCACTGCACTGCGGAAGATCATAGGCAGCGCAATCGCACTGCCTAAGTAATGAACGATGTGGCACAATGTATTATTATTTTTTTTTTTCATACCAGGGCACTTCGTATCGAAGGTGTTGTCGTAGAAACTTCGAAAAGGGCTTATTCGATTGGAAATTGGAGTGGATAGTGGCCTCTTTAATATTCGAAAGTGGTTGGAGGGCAACTAGCCTCCCCTCCACGACCATCATTCCCCCAAACACATCCAATCAAAATTTTTAGATAGCCATTTTGTTCAGCGCAGTTGATTTCCAGATACAAAGTATGTTTTTGAGGAAGACATCCCCACCCCACAACCCTCAGGGCAAGGGTTTTAAGTTATGCCCTGATGGCATATAGAACGATGTCGGCACAATGTATTATTTTTTTTTTTTCTTTAGAGCAGGGCACTTCGTATCGAAGACATTGTCGTAGAAACTTCAAAAAGGGCTCATTCCATTGGAAATTGGATCGACTTTTGCCCTTTTTAATAGTCGAAAGTGATTGGCAGGCAACTAACAACCTTTTCGAACCCACCATTTCCCGAAACACATCCAATCAAAATTTTGATATAGCCATTTTGTTCAGCGTAGTTGATTTCAAGGTAGAAATTATGTTTTTGAGGTGGACACTCCCTCACAGCCTTCAAGTTATGCCTTGGGGACATATAAGGTTTTTATAAAAGGCGTTGTCGTAGAAACTTCAAAAAGGGCTAATTCGATTGGAAGTTGAATTGGCCAGTGCCTTTTTTAATAGTTGAAAGTGATTGGAGGGCAACTAAACCCCCTCTCACGCCCACCTTTTCCCCAAACACACCCAATCAAAATTGTTCGATAGCCATTTTATTCAACGTAGTTGAAAGTTTTGGAAATTAGGGCTTTAAGGATGACAACCCCTCTCCCCACAACCCTCAGGGCAAGGGTTGTAAGTTATGCCCTGGAGGCATATAAGGTTTTTGTTGAAAGCGATGTTATAAAAACATCAAAAAGGGATCTTACAATTGGAAATTGAAAGGACTAGTGCCCTTTTAATAGTCGAAAGTGATTTAAGGGTAACTAACCCCTCTCTCACAACGACCATTTCCCCAAACACATCGAAATCAAAATTTTGATATATTCATTTTGTTCAACGTAGTCGAAAGTTCTGGAAATCATGTCTTTTAGGATGATAACCCCCTCAGAGCACTCACAGCAAGCGTTGTAAGTTATGTCCTGGGGGCATATAAGGTTTATATAGAAAGTTCTTTTAGAAATTTCAAAAAGGGCTCATTTGTTTGGAAATTGCCCCTTTTAATAGTCGAAAGTAAGTGGAGAATAATTGACCCCCCTCTCATGCCCACCATTTCCCAAACACATTCAATCAAGGTTTAGAGATAGCCATTTTGTTCAACGTAATGTAAGTTCTGGAAATTATGTATCTCAGGATGCCAAAGCCCCCAGGGCAAAGGTTTTAAGTTATGCCCTGGGGGCATATAAGGTTTTAATTGTTAGAGTTGTCGTAAAAACTTCAAAAGGGGCTCGTTCAATTGGGAATTGAGAGGGCTAGTGCCCTTTTTAATAGTCGAAAGTGATTGGAGGGTAGCTAACCACCCTCTCACGCTCACCATTCCCCTAAACACATCCAATGAAAATTTTCTGATAGCTACTGTGTTCAACGTAGTAGAAAGTTTTGGAAATTAGGTCTTTGAGGATCCAACCCCCCTCCCCAGCCCTCAGGGCAAGGGTTGTAAGTTATGCCCTGGGGGCATATAAGGTTTTTTTGAAAGCGTTGTCGTAGAAACTTCAAAAGGACTCATTTGATTGGAAATGACAGGACAAGTGCCTTTTTTATTAGTTGAAAGTGATGGGAGAATGACTAATGCCCCTTTCACGCCCACCATTTTCCCAAACACATCCAATATAAATTTTGAGATAGCCATTTTGTTTAAAGTAGTTGAAAGTTCGGGAAATTATGCCTTAGAGGATGACAACCACCCTCACAGCCCTTAGGGTAAGGGTTGTAATTTATGTCCTGGAGGCATATAAGGTGTTTATAGAAAGCGTTGTCGTAGAAACTCAAAAAGGGCTAAGAAATTCAAAAAGGCCTAGTGCCCTTTTTAATAGTCGAAAGTGATTGGAAGGCTTGAAATTTTTATAGTAAGATCGATGTGGGTATAATGTATGATTTTTTGTTGTTGTTGTTTAGACCAGAGCACTTCGTATCGAAGGACTTGTCGTAGGAACTTCGAAAAGGGCTCATTTGATTGAAAATAAAAAGAGCTGATGCCCTTTTTAATAGTCGAAAGTGATTGGAGGGCAACTAATCCCCGTCTCACGCCCACCCTCTCATTTGCCTTTATGTTTAAAAACTAAATGTTGCCTTAAGATTAAACCAAAATGCATTGTGTTTATGCTAATTCCTAATAAGGCATCTGAGCAGTATCCCAAGAACGACTGAGGGTATTATGTTCGAACTTTCAGAGCCACTTCTGCTCTTAAAATTTAACCAAGTCAAAATAGCGTAAGTGTATCCAGGCTATAAAAGAAATGAAGCAGTTTTTTTTGCGAATGGTATCAAGTTTTCCATTTCAGGTCAACTAGAGGAGGTATGAAACGAAATTAAACACTACCATTTGTGTCCAGATTTTTAAAAGGGGGTATGTCGTTAAAAATTGCCCTAAAAAATAAAATTTCAAGCATACAAATAGCAGACCAAACTATAAAGTCTTAAATAAACGAAAAGATTTCAAGTATCATTTTCTTCTTCCCCAAAAAGACTACGTCAATATAAAACCAACAGAAATTAATTAAAAAATACTTTTCCCACAAAATAAGTTTTTCTAAGAAAAGTAAAGAACTCCATTAAACAAAAAATGAGCAGAAATAAAATCAAATAATCTACGAAGCGTGAAACTACCGCAGATCAGCATCGATAATAAAACCCAAAACGAATAGAAATTACAATAAATAACCGAGCCAAACTCAAAACGAGCAGAAATTAACATAAGTTGTGCTCAAAACCCCTATGCCTTCCCAAGGCAAGGACATAATTTGCACTTTACTGAAAAAAAATACAAATGAATGTACATTGTCAGTTTAATGTACATATACTGATATTTATTAATCAAAATGTTAATATTATTTGATTTATTAAAGTTATAAAAGTAAAAACATTTACATTTTTTTCAGTAAAGTGCAAATTATGTTCTAACTATACTTTCAACACTAAAATTAACTATACTTTCAACACTAAAATTAACTATACTTTCAACACTAAATTAAAGAGGTTTGGTGTGATCGGATTCATGGATTAACGTATAGCATAATTTATCAGTAGGGCCCGACCGACATATCGGCCATCCGATATTATCGGGCCCGTATGGCTGATGTGGTGTCAGTGTCATTATTAGATATCGGGAAAAAAATGTCGGATCTCGGCCGATTGTTTTTATGTACAACATATCCAGAAGATGGTGCCGTATTTCCTTAGGTAATTTTGCTATTCCAACCCTTGGGGGCAGAGCCACAAGCTAGGTCTGACCATGGTGAAAAGAGCAGCGGAGGTGAGTCAAATGAAGTCAAAGCTTATTTGTTGCCAATTCTTCTCAGTACACACCTGTTGCAGCAATGTTCGAAATGTATAGTGAGTTCAAGAACATAAAACTTCTTCCAAAACAACAATAAACCATACATTTATTTTCAATGAATGTTCACTTGCATGGATGAAAGATCCAATATTCAGTCGATTAAAACCATGATATCCAGTCAGAGGCGCAGCTAAGGGGAGTGGGGTGCCGTAAGGTGGAGAGGGGGAAGTTCCGAGGTGTCGTTGCCGTGTGGTGACACCTAGGCAATTTAGTTTGTGTGTACATTAGTCGGCATACTGGGAGATTTTGTTGACACATTCTTTAAATTCCTCCTTCAAACTTAAAATCTTAGATGTAGCCCTGTATCCAGTGTGCCCAGCATGGATCCACTAATAAGAGACCATATTATATGAGTTTAAAGTAAAGTTTTCGCATTCATCTTGTGAATGATTAAAATAAAATTCCCATTGAAATTTGGGCTTTTGAATAATCAGTTTCAATAAATATCATACACTTCTTTCAATCAGATTTTCACGTATTTGTGTTTGTTTAATTAAACTGTCTTAAAATAGTTTTACTGTCCACACTAGAAATTTATTCGGTTTGATTGTTTTTCTAAATAATTTTTTTTGTGTAACTGGGAACCCACAACGAATTATTGAGACTGTTCTTTAATGTGTAATAGACCAGGGAGAAACATGTGAGTATGAATATGGGCTGAGAATGCAGGGTTTAAACTTTAGGCTAGGTTTTCTTCTGGAGTGGATTTTTTTGGCAAATTATATCTGTATCCGTCACTAGAAAGTTCACAAATGTAAAGGTCACTATAAAACATAAAATATAAAACATAAAAACATTGTTTTATTGTTTAATGGTTGTTTGTCATAAATATGCAGTTTCTCCCACTTAAAAATTCTAAATATTAAGTTGAATGACAAAGCAGGTTGCTTTTATTTTGCATCCCAACAATAGAGCTCTTGATATGATTTTTACTAACTATACTAAAATGACTGTTAAAACCTTAACAAATTAACTTCCACTTATTATGCTTCTCAGTTATACTTTATCAAATAATTGTGTTTTCAGTGAAAATACTCTCCTCCTCCCCCCCAAAAAAACGGTATTCTTTTCAAAATACGGAGGGGGGGGGGGGCAGAATAAAAAAAAAATAAGAAATCATTTAAAGGCTGGTGACAAACTGGGTAGGTATTTATGGACTTGCTTGCTTTGAGTAAACCTCAAGGTGATCTGTCTTTAATAGATTGTAAAATTCAGTAATGTATTTGTTGTTTAATAGCTCCACCGACCCTTTATTTCCTTTATTAAACTAAATATGCTATTGCAAGACATCAGTCCCATCCAGGGAATTCCTTTGACTTTTACTTAATGATCAGATTTCCATTTTATACTGGGGGAGTTACTAAAAGAATACAAAGTGCTTGGGCATTTCTTTGGGGATAGCTACCATAGAAGATTAAATTTTTATGGCATGTAGGAAATAATGTTGCTAATCTTATGATTCATATAAATTAATGGAATTGCCCATTGGTTGCAGCCTTGTGCTAAAAAAGCTCCAAATCCTTTTAAGTATCTTCTAGTTTTCTGATAGTTTTACTTATATTAATCTGTAATCTAGTTTTTTTTTTTCAAAGGAGACCCATTATGCATTATATGGTAAGACGTTTGAATTCTTTTTTTTTAGAGGGGCAGGAATTTAACAGGTTTTCCATCTTGGAAGAAGAAATAGAAGTTTTTTTTTTGGTACGATCCTCAAAAATTGAATCCTTTTATTGAAGCATTGAATTTGGAATCTGTGTGGAATTCTTAAAATGACTGAAGAGGCCATGTTGTCTGACCTTCCATTTTTGAAGCAGGGTAAGTTCAGTATTTCTTTTAGTCTTCTTTTTTGTTTTATATCTTTTCCCTATGTTTGTCAAAGGGAAAGAAATTTTGGTGAAATAGGAGTAAATCCTAGAGTGTTTTTTTTTTGTAACTTTCATGAATCATTACCAGTGTTAAGGGGACCAAACATTCTTGGTCAGGAGATCGGTTTTAAGGAAGAATACCAAGAAACAGGTGGAAAACATTTTGCTTTTGGCAGTCTAGTGTAAATATATATATATATATATATATATATATATATATATATATATATATATATATATATATATATATATATATATATATATATATATATATATATATATATATATATATATATATTGCCTTGACAGGCTAGTGTAAAAAAGTATCAGTAATACCCACACGGAGGTGGGTCAACTCTGGCTAAGCTTACAGAGTCAAACCAACAACCCCCGTTGCAAACAAAATTGTCAACGACACCAGGCCTCGAACCCCTGCCCTGAGTCAATGCATAATAGAATCGAATAGAATCAAGCATACTAGAATCAAAGAAATATAGAATCAAAGCATACAACTACCACAAATCAGTCTCAATAAATAAATGAAACCCAAAACAAACAGAAATTATAATAAATAATAGAGTGAAATTCAAAACGAGCAGTAGGGTTCAAAACCCCTATGCTTTCTAAATGTCAGAATATAATTTGTGGTTTGCTGAAAAAATTCTCTTAAATGTTTTCACTCTTGTAACTTTAAGAAATCGAAAATTAATCAAAATTTTGAGGAATAAATATCAGTATATGTTCAGTAAAGTACATTTTTTCAGTAAAGTACAAATTATATTCAGTTACAAATTTTGACTTATACGAGGGGGTTTGCTCCCTAGTCAATACCTTGCTCTTTACGCTAAGTTCTTTTTAGTACTTTCAAAAGAGCTATTTTAGAATAACAACTATTCTAATGAAACGACCTTTGTGATTCAGGGGTCATTCTTAAAGAATTGGAACAAAATTGGAACTCTAGCGTAAAGAGCGAGGTATTGACTAGGGGGGCAAACCCCTGCGTTATAATTTGTAAAACAATATAATGTGTACTTCACGGAAAGAAATTCAAATGAATGTGCATTATCAGTTTAACATACATATTACATACATAGAATTTATTATTACCAATCCAATGAGTCCCCTCCAAAGCATATACGACCACCCTTTTTATAAGAACCTTATATGTACCAAGGGCATAACTTACAGCTCTTTCCCTAAGAGCTGTGGGGGGGGGGGTGTATTCCTCACAGACATAATTTCTGAAACCTTCAACTACGATGAATAAAATTGTCATCTCCAAATTTGGATTGGAAGTGTTAAGGCAAATGCTGAGAGTGGGGGTGGGACTGTTTGATCTCAAATCACTTTGACTCTTAAAAAGGGCACTATAACTTCCAATTTCAAGTCAGATAAGTCCCATCTGATGTTCATACGACCGTCCATTCAATAAAAACCTTATACGCCCTCATAAAATAACCTACAACTCTATCCCCAGGGCACTGCGGGGTTGTGTCATCCCTACATATGGTCTTTGGACTATTTAACAAAATTCGAGAAAATACGACGTGTTTGGGTGGGGGGGGGGTGGTTGGGTAGCTGCCTTTCGTTTACTTTGAGTCTTATAAAGAGCACTAGAGCTTCTGATTACCAATCCGATGAGCCCCCTCCGAAGTTTATATGACATCGCTTTCTATAAAAACCTTATGTGCCCCCAGGGCATAACTTACAATCCTTGCCCTGAGGACCTTGGGAGGGGGTTGTCATCCTCAAAGACATAATTTTCAGAACTTTCAATCACGTTGAACAAAGTGGCTATCTCAAAATTTTGATTGGATGTGTATGGGGAAATGGTGGGCGTGAGAGGGGGGCTGTTTGCCCTCCAATCACTTTCAACTATTAAAAATGGCACTAGCCCTTTCAATTTCCAATCGAATGAACCCTTTTTGAAGTTTCTACGACAACGTTCACTATAAAAACCTTATATGCACCCAGGGCATACCTTACAACCCTTACCCTGAGGGCTGTGAGGGGAGTGTAATCCTCAAAGACATAATTTCTGAATCTTTGAACTACGACTATCTCAAAATTTTGATTGGATGTGTTTGGGGAAATGGTGTGCGTGGAAAGGGTGTTAGTTGCCTTCCAATCACTTTCGGCTAATAAAAAAGGCACAAGCCCTTCTAATTTCCAATCTAACGAACCTTTTTTGAAGTTTCCACGACGACTCCTTCGATACGAAGTGCCCTGGTCTAAAAGAAAACAAAAATAATATATTGTGCGAACATCGTTCTTTACTTAGGCAGCGCTATTGCGCTGCGTATGATTTTGTTTTTTCCAGACCACTTCGTTTCGAAGGATTAGTCGTAGAAACTTCGGAGACGACTCATTCTATTAGAAATTGAGAGTTCTAGTGCTCTGTTTATGAGTCAAAGGTGACTGACAGGCAACCATCCCCCCTTCTGAGCCGCTTTTAGCTGCATTCTCCCTAAAGACATCAAAGGCAGCGCAATAGCGCTGCTAAAGTAAAGAACGATGTTGGCACAGTGTATTATTCAGCCCCCCCCCCCCCCGACTACCCCTCGTTTCACCAAATGTATCTGATTTAAATAGTGACATAACCATTTTGTTCAAAATTATCCAAAGAACATATAAACAATGCTTGCAGGGCTGACCCAACCCCCCTAAGCCCTAGGGCAAGGGTTGTAAGTTACGCCCTCGGGGCATATAAGGATTTTATGGAATGGGTGGCCGTTTAATTTCAGACTGAGCTCACTTGATTTGAAATTGGAAGTTATAGGGCCCTTTCTAAGAGTCAAAAGTTATTTGAAAGCAAAGCCCCTCCCCAGGAATTTTTTTCAGCGTAGTTGAAGGGTCCGGAAATTATGGTTTGAGGATGAGAAACCTCAAAATCCCTCAGGGCAAGGGTTACAAATTATGCCCTGGGGTCATATTACGTTTTTATAGAAATAGTGGTCGTATATACTTCGGAGGGGGCTTATTGGATTGGTAATCAGAAGTTATTGTGCCCTTTTTAGGAGTCAAAGGGATCAGAGGGCAGCTACCTCCCCCACACGTTTTATCTGAAATGCATCCAATGGAAAATTTGAGATCGCCATTAAAAAGATCAATAAGGATATGCACGGGAATTATCGAATCTAAAGCACAAATGACATTTTGACTCGTTGCGTCGAGGGTCTTGTTGAAACTGATCAATTCCCGCTTTAGAATAGAAATCTACTTGGGAGGTAAATCCTTCTTCTGTCATCTGGTATATTTATGTATTTTTTAATTACTTTTATCAAACAAAATACTGAACAAACTAAGTTCAGGTCAATGGTCTTAATTCTGATAGTAATGGAAAAAAGACGGAACTTTTGGTAACACAGAAATAAACGAATTACTTTCATATCATTTGACTTCAATCTATTTAAAGTGCCAGATTAAATTGTAAAAACTGCTTAATAAATTTGTAGGAAAAGCTGCTTACCAATCACTTACTTTTAGACACAAGTGGAGAAAATGTCTGAATTGCGCGTAACCGTAACACGCAACGTGAATAAAAGTGAAGAAGCAGTTTAGAAGAAAAGTAGACATTTTTTAGCAGGACACAATTTGGGAACGTCTGGAAAATCATGAGTTAAAGAGATGATGATGTGAATCAGACGCAGACAGACCAAAAAATAACTTTAACCATTTAGTAAGAAAAGTCAGTAGGTAGTTTTTTGTTATAGAATCACAATGTATCACATTGTAATGTTTTTGTAATGTATCACATTGTTTGGTGATAGTACCTACAAAGGGATGAAATGGGCGATCAGGTGATTTGAAAGAGACCGAAGGAGGTTGTAGCTCTGGCTACAGACTCATAAGAAAATTGCTACATCAGCAAGAAATGAAGTGAAAGTTGTCTGTTTTCTGTTTATGCTCTGATGGTTCTGATTTCGAGTGAAATTTTCCATTTCTTCAAGATGGGAGGCTTTAGACTACCGAGTATTTTTTTAAGAAGATTTCGAAATAAGGATTATACGGTGTTTCAATCTGCTGTTTTGTGCTGTTTGTTTGGAAGATTAGCCTACTGTTTTCCCTGGCTCATAAATCTGAGCCCAGTCTCTAAGGTAGTATTTTTTTAATGCTAGCTGATTCCCATACGGTAAGAACTTCCAATTCTACTTGTAATTGACTTTAAACTAATGTTTAATGGTCATGTCATGTTTCGACGAAATTCAGGCCCCATTTGCATAATTTAATCACAGAAAATGTTGACTTTTCTCTTTAAATATTTTGTAAAAGCGAATAATTTCTTCAAGAAACTGTAAGAAAGGGAATGTGGATAAAACTCTCCCAAAAAAGAAAATTTGGGAGAGTTAATCTGAGTGAAACTCAATTATTGCACCTGAGTGTTTAAAATGTTTTTGTCTCTGGTTGTTAATTTTTGTCAAAGTGACAGGTAAACAATCTAGGCAAGCTCACCACGTGTTCTAATAAGCTCTTTAACTTGTCCTATTTTTTAGAAGTCGAAGAGGAAATCCCTGTAGCCTCAGATTCTTTTGCACTGCGTGATCACGATGATGTTTCCAATATATTCCCTTGGACGTCTTTGCAGCCTAAATCTGAGTTGGACGTATTTCAAATAAATTCTACTTCTTACAATGATGTTGGTTAGTATCTATGCCCTCTTTCTTTAATATTAATTTAAAAAAAATTTTCTAAATATAAGTTTTTCAAATAAAAGTAATTGCTATTTTATAGTTAATATCAGCATATAAAAATACCTGTTAAAATTAAAACTAAACACTACCAGAAATTACTATTAAAGAATAAATAAAACCCAAAACGAACAGAAATTAAATAGACAATTATAGCAAAAAACATACAACAAGTAATAATATAAATGAATAAATAGATCTTAAAGTGATTAATGCTTAGATTGAATATGAAAATCAAACTTAAAACGAACAGAAATTAAATAAACAATCAATGCAAACAAATCTACAATAGATATTAATGTAAATTAATAAATAAATCTTAAAACGAGTGAAACTTAAATTGAATATGCAAATCAAGCTTAAAACGAACAAAAATCACTACAAAAAAGAGTTTGGGTATCACCTCCTTCTCTCACTATAAAAGTCTAAAACCTACTGCGTGATTGGCGCTTTACTGAAAACCAATTTTATGACAAATATTTTCTTTTGTGCTTGATATTGAAAATATACATTAAAATTATAGTAACATTTTGAACTGATAAGCTTTCAGCAACTAATATCATTATACATCAAATATTCAGTTTAATTTATTAACTCTTTTTAAAGTTGTTCAATACGAAAATAGGCCAGTTTCACTACAAACAAGTGTTTAGATGCTGCCTCCTTCCTTAACTGTAAATAAAAACCTAAAGCCTGCTGCGTCATTGGTACTTCACTCAAATCGAACTATATTACAAATATGTTCTTTTCTAGTTCTTACAGCATTGAAAATAAAAATACAATTACAGTAAAATAAATTCTTGAACTGATGGATCTTTCAACAATTAATATCATTATACCTCAAATGTTCAATTTGATGTTGTTTATGATTTCCAAGACTGTTCAAGACGCATGTAGATTTCAGTAAAGCACCAATGACGCAGTAGGTTTTAGAGTTTTACAGTGAGGGAAGGAGGTGATACCCAAACTCTTGTTTGTAGTGATTTTTGTTAGTGTCTACCTTGATTTACAAATTCAATTTAAGTTTCACTTGTTTTAAGATTAATTTGTAAATTTAGATTAATTTCTATTTTATATTTGTTTGAATTTGTTTTTTATTTGATTTCTGTTTGTTTTAAGTTTCATTTATGCTTCAATAAGAAAATATTTTTTTCGTTTTAAGCTTGATTTTAATATTCAATCCAAGCCTTACTCGCTTTAAGATGTATTTATCCATTTATATTATTACTTGCTGTATATTTTTTTCTATGATTGTCTATTTAATTTCTGTTCGTTTTGTTAGCTTTCTATAAAAACCTTATATGCCCCCTGGGCATAACTTACAACCCTTGCCCTAAGGGCTGTGGGGTAGTGTCCTCCTCAAAAACATAATTTCTATCTGGAATTCAACTACGGTGAACAAAATGGCTATCTCAAAATCTTGATTGGATATGGTTGGGGAACTGGTGGGCGTGGAAGGGGTGTTAGTTGCCTTCCAATTACTTTTGACACTTAAAAAGGGCACTAGAACTCTTGATTTCCAATCGATTGAGCCCACTTTGAGGTTTCTAGGACGACCTCTTCCATATGAAGTGCTTCTGGAAAAAAATATTAAATAATAAAACATTGGAGCCGTATGGCCTTTACTATGGGCAACGCTATAGCATTGTCTCTGATTTTAAATTTCTTTCAGTTTTACTCTCTTCCATTTTGATGTATTTCAGTTTAATCTTTATTTCAAGTCAATTATATATCATATCAAAGCTATATAATAGAAATCGTGAATATTTCTTTTTCTTTTTTTATTCTATTTTATCAACTTAAAAATGTTCACTTTTCGTTTGGTTTCATAAAATAGTAAATAGCTTTTAAAAAATAATATAAAAAAATACCCCTAAAGAGGTGTCACAGTTTATCCCAGATTTAATGAACCAGTTAATACACCAAAAAGATTTTTTTAGGGACTCTACTATTTAATTTTCAAGGAGGAGGAGGTGTTCCTTTATTTTATCACAAGCTTGGGGAGAGTAGATTCCCTACCTCTTATATGCAGGAATGATCCCCAACAATTGGTTTATTTTCTTTAGATTAATTAAAAAAACTTTTTCTACAAAATAAGTATTTCAAAGGAAAGTAAGGAACTCCATTAAACCAAAAATGAGCAAAAATAAAATAATCTCCCAAGCGTAAAACTACCAAAAATCACTATTAATAAATAAGTGAAACTTAAAACTAACAGAAATTACAATAAATAACCTATTCAAACTCAAAATAGCAATAATTAGCGTGAGTAGTGCTGGCAACCCCCGTGCCTTCTCAAGATCAGAATATATATTTTGCACTTTACTGAAAACAATACATTTCAAAAGTTTTCACATTTTTAACTTTAACAAATCAAATATTATTAAGTCTTTAAGGAATAAATATATTGAAAGGTATATTAAACTGACAATGCACATTCATTTGTTGTTGTTTTTTTTTCACGCAAATCATCAAACGCTTCCCGTGTTTTCCCACGGATTTCTCTATTTTACCAACTTAGAAATATTCACTTTTAGTTTGGCTTCATATAGTAATAATAAATTTATTAACCCATTCAAAAAAAAGTACATACAAAATGCATGAATGGAGCAAAAGAGAAATAATAGAAAAAAGAAAAAAGACTCTAATGCAACAAATTCACACAGCACATGAAAACAATCAATTAACAACAAATAGCTATTAAAATAAAGAGTAACTCATGGGTTAATTGCCAAATTTAGGCTATTAAATGGATGTAATGACCTCAGAAACTTGGCTCGGCGTTTCAAAATGGCAGAAACTGGTTCCGCAGCACCATACTTATTACTTAAAAATGAATTTTTGGCCCATAGGGGAACATTCAATAGAAACTTTAAAAATTTATAGAATGTAGACCGAAGTTTTCTCTTATCCGTTAAAAAAATATATTCCAAAACGGAGCCAGTGCTAAAACATGGGGTATTACTAGCGCATTATATAGTCTAGCACGAATTCGGAGATTATATTTTACCTTTGTTGAAGCAAGAGTTCCGTACGCTTTCCTGGCTTTTTCTGAAAAATACAAAGTGGGCCAGCGCGAGTAGAAATTATATCTGAGCTTATTGGCAGTCCTAAATACATGATGGAACTAGATCCTATAACTTGTTGATTTCCAAATTTTCAAACAGCACCAGAGGAATCACTATTAAAAACAATAAACTCAATTTTACTAGAATTAAACGACAGGCCAGTCCCTTCATACATTTCATTAAGAATATGAAAATTCTCTTCAATACGAGTTAAAGATCTACTTATATTAAAATGTCATGTGCATAATTTAATAACGTAATATCTACACCACGAAATATAAAACTTGGTTTAACATACTTCTGCGCTTCTATAATGCTGTTATTATAAAGTAGAGGCGATGATACTGCACTCTGCCTAATATCCTTCATCATTTGGACTATTTGGGAAGATAAAACTGGACACTCATTTGACGGTATATTAATTTGTACTTGAAGATTTTTATACATATTTTTAAATGCTAATATCACAGACTGGTCAACCCCGCAATTAAGAGCCCACAGGAGTATCTGGGAATGAATCTTATCTTATCTAGAATATTATCTAACATAGCTTGATAGAGGATAGGATCAATCTTATTCCTATCTTCTCTAGTAATCCACTTTTTGGTTTAACCAGCATTAGCTGCTTTAATTGTTTTAAAACTGTTTATAATTGGAAAATGATCTGATTCGCAAACACTCTGATCTACATGAGAGTTGCCATGCGTCTCAATCATCGATGAACTTAACATAAAATCAAGAGAAGAGGTAGAGCCAGAATTAAGTGCATAAGTATAATCAGAATCATTGATGGTCAGGCACAGATCGTCACAGGAGGCTAACAATAATTGGGTTCTTGCACTATTATTATTTGTTACATCACAATTCATATCTCCGGCAAGAATACATTCGAAACCTTGACTAAGACAGCTCCTAATAGAATTAGAAAGCTTACTGCATGCCCCACTAAGTTTCACTTCAGATTTATTGTTTCTATAGTCAGTAGGCATATACACAGAGAAGACGATTGGCTTATGGATCTTAACAGCGATGAAAAAGTCAGATGTCTTATATAACACAGGGTTTAATGCGCCACTAACTAAGATGGCCACCCCACCAGACGGTTCACCTTCTACAGATGACTTTGCAGGAACCGCAAAAGCTTTCACTCCTCTGTTTAACTCGAGAATACTGGTGGCTTCTGTTGAAAGGAAATGTTCCTGTAAACAGACTATGTCATTTAAACACAACAATCTCTCCAGTAATGGTAGTTTTTTCATCACACCACCATTTAAGTTCCATGAGACTATGTGTAATGTATCGAAATTTATTGCTTAGATAGGACATAATGGGCTTCTGGACATTTAATACTGTAGCTTGGATACCTAACAGATCCACAAAGCACATTTTTGAGCATTTTGGCAAGGATTAGCCCGAGAATTTGAATGACTTCCACCGTACCTCGAGCAGATTGGAGGGCTGGTACAGGATTTAGCTGCATGACCGAATGATTGACAATTATAGCATTGCATAGGCTTAAATTTGAATTCCTTTACTAATAACCTTTCGTAACCAAAAATTGGCGAAGAATCCATTACAGAACTTAACTGAAGCTTGCTATCGAACTATATCTTAAAGGATCGAGTATTATCCATCTGTATTGCCTTAACACAATTTGGTATCATTGCACAAAGCTCTTCAGCTGAAATTTCATTTAGAACATGACAAATAATTCCAAAAACCGAAGGGCATTTTACTTTTGCATTTATTGTTGTATCTTTTAAACTCTCTGTTTCAGCGAGTGATTCCGCTGTACTTTTGTTGTTAAAAAAAAGTTTCCATTCAGTTTTTCTTGCTTTAAGATTCGACAATATTTGAACTATTATCTCCACATGTATTGTCTAAATATGCTTTTCGCGCTTTAGGGTTTGGTAGATCTTTGAAGGGATTCTTTAAGACTACAGCATATGACGATTTTGTTTCAGTAGAATGTTGCTCAGCAACACACGCACAGAAGGAGGAGGAACATGAGAAGAGGGACTAGACTCGACAAAGTTGTTAAACTTGACGCACAATTCATTTGCTTTTCTGGTAAGAGTAGCCCTGATCTCGCCTGTGATTAATGCTACTTCGTCGGGCTCGAAAATTTCAAAACGTGGCAGACAAGTCTTTTTATCTTCACAGGCAGGAAATACTTTTATTATATCCAAAACATTGTCTATAATTTTTGTTCGCACAGTAAGACGAGTAGAAATTCCTGCCAGAGGCCACAACAATTCTTTAGCGTTAACAATCGAATCCTCTGAAAAAAATTCCACTGCTTTATATCGTCAGAGTGATTCCCGGCTTTAATTGCCTGACAAATGTAATTCAGAATAGGATTCCATATAAGATTGTCGTCACTCATTATTGTAATAGCAGAAACACAGTTCACAATAGATTTACCACAGTCCTATATAAGCTTTTGTTTTCAATCTTATAGCTTAAACGTAATAATTTCTCCAATAAACAATCGGGGATTTTAGAGTGATTCAATTAGAGAAGTCCAAAAACAAGCTTAGGTCATGAGTCAATACGAAAAAAACTGGTTCTGCAGGTAGATCTAATTATCCAACAAATGTTCCAACGACTTGTTATCACCTCGAATGTACAAATGATACTTATCATGTACAAAATCTACAAATGATAATAGCAAATAGCTTTAAAGAATGAATGTCAAAAAATACCCATAAAGAGGTGTCACAGTTTATCCCAGATTTAAGGATCCAGTCAATACAAAAAAATAGTTTTTTTTAAGGAACCTATTTTGTAATTTTCAAGAAGGAAAAGAAGGAGGAGTTCCCTTATTTTTGTTCCAAGCTTAGAGGGAGCGGATTTCCCACCCCTGATATGCACGAATGGTCCCCATCAATTGTTTTTTTCTCCTTATATAAGAAAAACGGGATAAATTGTCCAACCCTGTTCTAAAGATTAACTGCTGTGAGGCCAGTGTGTAAATACTTCAATTAGTTTTATCTTATCCCTTTTCTTGACAAGAAAGGATAGAAAGACTACCAATTTTACTCCATATTATGACTGTCATTAAAGAGTCTATATCATGAAAATTTTTCCATTTCGAATGTTTGGAAGCTTTGTAATTATCCTGAAAAGTTTAGTTAATTAAATTCTACTTCTATGAATAATATACTCGATGTATTTATGTATTTTGTATATTATGCCTCTATCCTGTTCTAAAAAGGAATAGTTTTAGGTAGTATTATTTATTTCCATCTTCGGCTCCTTGGTGTAATTTTTTTGGAAAATTGAAAAGAGCTAGTAAGGTAAAGAAAAATGTGTTGATCTGGTCGACGTTTTTGCTTCTTATTCTGTCCTTTTTCTACAAAACGCACTTAATGAGACATATTGTTTGCAATTCTGTTTTTAGAATAAACTTTATCTCAAGTACTTATTTTTTTTTTTTTTTTTTTTTAGATGTCAAAATTCCTTTGACTCTTTGCAATATTGAGGCTTCAGCAATGATAGCAGCCAATGTAGATGTCAAAATAGAAACAGATTCAATACCAATGCGTACTAAAGGAAGTGACACACCCATTTTGGAGTCAGTTGGAAATAATAGTAATTTCGGTAGTATCTGGCCAACTCCAAAGCAATGCCAATTGCCAGAAGGAAAGGCTGTTGTTGTATTAGACAAACTGACTCCAAAATTTGTGAAAGACGTTGCGGGTTCCATATGGCGATGCTGCTTATGTGGTAAAATTGAAAACTCTCTTCTAATGTTAAGTCTTCACAAAAGTACTCGGTGTCAGCAACTGTCACAAATTGATTGTGACAGTTGTCCTGCGGTACTTTGGGATTACCTAGACTTTGTTGTCCATTTTATTGAACATCAAATAGGTAAGGAAAGAAGGTGTCCAATATGTCTTCATGAAAAAGTTGCTGATGTAAAGCAGCATTTACTTTTAAAGGGTCATTTATCAGCATCTGGGCCTGAATTGGAGCAACGATGTGGATTATGCAACAAAAAGTTTTCAAACACATCAAATTTGTTTACACGTCAAAGAATCCTCATGAAGAAAAGGCCATACGCCTGTAATGAATGCCAAAAAAAAATTACTCAGAATTCAAATTTGCATACACATCAGAGAATTCAAATAAAAGAAAAGCCATATGAGTGCAATGTATGCAAAAAAAAGTTTCCATACAAATCAAGTTTGTATAGACATCAAAGGATCCACACAAATGACAGGCCATATGTATGTGATATATGCAAAAAAAAGTTTTCTTGCAAGTCAAATTTGTATAGACATATTTTTTATTAGAAATATGACATGCTATGAATAAAATTGGTGTATTTTTTATGGGAAATTAGTTACAAATGGTGTGGTTTGTGTTCATATATGTGTCAAGTTTAGTCCTACTTTCTTTGAATTAAATTGCCTTTTCCGTGTTTGGTAGGTTATTTTTTAATAAAACACTATCGTTTAAAGTTTTTTTTTTTCAGTTTGTAAATAAAGGTTCTTTTTTGCGTATAAACGAAGTTTAATGCTGGTTTTGTTCTTTGCTCAGATTCTCCTTTAATATTAACCCAAGGATGTCTTCAACTAGTTTAACAGGTGAATCGTCATCCACATAGGGTACCACTACGAAGCTATGTTTTAGACAAAAGCATGGCGAGGTTACTTTAATGTTTAAATGTGTAATATCTTCTAATTTACAATATATTATAACTTATAATATTACCTAAATCTATAATCTATAATGTCCTCCTTTCCTTCTTTACCAGAGAAAGAAGCAAAATTACTTGTATAAAAAAAAAATATTTTTTATGCAATCCCCAAATTCTGGCCATCAACGCATCTTACCAGTAAGCTTAGTCAGTCATCGGCCACACTGAATTGAAATTAAAGAAAGTGCTTTACGCTCATTTTTCTAGGCTGAGACCCAGCCAAGCTTCTCCGGATGTGGGGGGCTCCAAATATTAGTCCTTAAATATCTGCCAGTATCTGTTTAGAGTCCAAATGAAACTATGGGCAAGAACACTCAAGAAAAATATTCTCGTCGTGATTCTACCAACACTTTTCCTGAAATAATTACGTAGAAACGTTTCCAAAATACACTGCCGTCAACTTCTCCAACACACGAATAGTCAACCACTGAGAATCTCTAGGAATACGTTCACTCCTAGCAACTTAAATATATACCTAATACTTTTTGATAAAAAATGCGTTATTTGCTAGTCGTGATTCGCGGGATTTTCTTTTAGCTAAAATGTGGGACTTATGCTGAGCTACAAATTTTGATTGACAAAGAAATATAATTTTCGGATTAACAAATCTTCCCACCCTTTAGAAACTTGATTTTTTTCTATTATTTGGATTCTGAGCCAGTTTCAATTACTAAGTTTTTCTGTCACAATTTTTTTGGCAAGTAGTTCTTCTGTTTCTATATGCTGATGAGTTTATTGTTATTTCTAAGAGGTCACAAATGTGCAAGCAGAAAAAACTTAGATTCTTGAATTTGGTTCTGTCAGCAAACCCGGTCCAAGGCAAAGGACTTCGACTTTCTGACGTACCTGATAAGCTTGATGTCTGTGCTTCCCAGGGGTTGCTAACATTAGAACGAACCTAAAGAATAATTGGCGCATACTCTTGGCTACAATCAGCTAAAAAAAATTTAATTTACAGTTTAGGTGTGCATAAAAATCTTGACAAAGCCTATTCATAACGAATTAAGACCACAATAAATACATGGTACTAGTCTCTACAATGGCTATTGTTTTTTTCATTCGCAGTAATTCTAATCTAAAAAGGGGTGCTAGATGGATTCACCCCCCCCATGGCCATGAGGTGTGGATGAGACATTCTTTGACCATGAGGTGGAGGTGCGGATGAGGAAAGGGGAATCCTCCTCTTATACGGAATAAATTCTGCTAGTTTTGGGATTTAATATTACTCTTTATTTTCATAATAACAGCGTAGACCAGAAACAGGTACTTGTGTGGAATCTAGTACACACGCCAAGAGAAACGCATATAGAATGTCAAAGATGCTATTCAAAACGGGGTTTCCGCTAGCTAGTGAGTTGTTTTTCACTTCGTGGAAACTATTTAATCTTTAGTTTTTTGGGGTTGAAAGGTAAAAAAAAGGTACAAGGCTAGGTTAGGTTACGCATTTAATATATGCTATGCTTTACCGCCACCCCCTAATGTGCAAATATATAGCCCAAATTTGTTTCTAAACTATAATTTGTTACATCAATTTCTACCTCACTCTTCCGTCGCCTCTCCCTTAGAACTAATTCTGTGTTTATGTGATGGTTCAATGAGACCTGGATCTTTTGGTATTAAAATGCATCCTTTGAGGTAGCTCCCATCAATAGCTACGAGCCTGAGGAAGTTTGACTCATTTTCGAAAAAAAGAGAAAACACCCCTTAAAAGTCAAGAAATCTTGACTCCAAAATCACACCATCAAATTCAGCTTATCCGAGAACCCTCTTGTAGAAGTTTCGAGCTCCCATGAGAAATTCCCCCGCGGAAATTGACTACCAATTTCTGGACTACCAGTTTTGGTTTTTGACCATTAAAATTAATTAGAAGATCTGATAGCATCTATTGTTAAATTTTTATTTATTTCAATTCTGTTTTCCTCTTTTGGAGTTGAGTTATGATTGCAGATTCTATATTTGAAAATATTAAATCGGTGGCAACTGTATATGAGTTGTATTATGATGGAAGTACACAGAGATAACACGCTGGAACCAAGAAGTACCGTACGAGTAACTATTCTCCATGGACTCGGTCTGATACTGACCAGAGTAATTACTATCCAAAATCTTTGGGGATGGGCAGGGGCGTAGCTACAGTATTTTCATTGGACGGAGGGGCAAGAGGAGGTGCTATTGAAGTAGATGCAGTTAAAGCAGTAGTGAAGAAAAGTAACTATTTAACAAACACGCTACTTGATGAATTTAAAAATATTACGCAATACATTATAAGTAATACGCACACATTAAACAATCATAAATATAAGTGCTGGTGCTTCGATTTTACTAAAAGGGTCAGCAATGAGCTGCTGCAGGCGACAGTAGTATAGCGTAAACAAACTTTCGGGTGGGTGACTTTGAAAGTCGTATGCACTCGGCTTTTTTCGGCCAGACCACTTATGCTGCAGTACATTTATCCCCCTCCACTTCCTTCAACTCCCCCGCCCAGCACAGGATGTTCAATCTCATAATAGAACCAAGCTCTTATTCTAATAGCCTGGGTATCGCGCTATTCATTTGCTCGTAATTTTGAATGGATTTTGACTCTTTAGGATTTAATTTGTTGTACTAAACTTTAATATGTGTGATTTGTTAGAATATTATTTATGATTTTTTATTAAATTAATTTTTTGTGGGTTAGCCGATTTATATTAATAAATAGTATTGATATCATCGGGTCAAATAGAGCTGAACCAAATATCAGGCAGCGCAATAGCACTGTCTAAGGAAAGATACAGGATAAGTTAAAGTATTACCACAGATTGTGTAAAATTATATTGTGACATATTCCCCACATTTAAATAAGCGACCGTATTTCAAATTTGAAAGTATTCGACAAATAAAGTTAGAATTATTGATGTATCCGTTGGGCATTGTTTGACAAAGAATATCCAGAAAATATGAACAAATCTTGGCATCATTGCGGCAGAAATTTGGATTAATTAAAAATTGCAAGGGATTCCAATTGGAAGGGAAAATTGCAGTGGCGTAAATTCAGAAAAATTCTGGGGGGGGGCAAGATTTTTGCCACCTCGCGGAAGAAAATTTGCAAATTTTCACTTTTACTTTGTGAGGAAAGTACAAAACTATGCTGATTATATTCTGTTAAAAAAAAAGAAAAAAAGTTTGAATTGGTAAAAGTTTCTGATTCAGAGCGAGTGGATGGCTTGGAAAGAGCATTTCCTGCCGCCAAGTAGCGGATATTTTTGAAATATTATTAAAAACTGTATTATCCCTTATATTGGACCTCTTAGACTTCTTTTTAGGGAAGCAAATTACTTAAAAACATATATTGTGCTGTGAAGGATCTAAGCCAAAAAAGAAAATTTATAATTAGGAAATATCATTTTGTTTTGTTAAGAATTGGCTTGAGTGAAGGCCTAGAACAGGGTTTTTTGGCGCGAAGCGCAGTGGCGGAAATGAAAAAAACCTGGGGAGGGGCAAATTCCATGTCTCAATAGGCAGCCTCAAGTGGGTTGAATTAGCAAAAATCCAAGGAAGGGGAAAATCGAGCCAAATGAAGTGGTAGCCAAATTAAAATTATTTGGGTAAAGTTTAGAGAACAATTCGATATACAAAAATTTAAGTACATAAACACAATTAAGCAAATAAATCATAAATTTGTCTGCATCACGACTGAAGTATCCAGAGAGAGCCACTATTCTCATGGGAAACGTCGTTGCTTCAGGGAAGCAAACTTGTCGACGGCAATGTTATTATCTATCTTTTTCGCTTTTTCCGGCTGGGTTGCTATAACTAACAAATCGCTAAGTCGCTCATCAGTCTTGGTTGTTCTGAGATATGTCTTAACCCTCTGAAGCGTTGAAAAAAATCTCTCGTTAGAGGCAGTTGAAAGGGGGAGCGTCAAAGCAATTTCGAAAGCTTCCGAGATGACAGCAAAGGCGTCTTTGTTCATGTAGAGGTAGGCAAGAGCTTTTGATGGGCATTCTGGTTTCATCATTTGTAAATAAGATTTTGCCAAGGCTATCTCCGACTCAAACTTCAACTCGTTTACTAATAATGTAGGAAAGTCACGTACAAAGTCTTGTATTAGACGTTCATCCAGGAACTTCGGTGAACTTGGCTCAAACGCTTCTAAGCCTTGGATTACTGAGGAGTTTTCACCAAACCTTTGTCTCAGCTCCGAAGTTACTCGGTCGACTATGAAGTATAAAATGCCCGACCTATAAGTTTGAAAAATGTCAGGATCCTCTTCTGTTCGATTTCTTGCTCTGGCACCGACAGTGGTTTCGACGTAAAAATCGAGAAGGCGTCTGCTTATAGCAACCGAGCGTCTAGGCTTCTCTATTTGGATTGAGAACTGCTTGCATAAGCTTTTCGTTGCTTCGACCATCTTAAACCAACGCTCTTCAGATCGGAGCTCTAGAACCTGTTGTTGAACTGCTTGAAGCCGAGAATTTACATCTGAAAGAACGAGGCTCTTGGACTGGAGCTGTCTGGATGCAATATCTATCCGACCAAGGATACTGCTCATTATTTCAAGAATGAGCAAGAATTTGGCATCAATTGTTGCCAGCAACCCAGAAGCTTCAGAACGGTCCTCTGTTGAATTGGCTTCATCCGAAATAACCCTTAATGTTTCGAGAATAGCACCTAAACGTGTCCGGATCTTCTGAATTGAGGAAAACCAATAGCGCCATCGAGTGTCGGCTAGCCGCTCGAGCTCAATCTTCTTTTCTCCGCGTTCTTGTTGGGTTCGAAGGAAAAGTTCGTGACGTGGCGCACTTCGGCTGAGAAAGACGTATAATGCCTGAATGCAAGAAAAGAAATTTCTAACCTTCGGACAAGAAGCTATTGACTGCACAAGCACAAGATTTAGGCGATGGGGGTGACAATGAATATACCTAGCTTGTGGTGCAAATCCTTTAAGAATAGCCTGAACACCATTACATGCGCCGCTCATGACGCTCGCACCATCATAGCATTGAGCCACACAGGTGCTCCAATCCAGTTTGTGCTTTTCAACAAGATCCTTGATTGCATTAGTAAGGGATGCAAAATCTAATTGTTCAAGATGTGTACTTCCGAATGTCTCCTCGCAGATGATAGCATTACTATCAATAAACCGAATAATTAAACCAAGCTGCTCTTTTTTCGACAGATCTTTCGTTTCATCTGCGCAGATTGCCCAATATTTCTTAATAGAGCATCTTGTTTGTTCTTGCAAGAGGTCAGCCAGTATGCTTATAAGACTATTTTGGTAGTCGGGACTCAAATAGCTTCCATACCGACGTTTTAGTTTTTGCTGAAGATCCGGGTTTCCCTCTGTCATCATTTCTAGCATTTCTATCAAATTACCTCGATTGTGTGAGTCGTCGTGTTCATCATGACCTCGAAATGGGAGCCCTTGGCGTGCTAGGGCACATGCCACTTTTGCAAGTGTGACTATATGCAGGCGATTTTCCGCTATGGCTTCCTTCCGATTTGAATAGAGAGTTGTAGCTATTGACTCAGATGTGCCACACTCAATTGTTTTATATTTGGTCCAGCTGCGATTTGCTTGGTTATGAGCTTCTGAAGCCTCGTGTTTTTCAATCCTTTCTAATAGCTTTTTCCAGTTATTCATTCCTGTGTCGACAAACACTACATTATCAGAAGTATTTTCATGATTTCTTGTTAAGGAAAAGTGCCGACAGCAAAAGCAGTAAATGGCGTCTTCTTTAATAGAGTATTCTACCCATGGTTTTTTCTCATAGGCTTTATCAGAAAAACGACGACCGTTTGTTTTGGGGTATACGGCTAGCTTTGGCTGGTTGGGTGCCTCCCTTTTATGGAGGGAGATGTCAAGATTGCCTCTCAATATCGTATCCGATGCATCGGCTACACTTCCACCCTAGAAAAAAATCCAGTGCTTTCGCTTTTAAACATTTTAACTTTATTCAGAGGCCGATAGCTCTGAAAGAGCTGTTCCCTTAAATAGGTGTCTAGGAGACATATGGAATAATAGACTTTCTTAGTAAATTTTTCTAGAATTTCCAACGCTCCGCAGCAAAAAATACTGTTTTCAAGCCATTTACTTCCATTTATACAGAAACTATCGCCACTCTAAACCTTTTTTCCGTCGGTACAGTTTTGGTTTTGTTGGAAAACTTTCGTCGTGCTCCCCCCCCCCCTCCCCTAAAAAAAGTGACAGTGACGCCCCTGCTCCTAGCTTCTAATTAGCTTTTCTGCTAATGTTTAGTGTTACGTATTGGAATTTTGCCCTTAATAGTTTTCGTTTTTGTTATTTCATGATTAATAACGGGGTGGTCTATTAAATAGGGTGCTTTTTCTCTCATTTATAATAATAGCTTTATTTCCACCAAAATTGACGATAGCATACAAATATCTTTCGACTGATCATTTAATACGCTCTAGCATCTTCTGCATGTTTAAGCGCCTCCAAATGCTCAAATTCTCAGATTTTAGAATTCGGTAAAATAGTATAAGCTAGTCAACTGAAATTTAAGAGGGTTAAAATATATATATCGTTTTTTGTCAGTTTAACTACGAGTAGAATTTCCTAAATTAAACAATAAGATAATCCGAAAAAGAAACTTAGCAACTTAATACAACAAAACTGTCGTACTTACCTAGATTATCAGCAAAATCTTGGAGGGCAAGTCGTAAATTTTGTTTTAGATGAAGCACGCTGACGTGAAGCGAATGCCTCTCAATAACAGCCGATTTAACTTTAAAAAGTAGAATTTTTTCACGAAGCTGCAATTTTTATTCATACTAAAACTGTCAATTCAAATGTATTTTAGCTCTTTTTCATTCCCTTTTTGCGCCATACCCAGTTTCTAGGGTGAGAATATAACAAGAGGTATAAATAATGGTGAGCGGCTGCCTAGCAAAAATGGCTGGGCCTTAGGAAAGCATTTAATGCTCTTGCATTCTCTTAAGCTCTTCCAAAACTGGAAGATTTGTAGATAAATCTTTCTAATTGGTATAAGTGTTTGGCTGAATAATTTAAAAACCTACATAATAAGCTTTTATAACCCTAATGGCCAAACTTCAGATGCCAAGGATTTCTTTAATTATATAAATAATTCTAATATGTTAAAAAACATCATTATTTGTGGTGATTTCAATGCCCACAGCCTTTTGTGGGGGAATAAACCAGCAAATAAAGCTGGTAAATTTATTGAGCATATGACTTCAAATAATAATGAATTAGCTGTTGCTACCCCCCCAAACCTAAATACATATTTTAACCCCAAAAGTGCCAAATTCTCCACAATTGACCTACAAATTGTGTCTTTAAATTTTTTGAACAAAATTTACATAAATAAAATTGATAATCTGTGTACAGACCACTTTGCTATAGTTTGCTCCCTAAATGAACCTGCTGAAACTTCATCTCATACCTCCAAATATATCAACACTAAAGCAAATTGGTCTATTTTCCAAAATAAGCTAAATGATGAAATTACAAGTTTCACCAAAAGTTCATGCATTTCTAACACAACAGTTGACACACATGCTGAAGCCTTGACATCTTTACTAATAAATACAGCTAATCATGCTATCCCCAGGACAACACCTAAGAAAACATTCCCTAAACAAATTCCTAAAGCATGGTGGACAAATGAGTGCCTAAATAAATGGAAGATAAAAAAGGCAGCTAGGACAGAATTCATAAAAAAACCAACACCTACTACATATTTAAAAAAATTCCAAGCAGAATCTAATCTAAAAGGACTATAATAGATGCTAAATATAAATATTGGAATAATTTTGCAAATAATCTCTCCAGAGAAACGCATGAGCCAATTATACATAAAGTCATAAGCCACATATGTGCGAAAAAGACTTCTCCCAACCCACTCCTGTATGAGCTTATACATAATAATACCCATTATGACAATGCTATTGAAAAGGCTAACCTATTTGCAACTCTTTTTGTTAATAAGCTAACATCAAACAATCAAAGCAATCTGTCCACAATTCCTATGAACCCTAGTTACCAACCACGCCCAGGATCCGAGTACATAACTAATCCATTTTCAATCCAGGAATTGAATAATGCAATACATCATATTAGGTCCAAAACTAGCAGCAGCTATGACAATATACACCCTACATGGATAAAGAATCTCACACCTTCATACAAACAAGAACTGCTAAATTGTTATAATCACGCTTGGGCATCCTCTAGGTTCCCCAATATATGGAAATGTTCGTCCCTCCTACCAATCCTAAAGAAAAATAAACCAAAAGATAACCCTGAGTCTTATAGGCCCATAATGATTACACCTGTGATGGGGAAAATAATGGAGAAAATGATTTATCACAGACTCCTCTGGTTTGTTGAGAAAAATAACATGATCCCACACACTCAAACTGGATTCAGGAAATACCACTCCTCAACAGATGCTTTCATTTTGCTAACAAATGCAATAAATGAATCTTTCTCAAAAAATAATATCCTAGTGGCAGCTTTTCTTGATTTTGAAGGAGCATATGACAATGTGAACCACCAAATCCTTTTAAATAAACTTGCAAACCTTGGAGTACCTCCCAAGCTAGTATCCTTTATTAAATCCTTCATAGAAGTGCGAAGTTTCATTGTTTGTGTTGGTTCAGCCTCTTCACCCCAAAAGACAATATCCAAAGGCCTACCTCAGGGAGCAGTCCTCAGTTGCCTCCTATTTGCCCTATATCTCTGGGACATGAACCTACCCCATACGAATCTACAATATGCTGATGATCTGGTGCTATGGTCATCTGGCAACACCTTTCAGATAGCACAGTCAAATCTGCAAAAGTCACTTTTCCAGTTTGAAAAATTCTCTCAACATTCAGATTTACCCATTGCACCCACCAAGTCAAAAATAATCCAATTTCACAGGAAGCGAAACCATGTTAATGCAAAACTAACTCTAAATAAAACAACTCTTCCAGAAGATAATAATATTAATTACCTAGGTCTCATGCTTGACCAAAAACTTAATTTCCACCTCCACATTTCAAACACAATAAAAAAATGCTATAGAAAAGCAAATATACTAAAAAGACTTCTTTCCAAACCCTGGGGTTGTAAGGAGAAAACCTTACTCCAGTTTTATAAATCACATATAAGACCCCATATTGACTATGGGCTCATTGTATATGGTGCATGTGCAAAGACCCAGATGCAAAAAAATTGAAACAACACAAAATGATATAATACGTCTCATATTTGGTCTTAGGAAACCCACAAGCACCAAGTTTCAGCTTATGGAGAGTGGATTAACAACAATAAGGGATAGACGTAGCTTTCTCTTGATAAAACATCTTACAAAAATTGAATCAAATAGCTCACACACATTACATAATTGGTTAAGAAATCCAGCCATATATAGAGGTATTGCAGATGAGTATGCCAATATTCAAAAGAAGTTCCCTGTACCAGCAAAGTCTATTGCACCTACTTTCCCCCAATCCCCTCCATGGAATTGGTCATCTCCCATAATAAATACTGAATTTTCAAAATGGAATCAAGATTTAACCCCCATTGCTTTTGTTCAGAAAAAATTTGCAGAACTTAATACAATTACCTATAAAAATCACTTCCAAATGTTTGTTGATGGGTCAAAAATGAATGAGAAGGTTGCAAGTGGTATTTTCTTTCCTCACCTGAAAATTGCAATGGGCGAGAGATTATTTAATAATTTATCTATAATGTCTGCTGAATTAAATGCCATAATCATGGCATTAGAACACCTTAAGCAAAACCAATCTTTGATTGAAAAATTGAATAATATTATCATCTATTCCGACTCTTTATCAAGCCTTGAGTTGCTGGCCTCAGCTCCTCAATATAAGTTGGACATTGACACTTATCATTGTCTCAGTATTATTGATAATCTTGCTTCAAGTGGCATAAAAACTTACTTTCAGTACATTCCTAGCCACTCTGGCATAAGTGGTAAACATCAGGTTGATAAAATAGCAAAAAATGCTATAAATATTGACCAGCCAAGTGGGAGACCAATCCCAATCAGAGATATTTACCGATGGAGGCTATTAGATATTAATTTTAATAAGATTAATCCAATCCTTTCCCCCTTTCCCAATAAGTATCTTTCTAAAATTTATCATAGAATTCGTTCTGGAACAAATGGACTAAATGTCCTTGCATTCTCATATAAGATTTCTAATTCAAGTGGTTCAATTCCCCTGTCCCCTCTTTGCAGGCATTGTAATATGAATAATGAAACAATTGACCATTGCCTATTTGAATGTAACATGCTGACGTCTGCACAACATACCTTGCTTTCTAAACTGTTAAAATACTTCAAACACCACAAAATCCCACTATCAGTCAAGAGCCTAGCCAACTATACCTGTACACAGAGCATAGAAATCGACATCTATCATCTTATATTTGAACTCCTAGAGTCAAAAGATCTGCTGAAAGATATCTGAATATATCTAATAAATATGAGGCAATCAAGCCAGTAGCTCTGTAGCCCACAGAGTGAAGCAGAAGGAAAAGGGCTAAATAGTATTACTGAAAAGCCCGCCTGCTGTTAAATAGAAGAAGATCAAAAGACGGAGCTAATGAATGCTCCAGAAACGTTGAAATAAACAACAATTACATTGTCATTCCTTATCATTCCACAGTTTGTATGTTTTTTAATGGAATGATTGTAACTTTTGTTAACTAACAGAGAAATGTGCGATTTTATCTAGTTTTTTTAGAATTTTCCGCAATTTTCAAAAAATCATAACACGTCTGTGTTGGTAAGTAAATTTTTATGCTGGAAGTGCAATATCCTCCAAAAATGTGTAATTAGTCTCAGTTAACAAGTTTTTTTTGTCATATTTACAAGTTGAATCAAACAGTACGTGTAACTAACTGTAATTAAGAAGCGACCCGGCTCAATGGTAACCGAAACTCTAGAAAACGGGTTTTTGATACCAATAGATACATCAAAAGAATCAAATTTCAATGCTGAATTCAAATATATTACTTTCATCAAGTTTAGTGCTACCCATCAAAAATTACGTGCCTGAGAAAATTTGGCGGATTTTCAAAAAAAGGGGGAAAGACCCCCTAAAATTTATAGGACCTTAATGAAAATCACACCATCATATTCAGCGTATTAGAGTACCCTACTGTAGAGGTTTCAAGCTGCTATCTACAAAAATGTGGAATTTTGCATTTTTTGCCAGAAGAAAGATCACGGATGCGTGTTTATTTGTTGTTTTTTTTCCCAGGGGTGATTGCATTAATCCAGTGGTCCTAAAATAATGTGGGAGGGCTCATTTGAGTGAAATCAAAAGTTCTATTGCCCTTTTTAAGTGACCCAAAAAATTGGAGGGCAACTAGGCCCCCTCCTATGCTTATTTTTTTCCCAAAGTCACCCGATCAAAATTTTGAGATAGCCATTTTGTTCAGCATGTTCAAAAATATGATAAATATGTCTTTTAGGATGACTTAATCCCCCGAAGTCCCCAGGGGGGGCTAAAAGTTATGAACTTTACCCAATGTTAACATGTAGTATTGGTTATTGGGAACTATACAGAAGTTTTCAGGAGGGTTTTTTTCTGGTAGTGGGGGGAGATGGGTCGGGAGTTATGTTGGAGGATCTGTCCATGAAGGAAGTTTTCATTGGGGAAGAAAAATTGCCATGAAGGGGGCGCCGGACTTGCCAGCATTATTTATGCTAAAGTTTGAGCTAAAGTTTTGACTCTGTCTCACAACTTTATTTTGTGAGAAATTGCCATGAAGGGGGCGCCGGACTTGCCAGCATTATTTATGCTAAAGTTTGAGCTAAAGTTTTGACTCTGTCTCACAACTTTATTTTCTAAAACAATAAAAAACTTTAGTGTAAAGAGCGAGGCGTTGAGGAGGGGACAGCCTCTTTCATATACGGAATAATTTCTGTTCGTTTTAAGTTTTAACGTCGTTTTTTACTTTCAGTTTTAAAAGCTTGTTTTTTTTTATTTAATTTCATTAATGGTATCCTAGAAGGGTCGTGATTATACCTGGTTGATAACAAATTATGCGATATGAAAACCTGGTGCTGAGTTATAGCCAAGTAAAGTGTTGTGGGAACAAAGGTAGTCCCGCACCCTGTTTGAATTAATCATCCTTACATTTATGTGAAATTCTCTGTACGATTCTGGAAAACTTATAAAATTAAAAGAAACTTAGCTTAGAGTAGGCTATAGTGGAGGGGTTATATTGGGTAAAACCTCCCAGTGCGTAGAAGTAGAATTTCTCAACCCACCTCGTAAAAATCAGCGTTTAAGTCAGGTACAGGGAACCTATGCTAGGTAAATATGCAACCTCAGACTGGTTTAGCCTCGTAAGTTGGGGATAAAAAGTATCAATCAAGCTTTTAGACCATAATTTTAGCTCTTCAACGGAAATTAACAACCTCCCTTTGCCACACAAGGTCAGGAGGCTTAAATTATAGTTTGAAGGTTAGATTCACACTTCTATTACCACGGCACTAGTTTCTTGTCCGAACAGTCCGAGGTTGCATAGGTCCCTGTGATGAAGCTGGTATGAAGTATGTAATGGGTAAGTCAGAGGGCGTCTTTCAAAAATGTGGAAGTGCACTAAAGGGTTCTGTAATGTTGCCTGTTTGTGTGTCCTGTTTTTATGCTGCTTCTATGCTCAGTCAGGAAGAATGAGTCTGATGATTTTTTCCTTTGGTAATTAAATAGTGTCACAGCCTCTCCAGGTTGTGCTCGGTTGATTTGATTATTCTTTAGGCATATGCGTTTCCGACAACTCGTCTAGCCTAGACTCTACCGCCTAGACTCTAGGCGGTAACACTGTCTTGACTTTGAAATTTCATTAAGGTCAGAGTATTGTCTTGCTACATGGCTATTGGACTAGTAGATAACATTTCTGTAAAACAGATTGGCAAAATATGATATTTTGCCAAATAATTAATATTTAGAAATTTAGCTGATAATATACTGTAATTTTTCATCATTTTCTTTTGTTTATTGATCTAGAGAACATAGCAAAATCCAACCCTATATGCCAAATCGAATCCCCAAATTTGGTCCATTATTTGCTGGTTGTTACTTCCACTTTATTTAACAAAATCAGTTCCATTGGATTCTATTTACCTCTGAATGTTTAATATATTGCGGGTCCAGGTCTCTACCAGTTTTTGAAAAATCCCAAGCCCTTTGTGGGAATATTTTACAAAAGTATCGGCTAAGTCTGCACTACGCAAAATATGCAAAAAACGTGTTGCTACCTCTGGAAATACCACCAATATTAATACTCATCTCAAGACAAACCACAAAAAAACAATACCAAAGCATAAAAGGAAGTACCTCGGCCGGGGCTGCCAGTGTTAACCCTGATTCTGATGCGTGTCCATCTGATGATGAACATGATTCAAGTCAAATTGTCCCATCACATAGACAAAACTCAACCAGACCTTTGAGTCAAGCTAGTGACCCTACCCAAGTTACCCGTGATAGAAGTGACCAGACTGACTCAGGAGCACCAAGTGCAAAGCAGCCGAGAATTGACTCGTTGTTACAGACCAAGTGCAGTGCAAAGCACCCTAAAACTGTAAAAATGAACAAACTGGTTGTGAAATTCATTGCAAAAGATATGCAACCCCTCTTTGTTGTTTCAAATCCTGGGTTTATTGATCTGGTGCAGAGCCTTGACCCCAATTATACTTTGCCATCCCGAGCTAAAGTGACAAGAGATCTTCTCCCTGAAATCTATGCTGTAGAGAAATTGAAACTGCAGGAGGCGCTAAAAAAAAGTACGACACGTTTCCCTTACCACAGATATATGGACCTCCCAGGCGACTGAGAGTTTTATGGCTGTCCCTGTACGTTCCATTGATGAGAAAAGCTCCCTCTGTAGCAACGTGCTTGCTACTGTGGAAATTGAAGAAAGGCATACTGCTGATGCTATCAAAGCTCATCTTCTGAAAATTGCCACTGAGTAGGGGATTAAGGAAAAGGTTGTAGCTCTAGTTACCGATAATGGAGCAAATGTGGTACGGGCTGTAAAGGATGCTGCATCTGTTGTAGGTAAAGGCTGGAGACATGTTTTGTGCTTCGCACATACTCTGAATTTGATTGTGAGGAGTGCTATTGATGATACTGCTGACTTGTCACCTCTTGTCCAAAAAGCTAGGAACATAGTCAGCTTTTTCAGACGTAGTGTTGTAGCTGCCGACAAGTTGCACCAGGTTCAGATCACTATTGACAATGTTTACACCAAAAAACTGAAACCTGATGTGACTACTAGATGGAATTCGCTCCTCATAATGTTGCGTAGTCTACAAGACCTGAAAGAGCCAGTAACAAGTTCGCTGGCGCTTCTCGGTAAAGTAGATCTCCTACTCACTGAAAGTGAGCGGGATGTTATTTCAAACGTGATCGCGGTACTTACACCTTTTGAAGAGGTCACAATCGAGCTCTCTTCTGAAAGCTATCCCTCCATCTCAAAAGTCCTGCCTTTATCCAAGATTTTGAGACGACACCTTGTTCAGGTAGATTGTGGTGGATTTTCAAATGTTGCCGAGGACTTCCGCAAGGCTTTGATGGAGAAAATGCAAGCTAGGCTTATAAGCCTCGGTCAGGTCACACCCGTGACGATTGCCACATACCTTGATCCGCGTTTCAAGAAAATGTATATTTCCCCTGACGATCTTGTCTCGGTTGAGGGCAAAATAGCAAGAGAGATGGATTTGGCCTTGCTGTCTGCTGAATCCGTAGCAGCAGGTACAAGTACCGCCACAAACCCCACGACACAGCATCGACAGGCTCATGACAGTTTGTGGGGCTCACATGACGAAGTTCTGGTAGTCAACTCAGGACGTGGTTCGACAGCAGCCGAGTCTATCATGGCTCTGCAGCTTTTTAACAGGGAATCTGTAGTTCCAAGAAAAACGGATCCACTCAAGTGGTGGAATTCTTGCAACATGGGCTCTAAGAAATATCTGTGCGAGATTGCCATAAAATTCATGTCTGTGCCCGCCACCAGTGTCCCTTCTGAGAGTTTTTTCCAAGTCCAATTAGTTGATCACCGAGTGGCAAAATCGACTCTCTGGGAAAAACATTGACAGGTTGCTGTTTTTGAATAGCCAAATATAGCCGCGTTTTTTTCTTGAGCCCAAGTAGTTTCATGTCTGGGTTTTTGTGATATTCTTTCATATAATCGAAGTTGGTTTTTTCATTGTTCAATGTTGTATTATTCGAAGTTTTTATAAAAAAAAAAATGATGCAAAATACTCTTTAACTTCGATTTTCGTTATTTAACTTTGGCAAAAGCAAGAGTGTATCGGAGCCAAAAACGGTTCCGAAATATCGATATCGATATATCGAATATCGAAAGTGAAAAAATCGATATATCGATGTATCGAAAAATCGAAATATCGCCCAGCACTGATTCACAATGCCACAATGCAATGCTTTTGACAATGTTAGAGAAAACACGAGGCTCCGGGTTACGCGTCATTTTGTATAAGATTTTGTAGTCGATAAGATTTGTATTTTTTTATTCGGATGAAGGATAAATAAGGGTATAATCTAAAAACATCTGGGGGGGGGGGGCAAAATCAGGTCTGGGGGGGGGGGGCAAAACGAGGTCTGGCGGGGCAACTGCCCCCCTGCCCCATAGCAATTTACGCCCCTGGAAAATTGACTCCTAGAGTTCGAAAATTACCTTCCACTCTGTACTTTTGTTGAAAAAAAAACGAATTCTATGATATTCTATGATGTGTCTAACAATTCTATAATGTGTATAATTCTATACACAATAGTTTTTCTTATATAAATCAGGATAGGGGGGGATATGAACTCCCGGAGGGGAGTTACACTCAATATCGTTTTTATGTATACAATTCCCTTCACAAGCAAAGCTCGGTCTACTAGTGATGCATAATAAAACTGATTACAATAGAAAAAGAGAATGGGTTGGTACCACTTATACGTGCACACAAAATTTCTAAATTATGAGAAACATATACATATTTTTTTTTAATTCACTTTATTCTATTTACAGCAGGCATTTCGTACAGCATGCTAATGCAGAAATAAAAATCTCCCACATGTAGCGCTGGCGTTGTGTGAAACGTGACTAATTTCAGTCATAATTCCTAGCCCATTTATGTCAATTTTTTTTGAGCTGGTTAAAAGAAATATTTAGAAAATCAAAAATAGCAAAAAGTCAGCATGGTATTATACATAGAGGCAGTTCTGCATTTATGGGTTAGTAAGTAAATCCAAAACGTAAGGAATAGGACGTTATCAGCGCTTAGTAGGCATTTCAATGACAAATAAGAGGATCGGAGTTTTAATTAAATACTGGAAATAAAAATTCAAACAATTAAATTATTCCTTGAGCGATCCCCCTCTACCAAATTCTATGACCAAACTACAACCATCTTCTTATTCTTCAATGATTCCATTTCTGTCCTATTTGCAGATAAAGAGGGCGTATTCATTTCTTCTTTTGAAAGTTTTAAAACAAGAAAATCTTGAATCTGATAGACTTTAGGAAGTATAAGCACCTTTAATATCAGGGGGAAAGTTGACTTGAACAAATGTGGTGAAACAGGAAGCGTATGCCATTTTTCAATTCTGCCATTAACTAGGCTCACATTTTTCCTTGATGATGAGGTTTCAAAGGCAGTATATTTGGAAAAATATTTTTATGGAATATATTTTGAAGTGTAATGGAGCCCTATTTTTCTCGTGAAAATGAGTATGGATTAATTAAAAGAAAAATTATCTGCTCAAAGTAAAGGGCAAATTTGACACTTAAAACGAACTTTTAAACAGTTTTAAAGCTATTTAACAAATTAAAGTTTTATTCCAAACAATTAGAAGGGGGCAACTGCCCTCCCTCAACGACGCCACTGGGGATGGGTCACGCGGTGATATATTTTACTGATTAGCTCACCATGTTCACTTAATGATTTGGGACATATTAGTATTATGTCACATCATTAGTATAGGGGGGGACTGGTTGTCCTCCGTTCAATTTTGATTCTTAAAGGTTGAACTAGAACCTTCGTTTTTCTATTAAATCAGTCCCCTCCGAAGTTTATACGACCACCCCTTCCTTAAAAACTTGTGTGTTAACTTAATAACGAGTACCTTGTAAAACTTCCAGCCCTTGTTCCTGAGACTAGGAGGGTTTTCAAACCCGCTAGTAATGCTATTTAGTCTTCGGACTATTTTGAATCTAATATAGCAATCTCAGAAATTTTAATCGGAAGTATTTGGGAGAAAACGGCTTGGAAGGGGGGGGGGGCCCTTTTGAAATTTATAGAACCACTCCTTCTAGAAAAACCTTGTATGCTAACAACAATGGGCAACTTGATTAACTTACATCCCACGCCTCAGGGCTGCGGGGAGTTTTGTCAACCCTAGAGGTATGGTTATTTCACCTTTGTACTATTTTGAAAAAAATGGATATCTCAAAATTTTGGTCAGATGCATCTAGAGAAGAGGGCGTAGGGGACTATTTGGCCTCCGATCACTTCTGACTCTTAAAAAGGGTACTAGAACTTATTATTCCAATCTAATGACTCCCTCCTTCGAAGCTTATATGACCAATCCTTCCATATGAAATGCCTCTGAAAAAAAATAATAATAATAAAACTGTTAGAAGCCTTGTGGCTCTTTACTATATGCAAGTCTATAGCGTTTCCACTGAAAAATCAAATGATGGTTTAAACTCTCAGAAAAATAGTAAGTGGTTTAACCCCCTATAAATGTTTAGTAGATGACCAGAGCATAAGGGTGAATTGTTATACAAGTGTTAGACAGTGTTCGGTGTCACTGGAACTCATTTGAGTATCAGGTAAACCTCCTTGTTTTGTGTAAGTTCTCTTTTCCTTTTCTCTTCTTCTTTAAACTATCTAATTGCCATAAAAATTCAGTATTATGACTCATTGCTAAATCATGCATAACTCGTTGCTAAATCAGTAACATAACTCATTGCTAAATCTTGCAGTGATCTGGCTGTATGATTAGTAGGTCTTTGTAAAGGTATTCCTTAGGAAAAGAGATATTGGAGAATTAGCATACAAATACTTGACTGGGTTTTATTTTCAGCACAATTCCCTGCTCGGTTTTACTCATGTTAAGACAACCCTGTCCCAGTTACAGACAGGAATTGGACCACAATTAGTGATAAGGGAAGAGTTAGAGAGGAGGGCTAAACCGAGATAAACCTACAGAAAAAGGTAATCAGGTACCCAGAGATCTAACCCAGCTGGAAACCTAACGATTTTCAGAAATCTTTAATTAACGCCCCCTCTATAAGAAAGGTTATAAGAGTGAGCGTTGTAATTATTGAGGCACTAGCTTGGTAGTATTAAAAGGTGCACTAGCCATTTCAATTTCCAATCGAATGAGGCCCTTTTGAAGTTTCTACGACATTACTTTCTATGAAAACCTTTTATGCCCCTAGGGCATAACTTATAACCATTGCCCTGGGGGCTCTGGGGGGGGGGGGGTTTCATCCTCAAAGACCTAATTTTCAGAACTTTAAACTACGTTGAACAAACTGGCTATCTCAAAATTTTGATTGGATGTGTTTGGGGAAAAGTTGAGCGTGAGAGGGGGGTTAGTTGCTCTCCAAACACTTTCGGCTATTAAAAAGGGCACTAACCGTTTGAATTTCCAATCGAATGAGCCCTTTTTAAAGTTTTTCGACAACGCTTTCTATAAAAACCTCGTATGCCCCCAGGGCATAACTTACAACCCTTTCCCTAAGGGCTGTGGGGGGTTGTCATCCTCAAAGCCATAATTTCAACTACTAGAGCTTTCAACTATGTTGAAAAAAATAGCTGCCTCAAAATTTTGATTGTATGTGTTTGGGAAAATGGTGGGCGTGAGAGGGGGGTTAGTTGCCATCAAAACACTTTCGACTATTAAAAAGACCACTAGCCGTCTCAATTTCCAATGGAATGAGCCCCTTTTGAAGTGTCTACGACAAAACTTTCAATAAAAACCTTATATGCCCCCAGGGCATAATTTACAACCCTTGCCCTAAGGGCTCTGAGGGGGTTATCATCCTCAAAGACCTTATTTCCAGAACTTTCAACTACGTTGAACAAAATGGCTATCTCAAAATCTTGATTGGATGTGTTTGGATAAATGGTGGGCGTTTAAGGGGTTTTAGTTGCCTTCCAATGACTTTCGACTGTTAAAAAGTGCACTAGCCATTTCAATTTCTAATCGAATGAGTCCCTTTTAAAGTTTCTATGGCAACGCTTTCTATGAAAACCTTATATGCCCACAGGACATAACTTATAACCCTTGCCCTGAGGGCTGTGGGGGGGGGGGGTGTCATCCTCAAAGACCTAATTTTCAAAACTTTCAACTACGTTGAAAAAAATGGCTATCTCAAAATTTTGATTGGATTTTTTAGTGAAAGGTAGGCGAGAGAAGGGGGTTTGTTGCCCTCTAAACACTTTCGACTATTAAAAAGGGCACTAGCCCTTTGAATTTCCAATCGAATGGGCCCTTTTTGAAGTTTTTACGACAACACTTTCTGTAAAAATCTTATATGCCCCCCGGGCATAACTTACAATCCTTGCCCTGAGGGCTCTGTGGGGGCTGTTGTCCTCAAAAATATAATTTCTATCTGGAAATCAACTACGCTGAACAAAATGGCTATCTAAAAATTTTGATTGAATGTGTTTGGGGAAATGGTGGGTGTGGAAGGGGTGTTAGTTGCCTTCCAATCACTCTCGACTATTAAAAGGGGCACTAGCAACTCCAATTTCCATTCGAATCAATCCTTTTTAAAGTTTTTACGACAACTTCTTCGATACGGAGTGCCCTGGTCTAACCCCCCCCCCCCCCCCCCCAAAAAAAATAATAATAATACATTATGCCGACATCGTTCTTAGGCAGCGCAATTGCGCTGCCTATGATTATGCTAGGTTCAGAGTGGTTCAGTCATATAGAATTCCTCTTGAAGGGTGAGAGGAAATCCTTAAAGGGTGACGAGAAAAGTGTTCAGACTAGTCCCCGAAGCCGCGTCACGCTTACATAACAGCGGCGAATGCGTGATTTAGTATCGGCGGCGGCGCGCCGCCAGGCGTGCCAAAATTTTTTTGGCAGTTTCAATAGTTATTTCAACAACAGAAATTAACCAGAGTAGAGCTCAAAACCCCTATGCTATCCAAAGGCCAGAACATAATTTGTACCTTACTGAAAAAATATAATTGTTTTTACTTTTATAACTTTAATAAATCGAATAATATAAACATTTTGATTACTAAATATCAGTATATGTATATTAAATTGACAATGGACATTCTTTTGTATTTTTTTTCAGTAAAGTACAAATTATCTTCTGGCCTTGGGAAGGCATAGGGGGTTTTGAGCCCAGCTTATGTTAATTTCTGCTCGTTTTGAGTTTGACTCGGTTATTTATTGTAATTTCTGTTCGTTTTTGGTTTCATTAATTTATCGATGCTGATTTGTGGTAGTTTAAAGCTAATTTGTGGTAGTTGTTAGATTATTTTATTTATTTTTGCTCATTTTTTGAAGTTCTTTTCTTTTCTTTGAAAAATTTATTTTGTGGAAACTGTTTTTTTAATTAATTTCTGTTCGTTTTATATTGACATAGTCTTTACAGGGAAAAAGAAAATAATACTTTAAATCTTTTTGTTTTTTTAAGACTCATTAGTTTGATCTGCTATTTTTATTCTTGAGAAAAAATTTCTGTAATTTTTAACACCATAGACCCTTCTAAAATCCCGGACACAAATAATAGTGTTTAATTTAGTTTGACACCTCCTCTAGTTGACCTGAAACAGAAAACTGGATACCATTTGCAAAAAAATCTGTTTGATTTGGTTAAATTTTAAGAGCAGAAGTAGCCCCGAAAGTTTGAACATAATACCCTCAGTCGTTTTTGGGATACTGCTGATATGCCGTATTGGGAAATAGCAATAAAACAGTTCAATTTTATTTAATCTTAAGGCAACATTTAATTTTTAAAAATAAAGGCAAATAGGAGGGTGTGCGTGGGAGGGGGACTAGTTTCCTTCCAATCACTTTCGACTATTAAAAACGACATCAGCCCTTTCTCTTTTCAATCGAATGAGCCCGTTTTGAAGTTCCTACGACAACTCCTTCGATACGAAGTGCCCTGGTCTAAACAACAACAACAACAAAAAAATGATACATTATACCCACATCGATCTTTACTATAAAAATGTCAAGCCTTCCAATGACATTTGACTATTAAAAAGGGCACTAGGCCTTTTGATTTCCAATCAAATGATTTCTTTTTGAGTTTCTACGACAAATGCCCCAGGGCATAAATTACAACCCTTACTCTAAGGGCTGTGAGGGTGGTTGTCATCCTCTAAGACCTAATTTCCAGAACTTTCAACTACTTTTAACAAAATGGCTATATCACAATTTTAATTGAATGTGCTTTGGGAAATGGTGGGTGTGCAAGGGGTGTTAGTTGCCTTCCAATCACTTTCGACTATTAATAAGGGCACAAGCCACTCCAATTTCTAATTGAATGAGCCCTTTTCGAAGTTTCTACGACAACTTCTTCTATGCGAAGTGCCCTGGTCTATAATGAATAATACATTGTGCCAAAATCATTCTTATATACCCTCAAGGCATAACTTAAAACCCTTTCCCTAAGGTTTGTGGGAGAGTAACCTCCTCAAAAACATATTTTCCCACTGGAAATCATTTACTCTGAACAAAATGGCTCTCTTAAAACTTTGATTGGATGTGTGGGGAAATGGTGGGCGTGGAAGGGGTGTTAGCTGCCTTCCAATCACTTTCGACTATTAAAAGGACATTAGCTATTCCAATTTCCAATCGAATGAGAACTTTTCGAATTTCTACGACAACTCCTTCGATACGAATTGCCTTGGTATGGAAAAAAATAATACATTGTGTCAACATTGTTCTTTACTTAGGCAGCGCGATTGTGCTGCCTATGATGACATCTTGAATTGCCTAAGTCTCTTTTACCTACCTCTTTTCATCCGAAAAATCAGAAAGAAAAATGAACAGAATTTTAAAGTGGAAGGTAGAATTTTTGTTTCAAGAAAAATTTCTTCTTCTCCATCCTACGAACCGATATACATGGCGAGCCAAAGATGACAGTATTTATCTTTAAGAAACAGATTAGCCGGGATGACGGTTGAAGCCTGGAGGTCGATATCGATAAGCAAAAAAGAGAGAAAAAAAAACAAAAAAACGGCGGCGTATTAGTGACGCTGCCGCCGAAAGAATCAGCAGCGTTGTCAGCACGCTGATGCAAGCTCGGCGGCACGCTACCGTTTTTTTCGGCGGCGCGCTACCGAGTTTTTTGCGCTGCTTCGGGGTCTAGTTTAGACCTACCTTATAGCAATCCACACGGTGACGAGTTTAAAAATATTCAACATGTCCTCAAGGAGAAGAAAATTGCAAGATTCAGTCCTTGAAGATCTAGCGATAGTTTCTGCTCTATTAGATGAGAGCAATAGTGATGATGACTCCATCAGAATGACATTTGATGATGAATCTAGCAGAAGACGCAGAAAAAGGGGGAAGTGGTGGGTCCACCCAGTAGATGCTGTGAGTGCTTAATGATTTTAACCAAATCAATTTAGCATCGCAATATCCTAGGCTAGGAGCTAAATTTACAGTTTGAACATAGTGTTTTTTTCATAATTTAATAATTGAATTTGGGAGAATTTACATCTTTAGCCCTGAAAGGGCTCAAGAGAGCCCATAGTAACCAAAAGTTTAAAGTATAGGTAAATTTTTAGGTAGCCCTATAATTTAGCTAGGATGAAAGTGAAAACATCATTTGATGCCTTTTTTCTGCTATTTCATAGTTCAATAATCACTTATTGCGCAAATTACATCTTGAGCGCTTAATGGGCCCATCCAGAGCCTTTATAGGGACCCCAAAGGTCTTGTATGTTAATTATGAAAGATCATAAAAAAGCATCAAATGATGTTTTCACTTTCATCCTAGCTAAATTACATGGCCCATTGCAAATTTATCATGAAATGTACCCCCCCATCCCCTTAATGTGAAAATTTATGTCCTGAATTGGAATTTATCCTGCATTCTCGACGGCAAAGTTTCAAATCACAAAATGTAGCGCTATTTTTATCGACGGCATTTGAAAAACCTTGAAACGGTAGGAAAACGGTTTTAATTGAAAATCAAGTATTTTTCAGGTTAGGTTAGATTATAACTTCTTTGTGTGGTTACAAAAATGAAATACCTTTGGGATCCCTTGAAGGGCTCAAAATGCAATTTGCACGAGAAGCAATTATTGTATTATGACAGAGCATAAAAAAGCATCTATTGATGTTTTCACTTTCATCCTAGCTACATTATATGGCCCGCTGCAAATTTATCATGAACTTTACCTCACTACCCTCCTAATGTGCAAATATTTTGAATATGAATATACCCTGTATTGTCGACGGCAAAGTTTGAAATCGCAAAATTCAGCGCTATTTTTGTCGACGGCACTTGATAAACTTGAATCGATAGGAAAACGGTTTGAATCAAAAATAAAAGGGCCGCTTTTTCACTCATCAATGTGCAAAGATCTTACATCTTTTGTCAGAAAACGGTTAAAAGTGAAATCTTTGAAAAAAGATCTTACATCTTTGGTCGTTTTTGTGTAAACGTCTTTCATCACTCTGCTCTGATCAGCGGTCTGAGAACAAGGATGAGTAGATCATCAAAGTTATCTCATCATTAGGCCCGTTTTTCAGCACTAAGATCTTACATATTTCTGCAAAGATTATCGTTTTTTAACTCATCTTTGTTCTAAGATCTTACAGCTCACTGATGTTAGCAAAAAGTGTGAAGACCGCCACTGTTCTGCCATATAGAACAATTATGAGAGAACTTAGATGATATACTCATCCTTGTTCTCAGACCGCTGATCAGAGCAAAATGATGACAGACGTTTGCACAAAAACGACCAAAGATGTCAGATCTTTGTTCAAAGATTTCACTTTCTAAGCGTTTTCTGATAAAAGATGTAAGATCCACATTGATGAGTGAAAAAACGGCCCTATTGTTCTATTTGGAAGAAATATGGTGTCTTTCATTCATTTTGCTAACCTCAGCGAGCTTTAAGATCAGAGGACAAAGACGAGTTGAAAAAAACGATAATCTTTGCAGAAAGAGGAAAGATCTTAGCTGTGAGATCTTAGTACTAAAAACCGGCCCTAAAGTATTTTGCAGGTTAGGTTAGTGGTGTATTCCACGTCATGATTATAATTAATGATGATTAATTTATTCCACTAAAATCTGTTCCACATCACCAATATTTAAAATAAATGCGGTGTGATGAAATAGCAGTTTATGCCTACTGCTTATTTCTGTTCCTCGTTCGGTAAAATAATTAATTATTTTTAATTCTAGTCGAGAGATGAATTACAAATGGGCGGGACATAATCAGGGTTGCCACTCAGCAGGTTTTTTTGGTGCCACTTTGGGTGGCAGAATAGTGTCAATTTTGTATAAAAAGTATAATTTTCAAAAAATTTGGTGCTCGCGACGCTTCGCGTGGCTCGCACTCATATCATCAAGCTTTTCAAATTTAAAATATTGGCCAATCCACTTGGGATCACCCCTGCGTGGTTTCCCGCATCTTTAAATTATCCAATATGAAATGTCGGATCTAATGCCATCTATCAACTATAAAAAAGAAATATTGATTTTACATAATCGGTGCTGATTCTCGGCTTTGCGCAGCACTTCCACTCCTGTCAACTTTACAGGCCCCCTCCTAAAAACCCGCTAAAAAACAAATGTTGCTTACTGTATAAAATGGGAATTCGTCTCACAAAGTACTTTCTTTTCTTTTTTTCTGAGCAGTCTTTGTTTTTGTCGTGAAAAAGTAACGAAAAATAGAGGTAAAACCTTAATCTTTTTTCTTTTTAGAAACTAGGAAAAAGAGACAGCAATACTCGTCAAAATTGATAGTTTTTCATCCAGTTTTTTTTCATAAAATGGACATCTGAAGCATTGCAGTACATTCAGGTATTTGAAGCTTTTCTTTTCACCAAAAATGCTGAAGAGAATGCCACGAGCATAGATTGTAGCTATAGATGACCCTATGATAAACACAACTAATAGTGGTTCAGACACAAACTCTTTCAAATAATCTATTTGGCAAAAACTACTGGAAAAACAACAAGACAGCTATGCCATCTAACCTGTTTCATAAGATCTGTCTAATAAGAAATCTCTATCATCTAATCATCTAATCACAACCTGAATAGTTACCACATGAAGTACTTGAATTAGAATTCTTCCTATTCTTTGCACGGGTAATGAGCGTCTCGGGCATAGTCTACTGTTCAGCATCTGGCTTCTCCCTCTTGACGTGAATAATGTCAGAAATCGTGTCAAGAAGGAGTCTATTCCTAAACGGGGCTTCGACCATTTTTAGGGTTGAAAATTGCCACTTTTCAGCGGTACTACTGTGTGGCAAGCTCATCGTTACCTGCATAAACTGTGGCAAGGCTATGAAAGCCGAATCTCCATTTACATGTTCGATATATCAATGATGAGTCCAAAATTTCTGCACAGAACCTTGAGCAGCATCAATCTCATCTTTTAAAAAGGGAAGATGTCTCCAGTCATTGTTCAATAATACCACGTTAATACTCTCTTCAAAGCAAGGTTCGAACTGCCGAAATAAAGCTCTGATTGAGGGAACCTGGCCTGACATTGCTGTTTTGGGAGACAACCAGTCTAACATTTTTAAAAGTGGATCTTCACTGTCAATACGAGTTTTAATTTCACTGCATAAAGCTATGTAGAATGTGAGACAGTTTTTTTTAATGGAAGTGAGTCGCCGGTCATCTAATGTCCCTTTTTCAATGCTGTCAAAAACAAACATTTTGAACTGAGCTCCAAAGTAAATTTCTTTTTCCAAGTTCTTAAAGTTCCTAGGGTTTGTGAAGTTAATTGCAAATGGTGATCCTTTAGCAAGAGTGAATCCTTCATCATTGATAAAGTTCCGCGCAATTTCTGTTAATGTTTCCAAAACAAATTTGAGTAGTCGGTAGACTTTAACTTCAGTGATTTGAAATTCTAAGTTAACCCTGTTGACTGTTGGAAAAACATGGGCCGAAAAGAAATAATACAGTTTTTACAGAGGGATTTTTAAAGGCTCCATACAATTTTGTGGCTTGCAGATTTCTTCCTTCCTGTGCAGGAATAGTGAAAAACAAAATCAAAGCCTCCCACTGCTCCAACAAGCGATCAGCTACTGCCTCAAAAGCGAGCCATCTATTGGCAGAGGGGTAAAGCAAAGCATGCTCTGCAACATTGCAAAATTCTTGGACTTCCTTGAATTCTCTTAGCCGCTTAGCACTGTTGGAGACATAGGTGTAGATCTCGTTGCTGTACCTCACAATTTCTGCAGGAAGCTTTTCACAGGCTGCAGCAGAGCATAATGCAAAGCTGTGACATATGCAACCAAAAACTGAGAGCCATGAAACGTCTTTCTTGATTTGAGCAGCAAGTCCATTATTCTTGCCAAGCATAACGCTTGCATTACCTGACGCAAATCCCACAAGATTCTCGAAAGAATTGTTTCTACCTCTGAATAATTAATAATTGTGTTTATTCACGCCAGAAGAATAAGAATCTTTCACGACTGGGAGAGCAAGAAAGTCCTCTTTTACTTCAGAAGTACTTATGTTATAATGACGAGCTATCATAACTAGAAACTTTGTGCCTGTTTCATCTGTAATTAAATCAATAATTAATGAAACATCGCAGGCACGAAGTTTAAGACTAAGTTGGTCAATAGCATATGGAGCAATTACGTTTTTTAGAATGCAAGTAGTTTTTGTTCTTACACATGCAATATGTTTTACAATATAGGAGTGTGGTATAAACTTTTTCATAAGACCAGGCAAAGAATCCATGGTTGAAATTTCCTTATTGTTTGATACCATCCAAGCAGTCATTGGAATGTCAAGTGTAATTTCCTGTCTTGCAATTATAGCCTTCTCCTTTGCTTTTCCAATCAACCTCAATTCACCAGCTTCCCCGTTTACTAATTTTGCTTGATATTTTAGTAATTGCATTCTTGTCAGGTGAATTCTTGGCGACGCATGCTTTTCCAAGTTAGATGCACTTGCTGCGGGCACTTTATTAGAATGCTTACAATAGTTTGTAACTTTTTGAGCTTGGCTGACTCAACTCTCTCAGTTTTGGTTGTATCCATTTGTTACTAGAATATTTTCGAAGCTTTCTTACGCTCTTTTTGTATTTAGAGCTAGGCTTATCACTATCATTGGTGTATGAAGGTTCAGCTGCACTTTCATCCATCTCAATATTTCTGAGGACCGGGCCACAAGAACTAGATTTACAGTTGGGTTCAATCAGTTCTTTCTGTTGTTCCCGCCTTCGCTCAAGGTCCCATTCTTTTTCTTCGGCTTCCGAGTCTCTCTCCTCAAATTCACTTTGCTCCAAGTCAGTTTTCTCACTCTTAGCAGCAACATCTGGGACAGAAGATTGAATGCCCACTTTTGAGAAGAACTTCTGAATGTCCATTGCATTTTTTGTATCGACAAATAATTATTTTTTAGGGACAGCAACAGTGTATCTTGAAAACTTTTTTTTTCTTATTTTTCTTCTTTTCCATTTTCATAGTTTTGATTACTATTTAGATAGGCTGCTCCTTACATACAGTTTGTTACCATGAAATGTTTGATAATGTCAATTCAGAAACTGAATTTAAAACCTCGTGTGTAGCCAAGGATTTACCTTCACATTAGATATCTTCTCATCATGCTCCCAGAAGCAGTGACCAAGTTTGTATCTTGACTTAGATACTAGTAGTCAGCAAATACCTTGAGATACAAGTACAAGTAAAAATACCTTATTGTGCGTAATTTAGGGTAAAAATCTGGACAGGCTATTATTAGTTATGCTGAAAAGTGGTTAGCTCAGGAAAATGAACGGATGAATTTCGTTTGCACACCAGCGTTTGTCCTGGTAAGATATTTTGAAATACCTAACTCCACTCCTCCTATTTGCAGAGGGCACTGACCTTTGATCAAATTTAAATATCTTAGTATTGCTAAAATGAAAGCTTGCGTAATAGTGTTCCCGCAAAATTGTAGTTTTGCTACATTTTACTTTTTTGGAAAAGGCTTAGGTTAGCAAAATGAAAATATCAGGGATAGATGTACAGACATAAGCAGGTCATTGGAAGGTTTTTTGAAGTACCTACCTCCACTCCTTTTCCCTTTGGAGGGTTCTGTTCTGGCCTTTGACCCTTAAAAATATTTGTGTTATAAAAACTTTTAACATAGATGTTGTGCTTAAATGGAGCACAAGAAAACTGTTTTCAGCTACACAGCTTTGCTCAATCCTGCTTTATAAGGTTTCAAAGATCTGTATATACATTTCCTAAATTTAGAAAAAAAAGTTGGTCATGCTTTGGTCTACTTAAATAGCTAGGATTGTGTTTTCAAGACTGAAACCAGACAAAATAAACCAAAAACCAAAAATTAAAGTAAAATATTTTTTCGTCAAAATTCAAATGAAAATATACAAAATAAATCATTAGTATCACTGAAGAAAATTCTTATTGGGCCTCTAAAATGAGGCTGAATCTTTTTTGATCAAGGCTAAAAAGGATTATTCAAGCTCTGGTCACTATCTACTTAAAGATAGATTAGTTACTGGCAACTGGAAAACAACTTGCCAGTTACTTTTGATAGAAATTTTGGTAAGGTTTATTTTAACACAGCATACTGTTAGCTAAGAAATAAACCTACCTCAATAATCAGAATTGCATCCCGAATCGAAATTTAACATGCTTTTAAGTGGCAAATGAACTTTATCCCATCCCTATGTATACACCAATTCAGGGTCTATATTTGCAAATTAGGAGGGTGGGGGTAAAGTTCATTTCCGGTGCAAATTGATGTGAAATTTGGTTTCAGGATTCAATTCTGACTCTAGAGATAAATTTATTTCTAGCTACCTGAATAGTCTGTTAATATAAACCTATCCTTATCCAAACCTTAAACCTCATGAAGTGGAAAAAGGTGTCTTGGGAAGGAGCGTTAGAAATGCAACTAGGAATATTACCAAAAACGCTTTAAACCTGGGGTAGAAAAGAGGACAGGAGGTTTTTGACTGATAAATAATACGAGAATATGGTAAGGGATGTTGACAATGTATGAAAGTATTAACTAAGGAGGTGGGAAATGGAGGTAATGGATCAAATTGCAAATGATAAGTAATATGCGAGCAGACGTAATAAAATTAAAATAATATTTTGGAATATTAACACATTGAGCGGACGGACTCATTATCTATCTGTTCCAGTTAAAAATATAAAAGGGGCCTAAATTAGTGATAAGAAAATTTAAAAAAAAGAGATGTGTGCAGATCATTTTGAAACTCTGTTAGACTGTAATGAAGTTGCAGGATATGATAAAGAAAAGAAGGGAATTTTTTGACAATTCGGAAGTAAATGAAGATTTATTTTGCAGAGGAGGTAGAGACGGTGCTAAAAGGATGTAAAAATAATGAGGCATCAGGTGTTGATAGTCTTGCCAATTATTTTTAAAAATATGATTGTTCTTAATTTATTTACATATAATTTAATTATGAATATTATTCTTGAAAAAACGGAAGTGTCTGGGGATCTTAGGAAAACTTTCATTAAAAACCTTCATAAGAAAGATGATAATAGTAAGTGAGGTTATTATTGAGGCAGTAGCCTGGTTTCTGTAGAAAGGAAATTACTTACCATGACGATATTTGTTAGAATAGAAGATGTTGTAGATAAAGTCTTAAGAAAGGAACTTTATGGTTTTAGGAAAGGCAGCGGATGCGTTGACCAAATTATCACATGAATAAATATCTGAGAACAAGCCAATAGAAGAGCTTTAGTGAAAATCCCGTCCTGGTACGAATATATCAACATAATTAGAGCTATGTATGAGAACAATATCGCTGCAGTTAAAGTAGTAAGTAAGGCTAGTAGCTAGTTTGGTGTTGAATAAGGAGCTCAGTACGGTTATATCCTATCCTCGTTTATATGGAATATTATGATGGGCTTGCCCTAAGGACAGCGAATGCTATGGGAGAGCATGGAATCAAACGGGAAGGTAAAAATCACCTAGCCGGAGAGTAGGGCGATACCCCGCCGCATCCAGGGAGGGGGGGGTGACTCCCTACCCCTAAATATTTTGCCTACGCACAAAAAGGTAAAAAAAAATAAAAAAAAAAAATTTTTTTTTTTATTTTTTCATTTTTTTCGTACCCCCCCCCCCACCCCAAAAATATTATTTTGTAAAAAAGTTTTGGAAAATAGAAAGATAAGGTTGAAAACTAATATTAGAACATTGGAAGCTGCAGTAATGACGGTGATAGGGCAGGGCTCTGAAATGTGGGCGCTACGAAAGGCACAGGAAGATTTAATAAATGTTTTTCAGAGGAATTGTCTAGATACTCGTGAAAACAAGTACGTGTTCTAAGTACCGTTTGACTGACCGTATGTCAAACAACAAATTAAACGAAAAATGTGGTTCCCGCTTTCAAGGGCTATAATGATAGAAAAGTTGAGATGGCTAGGACACATATTACGGATGAATGATGACAGATTGTCAAAGATTTTTTGGCAATTTATTGTCATTTTTGATTATTTATTTGGGGTCAAACAAAAAACAGCTCGTCCCCGAATGGGACAGGGGGAGTCCATATGGAAGGATTAAAAAGAAATTGGACCTTCTTGGGAAGATTGAAAGAGTGGAGCTTTTTTTGGCTGAAGGAGGAGCGTGCTCAACTGTGCTGGCCTCAGGTGGCTTAGTGCTGCAGTGAGTTGTTTGTAGTAGTATCAGTGACACACTGGGTAGGTTTTCACTTTTTTTTCCTCAATTTTTACAAGTAGTTTCTTTATTCACTTGTTCCTTTTTTTTCTTTTTATCCTGACTTATATGCCCTTTTGCTCAATATCATAAAAACGTAGACTAATTTTGTAACAGTAGGCCTAACACTGTGTCTGTATTCAGATTTCCGTTAGCTCATACTGTGTCATAAAATTCATCATGGACACTAGGATCTCTTCAGACACTAGGGTCTCTTCTTAAAGGATAGCTCCTATGGCACTCCTCCAATTGGCTTTCATAGTCTTACAACTTGCTGAACTTAAGGTCTTTGGGTCTATCCTTTACATAGTACTTAATTATCATCGAAACCTTATAATGGATCTTTTGTTATACAGATCTTCATTTTAAACTATCACGCTACATAAAACCTCCCTATAAACATATTATACTGTCAAAAGTTATAAACCTTAGAAATTAATTTGATTTTAGATCCAAATTTCGGCGTAAGTGGACTACATAAAAATTATTACTCATTTATGAACACTGAAACTTAAATCTCAAAGCAAAAACAAATAAAGCTATATACTTTGAAACTGATCAGAAGAAAAATGAACATTGTTGTGAAAGACAGTTACGACTGTCTAATCAATTTAATGATTGTTTTCATTAACTATCATATATATATATATATATATATATATATATATATATATATATATATATATATATATATATATATATATATATATATATATATATATATATATATATATATATATATATATATATATATATATATATATATATATATATATATATATATATATATATATATATATATATATATATATATATATATATATATATATATATATATATATATATATATATATATATATATATATATATTATATATTATATATATATATATATATATATATATATATATATATATATATATATATATATATATATATATATATATATATATATATATATATATATATATATATATATATATATATATATATATATATATATATATATATATATATATATATATATATATATATATATATATATATATATATATATATATATATATATATATATACATATATATATATGGAAATGGGAACTTCCTGGGAAAGTGTAAAGAGGGAGGCTTTGATTTGATTGAGAGCGTGCGTAGTTGTGTTGGTCTCAGGAAGCTTCGCGATGCCATGAGTTCTTAGTAGTAGTAGTAGTAGTATATGCATTAAAAAATTGTCTTTGAACTAAGCCTTCCCTTAGAAATTATTGAAGCTTATTTCGCATCAACACTGAATGAAGAATGTAATTCTAAAGTTCTGTTTTCTTCCTATCTTTTTTTTCCGTACACTTTACCTTTATTGTCTACCCTTTCTTCTGGGTAAATTTTCTGACTAAGTCACTAATGAGATAGCTAAGAAATAGGCCTACATTTAGAATCATAATTTCATCCTGAACCCAAATTTAACATTCATTAGTATTGACTTACGAATAAAGTAAACATACCACTCGATGCATTTTTTATGCTCTTTCCAAATATAATAATCATATATGTCGGAAATGAATTTTATCCCCACCCTCTATATACTGATTCAGGGTATATATTTGCATTGGCAGGGGGAGGGGTTAAATTTTATTTCTAATTTAATTGAGAGGTAATTTTAAACTTTACCCCCCTCCCTCTAATGTGCCTTAGAAAAGCTCAATATGGAAAGTGCCGAACAAAGGGTCTCGAGTGGTATGTTTACTTTATTCGTAAGTCAATAATATGAACTGCGAGAAATTTACTGAATAGAGAGCTAGCCTATATCCAGGCATTAAGGTTGGGTAGAGAATTCAGTTATACAGGACGCAAACCCGATCTTCTATGTTCTTCAGTATCCGTAACTAGAATCGATGATCGGCTAGCCTTAATAAACACACTTACTAGGAATACGAGTTTACTTTTTAAGTATAGCTCTCCAGTCATAGAGACGAAGAAACGTCCTAAATACTTCGATCTTTTATTTTCATAAATGTATCCTCCTAGCATTTTTAATATAATCCAACTATCCTTTTGATGAAAATAACTCGAACACTCTTCTCTGAACAAAATTCCGAAAACCAAGAGTATTCTATTCCCTTAACAATTGTCACCGAAAAAGGACAAGGAAAGATAAAAAAAAACCGCTAATATCTTTAGATGCGTCAAACAAGGCATGCTCAATGCCGATAAAAACCAATATAAGAAACTTAACTGACAGAAATTGTATATTGATGTATAGGCTATCTACATTGTCGGTGTTTCTTCTGGTTTTTTGTCTGAAAAAATTCTTTTTTTTATAAAATAGTGACACTTAGCAAAAAAATGTCACTTTTGCTAAAAAGTGTCCTAAGGGTGTCCCGAAAAGTCAGGTGTCCCGAAAAGTGCCATTAAAAACTGACACTAAAGTGTCACCGGTGGCAACCCTGGACATAATTATTCTTAGCCAAATAGAAAGTCGATAAATTTCTGTGCATAAAATATTGCAATTGATAGACTGATTCACTGATCTATTTTCAGTAACTTTTTGTCAAAGCTGGAACAGCCCCTAGAGATGGGGCAAAACTCATCAGTAAGCTGCAGCATTAACCAATCTTCTTGGATTAGAGCTAAATCTTTCCAAAATGATTGTTTCTTGTTTGACTTTTATTCTGTCATTCCAGCTGTTTATTTCCAGGGGGGGTAATTGCCTCCTATATCCCAGTCTAACTGCCAGCCCCCCCCCCCCCCCCCTCACCCAATTGAAAATTGGATTCTTCACAACTAAGATAAGCATGTATAATTCAACCATCCACAGAAACGGCTCAGTTTGCATTAGCATAGTTTTGCCTTTCAGGTGCTACATGACTCAGTTTTTGGTTTTCAATGTCATTTTCACCTAATTTGGGGAAATTGAATCCAACTTTGCCATATCCCAAGGATTTCAACAAAATCATGCCACTAGTTTTGAGCCTCATAACATTGCTAAATCAAAGTTTATAGGGTGAAGAATATCCATTGGGCACCTTCCCACAATCATGCTAGACTAATTACATGTGTTTAAGTCAATTGTGCACAAGGGTGGAATTAAAATTTTTATTATCAGTCAATTATATACCCTAACATTTTCAATTTTTTAAAATACTTGCCTAAATGGGACATTCCTTATCCAGAACATAATTAATAAAGATTAATCACCAAAAATGTCACTAAGCCATGCTTCTTATCATCATTAATTATAATCACTTGGCATGGAATGCACCCTAGGTTATAACTTCTTTGTGTGGTTACAAAAATGAAATACCTTTTGGGCCCCTTCAAGGGCTGAAGATGCAATTAGCTCCAGAAGCAATTATTGAATTATGAAAGAGCATAAAAAAGGCATCAAATGATGTTTTCACTTTCATCCTAGCTAAATTATAGGGCCACCTAGAAATTTACCAAAATATGTTTGTAAAAGAAACTGTCTAGTGGGAAAAATACCATTTGTAGCTGATTCAGGAATAGTAATTATTATTTTCCTTAATCCTAATATTAAAATGTTATTTAAAAAAAACAATTTCCAGATATGTTTTCTCAGTTTTACTGAGAAAAATGTTCTCCAGTCTTCAGTTTTACTGAAAACTTTTGTTGAACTGAACATTTAGTTAAATGTTCTCAGTTTTACTATGATGTCATTTTCAAGTGGTGTCTGGATCTTTTTAAAAATTCCTAGGAATTTGTTTTCAAATTCTCATTACTGGAATCAAATTGATTCAAAATAATATTTTAAAGGCCAAGGAAAATATTAAGTATCATTCCTGAATCAGCTGCAAAGGGCAATTTTTTATAGAATTCTAATCAAAGCATGCTTTTCTTTGAGTCTTGATCTAGGCAACATACTTCCAGTTTTTCAGCTGGACTACAAGCAAGATTAGGAATATTAATAGCAAGATTGCACTCCTCTTTAGAAATGTAAAGCAGATTTCACCAACTAAACCAGAATAAATTTCATATTTTGTTTGGTGCTGGAGTGTGTTGAACAATATGAAACAAGCAAACTCACTAAAATTGGGAAAATTTTTTGTTATTCATATTATTGACTTACAAAAAAATTAAACATACCACTCAATGCCTTTTTATATTCTCTTTCCAAATATAATAATCATTTTTTTCAGAAATGAATTGTATTAACCCCCCCCCCCACCCCTGTATATACCAATTCAGGGTTGCACATTAGGGGGGTGGGGGAAAAGTTTAAACTTACCTCTCATTTACAACAGAAATAAAATTTGCCCCCACCCCCTTAATGTGCAAATGAATACCCTGAATTGGCATATATAGGGGTGGGGGTAAAATTCATTTCTGACAAAAATTATTATTTGTGGAAGGCATGATTATTTGATTATTTGGAAAGAGCATAAAAAAAGGCATCAAGTGGTATGTTTACTTTTTTTGTAAGTCAATGTAACAAAAAATTTACCTAAAATAGAAATGATTACACATCAACTCTTGAATGTTTCAGTTAAATAGCACAAGATTTGTCCAAGCCCTTAACCTCTTGACCCAAGCCTCTCTCCAATGCCAAGTGAATAATGTTTTAAACATCGTTCCATTTTGGACATCAGGGTAAATACTATAACCAGATGTTGCTTTGGTGGCATGTTTCTGTACATCTTCAAGAACTTTTATGTTTTTTTTTTTTAATATGGGGTGGTAAATGACATCCCAACTTCAAGCTTAGGGTGCAAAAGTCCCTTATATATAAGACTGATGACTTTAGGGAATGAGTGGAAAGAGCATGCTTAATCAGTCTCATAGTTAAACTAGCACCACCAGCAGACTTCTTAGCATGAGTACTGAATTTTAGTTCATTGTCAATATTGACACCAAGATCTTGCTCATTATTTACAGAGGAGAGTGGGTGGCCTAAGAAAAATAAGAGCAACAAGGATTCAATTTGCCAAAGTGACTGATATGGCACTTGGCAACATTGAATTCAAGAAGCCAAGCCTCAGCCTATTGATCAAGCAGTTAAAGATTATTTTGTAGAAGGGCATGATCTTTTGTCAGCAGACACCCTCATATCAAGCAACTTGGTGATGTGATCATATGATTCAAGGAGATTGGTATTAACAGATCATCCTGAACAAAAGCCATATTGCAAACTCTGCAAAACATTATTTGCTGCAAGATGTTTAACAACTGCAGAATTGATTATTCTTTCAAGAACCTTAACAACTGCTGATGCCAGGTTAATGGGTTGATAATTTTCAGCAGGTTCCTTTCTACCTTTTTTAAACGTAGGTATGATATATGCAGTTTTTCAATCCAGAGGTAGTCTGGAAAGACTTAATGATAACCTGAACAGTTGGGAAAAAGGTTGACACAAAACTGTACAACATTCATGTATGTTATGTGGGTGAATGCCATCTGGACCAGCAGATTCATTCAGCTTGAGGGATGTAAGTTTTTTTTAGAACTATTGTCTCAGGAATCATAATTGGTTCCATCTAATATGATACATCATATAAAGGAAGTGCAGGATAAACAATACTGGAATTGGAGGAAAGAACAGATGAGAATTGTTAGTTGAAAATTTCAACTTTCAGCTCAGGATCAGCAACTGATTGACTATTGTTCAGGATACCTGGGACTCTGCGTCTGATGCTACATTTTTGAGTGGCATAATGCCAGAAAGATTTTGGATTATCATTAACTTCCTCAACAAATTTTTTCTCAAACCATCTCTTCATCTCCTTTATTTTGTTGGTTGTCTGATTACTAAACATTTTGAAGACTTGATAATTTCCTGTGGGCTTCTTTTGTCTATAGCAATTCCATGCTTGGTGTTTTCTGTTGATTAACTTACTTATTTTGGTAGTTAAAAAGGTAAACCTTTTGCCTGTTATGTCCAAAAAATCTAGTGCAAGACTTTTCAGCATGCAAAATTTCTGTTCCTATTTTTATCAATATTGTCAGTAATAAGCTGTTTCTGGTTGAAATTGGCAAGTCTTTTGGAAACTACTTTGTAGTTGACATGTTTTTGTTGCTTAGAAGAAGGTTGTTTAGTAAGTAAAAATAACTTAAAAATAATTACAACATGGTTGCTATTACCAACAGGCACAGTCATTCTCAATAAGAAGGTCAGAATTACTGAGAATAACCAGATCAAGAGTGTTGGAAACTTGACCTTCCCTGAAATGAGTTGGTTGTGAACTGTTTGATAGAGGGAATGTTCAGAGGCCAGTGTGCCGCGAGTAAAAAGCAATGTATTTAAAATACAAGAACACTTTTTTTTTAAAGATAATTCCGACTTCGTCTAATTAAGTTAAATCTATTTTCAAAAATGAAAAGTTCGTAATCAGCAAAAAGAAAAAGTGCAGCCACCCCCAGACAAAGAACGGCGCTATCCAAGCCTTAGATTTCGCTAAGAGAGTGAGTAATAAAAAAATATGCTACGTATAATACTTCTAATGAAGTTTAAACTATAAGAACCTTTTGAACGTTTGAATCAGCAGAAATAATAAACACAATTTATTGGACGAAGGGTATACATCTTTAGTCCGCTCGTGCCAAAGGTGAGCCAGTTCTTACAGCGCAAGACAGATGAGCTATGTTTGATAGTGGGGTAGAAGTGCTTTTTGAGGATATTCGTAATGTAGAATCAGGACCATTCAGATAGAAGTCTTAAATTCTTTCATGTTTTATCTCGGTCACCGTTATTGTCATTTGGAGTGACCCACTGCTGTTCACCTAAATATGTAAGTTCAATAAATCTATTGCTTTTTTTTATCTGTGTTTATTTCATTTTATATGTCTGGATCTAGTCTAATAATAGGTAATTAGTTCGCATATCTCCAAGGTAACTTTCCCAGGGAATCGGATATCCAGATAGCTCAAAAAAAAGAAAAGGCCACATTTATATGTCTATATATTCTATCTTCTCCCATTAATTGAGGGCGGTGCTAGCCTAGTTGACACAATCTTTAGCGCTATAAGCGGCACTATCGGGAAATTACAAGGTGTAAGTTCACGACCGTTGGGCATAATATTGCCTTTGACGCGGTCAGTATTTAGTACCACATTTAGTATAGCTAGCCTAATTTTTTATCGCTACAAATGCGAATTTTTCCATCGCTACAAATGGCACAGTCGGAAATTGGAGGAAAACTGGCGAACTAACTAGGCTATGAAAACTTTGTAATTTGAATTTAATTATTAGGAACAATACAGACATATAAGTAAAGTGATTAGGCCTATTGCCGCTAAGCCGCTACAGGGAAACCCTTTAGATATCTCATAGGAGATAATAGCCTCCCCCAAAATAGGTTAAGTGAAAAAATAAATTTATTTTGAGTTGATTCAATGCTTGTATACATATATACTATTTTTTTATTCTCTTTAAGTTTTAACTGGTGTAAGTTGGGAAAACTTAATCGAGTAGACTAAATAAAATTGTATATTGAAAGAGAAATAGCCTTGTCAAAAGAGGAAGGAAAATGGACTTCGCTTTTAGCAATGCTCGATTTAGCAAAACTTTGAGCAGCTTGCTTTAACTTTAGCTGTTAGAAATAAATTTGTATCTCCTCAAATAGTTGGGTACAATAGAAAAATGGAGAAAAGGCTCATTGAAGAATTGTAAAATGAAAAAAAAAAGTATTCAGTTTTTAACAAGTAGAAGCAAGTGTGTAATTAGTAGATTTTTTAGTGTTAGTAATAAATGCAAAGTAGTACTGCCGTATATTACTAAATAATAAAGTATTTGTACCGTGAATTGAAAGAAACAAATAAAAGATAATACGTAAAGAAAAACAAAATCTAGCTGGACTGATGAAACGTGGTAGAAACGGAAGAATTTTAGGCATAATAGTAGCAAATGGGGTCTTAATTCAGCCTAACTACAGGTACAGGCTATAAACTTATTGTTCAAGGATAACACTGCTACAATTTAGCAGAGGAAGCGCATAAATTGTGACCCAAACAACTATATGTTAGAAGCTACCATTTCCGAGTGTCTTAAGAGTAGAGATGCCTCTAAAATATAGTGTCTTCCGACATAATAAGTAATAGAATTACCTTTGTTAAATCTAGCAAATACCAGCTTAGTCTTGTGTTTTGAAAAGCAAAGGGAAGGAAAAGATATATAAATATATAATTAAAGTACTTGAGGAAAGGGATGAAAAAAAACGAGAAAAGTAACAATAAGTAAGAAAACAAAAGTGGAAGCTTAGCAAAAGTCACGGAAGGAAGCAAAAAAAAGAGTTGTTACCCAGCTGTGACTGGAACTCTGCATAAGGCGAGAAATTCGGCAAAAGAAACCGTTAATCACAGAAAATGGAGGCATGGGGATAGGTCTTAAAAGGGTCTCCTTTACCTACACAGATAGCCTTCATCTGAATAATGGTGTTAAAAAAAATTCAAATTCTGAATTAGCTCCGCAAAATGAGTCACAAGAAAGTTCGAATTTGAATTTTTAACCATGGCTGCTTTAGAGCCATGTAGATGTAAAACAAGCCAGTGTTCATGCTTGTTTACAAAGAATATAAGCCCACATTAGGACAAACAGAGAAGGCGAAGCATCATTTTGGGATAGCTGATATTGTTAATTCTGGTCCACTCATACAGCTACTCAATGGCGTTTCATCATTAAGTCTAGTCTGATTTTACATCAGTTAAGTTTAGCCAAATATCAGATAGATTTTATATCAGACAAATACAATTTGATTTTAGAAATCAGCCATAGTGAAGCCAGTAGACCCTCATATCCCAATTATTCAACAAAACGATTGTGCCTAGAAAGCCAACAGAAACCTTATCACAGAAACAATTACACAGGGCGTTAATAGGTGACACGTAACTTTTAAATAGGTGCAGTGAAACTAATTAAATTACACATATTTAGAATCAGCATTAAAAGGCGATTCTTTTGATATGTATATTTAATAAAATATAATTTAGGGGAACAAGTTAAAAAAAAAATAGGATAAAAGTATAATTATGTGCTTCTAGCTTACTTATTTATGTGCTGCTTACTCGAAAAATATAATGCAAAATTAGATTGTATAGCGATTATTAACTAAGCTTTAAAGGTATATCTCAACCGGTCATAAAGGCATATAACAACCAAAATAAAGCTTGGAAGTCCCAACTTTACTTCCATAACCTATCTAATCATAAAAATATTTATTCTGTTTTACGCCTACAAATCAGTTTTCTTTGGCCAATTCCACAAAATGCTTTCATAATAAGAAATAACCTAAGTAAAAAATTATAGTGCCTTTGAAAAAAAAACATAATAATAACAAAACAGTAAACAAAAGAATTTTGCGAAAAAAGGGTAAAATTAATGGTAAATTAATTCTAGAAACAAAAAATAAGACGAGGCTTAAGAATATCATCATAATCCTCGTTGTTCACGCAGTGGCCCAAGACATTGTAAAACATGGAGTAATATCCAAGCAGGAAAATTCATTGCTAGCTCGCCATGACGCATGGAAGATCTTTATGAAATTGGACCCCAAACCCTTCGAGACCTTGTTTCAACAAGTAAAAAGACTAGAAAGAAACACGAATGAACTCAAAGAATCGACCAATTTCTGGTGGAACATGCTATTGGCCGTATGTTTCGTATTCACAACCTCCCTGACCATAAGAACCCTATTGACTTTTAATTACGGAAAAATCCTAAGACTAAGAAGACGAAAACCAAGAGAAGAACACAGGGAAATGGCTGAAATGCAGAGGTTAAACCCGGAGCCCCATGAGAACGTCTAAGCCAAGAAATAGCGAAGACATTAGAAAACGAGTGGGTATAGAGGTCTCCACTCGTCCTTGTTATGTCTTGTTCCCTCATTGTAGTATCGTTTACGTAAAACCGTGTGGTTATGACGCTGTAATATGCGTTTCTTAAACAGCACGGACATGCGTGAACAATGCAGGCATGAAATGAGTTGTAAAATTAGACCTCAAAATTAACCATGTAGCATACACTCTGTTTATAGGATTATTTTAAATCTAATGTAAAATTAACTAAGTGTGGAAAGAAGTTAAAATAAAGTGTATTTAGTAGTGTATATTAGAAAGTATAATAAGAGACCACACTTAAAATTAAAGGATTGATATTTTATAACGTCGTTGGGCTATAACAACTTCGAAGAAACCTGTATGTATTGAATTTCCCAATGGGAATTATGTCGTTTTGTTATAAAAAAAAAATTTCGTTGTGAGTACTAATATTGATGTATTTATTTAACTCAGTCTCGTAGCGTGGGCTTCATGTACCCAATTAATGCGTGACTTATTTGTACTATGAGCATTTACTTCAAAGAACGTGTGATTCTGCCTCGTTATTTTTATTACAGGAAGTGGAAGGACACATTGGATATTCAGCATTACAATAAGTCGCCCAGTACAGATACAGCCTAGTAGCATCTATTTTCATCATATCTCAACCAACGAAGAGCACTCACCATACACTCCAGGGAATTTTCATCCAAGCTTCGTCCACAAAAGCAACAGATACCTTTTATCATTGTTTTTTTAATCACAAACTATATTAAATATCAGGTAACACTATATTTGTTTCTCAGTGTCCAGTGGCTTATCGAACCATATAATCAAATATATGCTGGGAAACCCGTCAATCGGCACGAGATATAAATACAGAGATATCGCCTTTGATACTCATTATGGACCCCAGATTCCTTTGACAGTTTAGTGGTGATATTTTAAGTTAGATGGTATTTAACGATATTTGAAGTTAAATGATATTTGAAGATATTTGAAAATGAAGTTAAAGACAATTTGAAGTTTAGTTCTGAGAACCCCATCGATCAGTGCAAGATATAAATACAGAAATATCGCCCTTGATAATCATTATTGACCCCAGAATCATTTAACTGTATAGTGATGATATTTGAAGTTAAATGATATTTAACGATATTTGAAGTTAAATGATATTCGAAGATATTTGAAGTTGAAGTTAAAGACAATATGTTAATGAGTCACTATAGTTTGATGACAACCCGTTCCAAATCAAAACTTTAATTCCCCGTGATTAACCTAGGAATCACCTCAAGGGTTAATCGACGCAAACCATGAGCTAACAATTTTATAAAAGGCACAGATGAATAATTTTACGCGAGAATATTCTCTATGTGCCTCAAAATATCCTAAAAAGGATATGCTGAGAAGAAAATAAACGCACGCCCAGTGTTCGACCCCTTAATGATAAGGCACCCAATGAACTATCAAAAAAAAAGCAGGTGAGAATGAACCCTGATAGCATATGCCAACACCTGTAGTGGGAATCATCATTTCCCAGTTAACTTGTCGTGTGAACACAATCAGGCTCGAACTGTTCCATGAAGAAACCATAACGTAAATGCTTCAAAATTTTTGCCAAGACAAAAAGAGTGAAGGACAATAATTTACAACAGAAGGATGGAGTACACTAAAGACTCGAAGGTGGTAAAATAGATGTGAATTTACATATGTTACTTCTTAATAACTTTGATAACTCAAAAATCCCAATAGTGAAAGTGTTTTAATGTTACCAGTGAATATGGTAAACCCAATATTGTGTGTTTTAAATCGTTCTTGTATGTAGTGTTAGATGTCCAGATAGAGTTATGTGTTGCATTTTCGAGCTATTCATTTAATGTAGCGTAGATAGAAAGTAGTGTGCCATATAGACAGCAAAAAAAAGCCTTGTAAAAAGTGAATTCAAAGAAAAAAAAATCTTATGTGAAGGTAGAATAGCCCCAACCTTGTTGGAAATGTAAAAGTAATCAGTGTTAGGTGTAGGAAAAAAATCTTTAGTATAGTAGATAGCCTAGAACCGTGAATAATCTTAGTCCGGTAGATGAATTTTAGATAGGGATGTAAAAAAAAAAAAAAAAAAAAAAAAGTAATAGAGAAAATTTTTAGCACTCCCAATTAAGCCATAACATAAATATAAAATAATTACGTAGAAGAAATAGTTAATAAATGGCGAACTTTTTAAAAGCCCAAAGGCAAGCATATGCTAATGACAAGGCGTCATTAATTGATGGGAATGGTTTTATATGCCGTGAGTAAAATGCAATCTATTTAAAATACCAAACTTCCTTTTTTTTAATGATAATTCCGACTTCCTCTAATTAAGTTGAATCTAGTTCCAAAAATGAAAAGTCCGTAATCAGCAAAAAGAAAAAGTGCAGTCACCCCCAGACAAAGAACGGTGCTATCCAAGCCTCAGATTTCGCTAAGAGAGTGAGTAATACAAAAATATGCTACGTATAATATTTCTAATGAAGTTTAAACTATAAGAACCTTTTGAACGTTTGAATCAGCAGAAATAATTAAAACAATTTATTGGACGAAGGGTACACATCCTTGGTCCACTCGTGCCAATGGTGAGCCAGTTCTTACAGCGCAAGACAGACGAGCTATGTTTGATAGTGGGGTAGATGTGCTTTTTGAGAATATTCGTAATGTAGAAGCAGGACCATTCAGATAGAAGTCTTAAATTCTTTCATGTTTTATCTCGGTCACCATTATTGTCATTTGGAGTGACCCACTGCTGTTCACCTAAATATATAAGTTTCAATAAATCTATTGCTTTTTTTTCTGTGTTTATTTCATTTTATATGTCTGGATCGAGCCTAGTAATAGGTAATTAGTTTGCAAAATCTCCAAGGTAACGTTCCCAAGGAATTTGATATCCAGATAGCTCAAAAAAAAGAAAAGGCCACATTTGTATGTCTACATATCCTATTTTCTCCCATTAATTGAGGGCGATGCGGGACTAGTTTACATAATCTTTAGCGCTATAAGCGACACTATCGGAGAAATTACAAGGTGTAAGTTCATGACCGTTGTGCATAATATCGCCTTTGACGCGGTCAGTATTTAGTACCACATTTAGTATAGCCAGCTAATTTTTCATTGCTACAAATACGAATTTTCTCATCGCTACACCAGACAAAAAAAAAATTTTTGTGCAAAAACCAGATCCATCAATCCATGGGATTTCATGAAGGTTAAAGTCCCCTATAAGGACAAGATCTTAACTGGCAAAATTGGACATCACATGTGATAACATAGCAGCCAAATTAGATTTGGAGTACAAAACACAGGGAGCATAAGGGCTTCTATAAACAACATTCACTGCAATTGAAATTGTTTGATTATGTATATGTATCCAAACAGATTCGATTCCATCAGTAGTCTGAGAATTAAAATGAACAAGACTATCCTTTAGTCCATCTCTTATATGTAAGCACCCTCCTCTGGCAAAGTGAGGAATTCAGGTTTGAAAAGAGTTGATAACCATTGATTTTGATTTCATCAGGTGATAAGACTGACTAGGAGTTTTTTTGCTGAAACTTCTGTAATTGCTGCAACATCCACTTCTTCTGTATCATACAAAAGGAAAGTTCAGAAGGAGGTAATCAACATTGTAGCTAAGGAACTTCATTTTTTGGAAGGTAGGAATCTGACAGAATGTAGGATCAGTGTAAGCAGGAACTAAAGGACTGGTGAAATTGTTGGATATAACAATATGAAACAACAAAGAAGAAACAGTAACTGAACAAATTGTTGCAAAAGAAACACAAGAAATGTCATCATGAAACAGGGTAACATTATTATGATCACTACTAGACAGTTCAGAGACAAAATTTGGTGGTGCAAGTCCATGATCATTTAAACAATTTACAGGGATAGAAGGAGGCACAGACACTAGTGGGACATTGGAGCAGTCAGGGGGATAGCTCCAACTGGCATGTTTTTTTATGGAAGGCGCCCTTACAAACTATCAATTTCCCCTCTCCATTAGCTTTTCTGCATTTAAACTCCTTTCAACTATATAGCACAAAATTTGTCAAAATCATTAGCCTCTCCCCAAGGCCAAATTAAGAACAATTGTTTTATTTGGCAGAAAAAATGGATTTCAAGGAAAATGTTATAAAAAACTGTTGGCTCTCTGACTAATTTCTTATTTGAATTTATTCAAGAATATTTTTTTTAGATAAATTAAATCTTTACACATAAATTCATAGCAACAGTTATGTTCCTAGCTCCACTTTATTGTATGGCTGTTCAGTATTAAAACTTGATTTCAAGCACAGCAGTAGCTTTGTTTAGAGTTAAGAAAGTGTTGCAACAATTTTCATTCAGCAATTGCTTTTGTAGAAGTATAGTTGAGTGCCTTTTCACTAATTTGAACCTTGGATTGTCTATAACTAGGCTATAGTATACGGAAGGAATTTGCTTTTTACCAATAAAATGTTCTATTAAATGCAATTTTCAAATATAATAATAACTGTGGTCATACTTGCACCCCCCCCCTCCCTATAGGGACCATTATAGCTCTATGCTGCATGCAAAAGTTTACTGATTTTCTTCACTTTTTAATTGGCTATATTAACAAAAAATTATCATATATTCTCTTTTATCCCTATCTGGTTTTTACCCTAGACCTACGCTGTATCTTTATTGATTGTTTCTTATTTCTATCCCTTGCTGTCTCAATTTTTTTAGACACTCCTTAGATTCTCCTGCACTTCCCGTGATGCTTCTACAAATTTCCAATTTGTGAACAATGCTTTTCATTTTTTTTTCTCCATGTAATTTTCTATTTTTTGAAGACTGAATTTTATTAAAAATTTTGATGGCTGGATAACAGTAGCTCTATTTTTGATTGCCAGTTTCCAGTAGTAATTTAAATACCATTTTTGTTTGAAAGATGATATCAACTTCTTGGTTGCTAGAACACAAATGGTATGACTCTTCAAAGTAGGTAGTTTGAGTGCTTACTCTCAGCCTTACAAAGTTCTAAGTGGCATTCCTTAGGGAATTGTTCCCAGACTAAAAATTTTTTCCCTGTACTGACAATATGGTTTCTGAAGTCAATAACCACCTAACCCTCTACAAGCTAACTCGGAATATTTGGTGTTTGGTGGTGGTTTTGTATTCAGCCTCCTGACCTTGATAATATATTTTCAACCTTCATTTTTGTTTGATTTACTAAAAAATAGCTGCTCTTGCCTGATTTCTAAAAGACAAGGAAAAGTTGTCATCCAACCTATAAAACCGTTCATACTGCCATCTTCTGAGTGAAATAAATTCATATTCTTTGTTGATGAAACTTTAATAAGATTATTACATAAATGCAAGTTTTCAGATGTAAAGAAATAGATTCTGCATTTGTTCTTTTATGATATCCTTTCCTGTTCGATAAAAATCAAATAACAAGGAATAATCAATAAATACAAGATATATTTTATTCAACAAATAATAAATGTACAGAAATATACATACCGGCTTCCAGAATTAGTCTTTTTGCAAGCATTAATAAGCCCATAATTTGGACAAAATTTGGATAATAATAAAGAGACAAAATATGGTGGTGCAAGTCCATGATCATTTAAACAATTTACAGGGATAGAAGGAGGCACAGACACTAGTGGGACATTGGAGCAGTCAGGGGGATAGCTCCAACTGGCATGTTTTTTTTATGGAAGGCGCCCTTACAAGCTATCAATTTCGCCTCTCCATTAGCTTTTCTGCATTTAAACTCCTTTCAACTATATAGCACAAAATTTGTCAAAATCTTTAGCCTCTCCCCAAGGCCAAATTAAGAACAATTGTTTTATTTGGCAGAAAAAAATGGATTTCAATGAAAGTGTTATAAAAAACTGTTGGCTATCTGACTAATTTCTTATTTGAATTTATTCAAGAATAATTTTTTTAGATAAATTAAATCTTTACACATAAATTCATAGCAACAGTTATGTTCCTAGCTCCACTTTATTGTATGGCTGTTCAGTATTAAAACTTGATTTCAAGCACAGCAGTAGCTTTGTTTAGAGTTTAGAAAGTGTTGCAACAATTTTCATTCAGCAATTGCTTTTGTAGAAGTTTAGTTGAGTGCCTTTTCACTAATTTGAACCTTGGATTGCCTATAACTAGGCTATAGTATAGGGAAGGAATTTGAAAAAAAATATTTACCAATAAAATGTTCTATTAAATGCAATTTTCAAATATAATAATAACTGTGGTCATACTTGCACCCCCTCCCTATAGGGACCATTATAGCTCTATGCTGCATGCAAAAGTTTACTGATTTTCTTCACTTTTTAATTGGCTATATTAACAAAAAATTATCATATATTCTCTTTTATCCCTATCTGGTTTTTACCCTAGGCCTACGGTGTATCTTTATTGATTGTTTCTTATTTCTATCCCTTGCTGTCTCAATTTTTTTAGACACTCCTTAGATTCTCCTGCACTTCCAGTGGTGCTTCTAAAAATTTCCAATTTGTGAACAATGCTTTTCATTTTTTTTCTCCATGTAATTTTCTATTTTTTGAAGACTGAATTGTATTAAAAACTTTTGATGGCTGGATAACAGTAGCTCTATTTTTGATTGCCAGTTTCCAGTAGTAATTTAAATACCATTTTTGTTTGAAAGATGATATCATCTTCTTGGTTGCTAGGACACAAATGGTATGACTCTTCAAAGTAGATGTTTTGAGTGCTTACTCCCAGCCGTACATAGTTCTAAGTGGCATTCCTTAGGGAATTGTTCCCAGACTAAATTTTTTTTTTCCCTGTACTGACAATATGGTTTCTGAAGTCAATAACCAGCTAACCCTCTACAAACTAACTCGGAATATTTGGTATTTGGTGGTGGTTTTGTATTCAGCCTCCTGACCTTGATAATATATTTTCAACCTTCATTTTTGTTTGATTTACTAAAAAATAGCTGCTTTTGCCTGATTTCTAAAAGACAAGGAAAAGCTGTCATCCAACCTCTAAAACCGTTCATACTGCCATCTTCTGAGAGAAATAAATTCATATTCTTGGTTGATGAAACTTTAATAAGATTATTACATAAATGCAAGTTTTCAGATGTAAAGAAATAGATTCTGCATTTGTTCTTTTATGATATCCTTTCCTGTTCGATAAAAATCAAATAACAAGGAATAATCAATAAATACAAGATATATTTTATTCAACAAAAAATAAATGTACAGAAATATACATACCGGCTTCCAGAATTAGTCTTTTTGCAAGCATTAATAAGCCCATAATAGATATATTAAAGAAGCCTTTGACTTTTATTTACTGAATTTATTTCAAGAGCAGAGTTTTTTTTCTCCAGGAGTGGTTTTATTGTTTTTAGTATCTATGACGCATGCAAAATTACAAAAGATGACAAATGATTAGGGACAGTTATAGAAAAAGGCTCGGAAAAAAACCAGCAAAATCACAGTGTTTTGCTAATGAACATGCCGCACAACGAAATCTGTGGTTATAAGACAAAGCAAAATTACAATGTTTCAAACGAAGAAGAGAGGAAATAAAAATGAAAAATAAGATCAAATAACCCAAAAAACGAGGGTAGTTGTCAGTCAGTGGAAAAATATGAAGTGAAAATAAACGGATATTTTGATAAAGACTATGATAAATTGTTTTCAGTGCTGAGAAAAAAAACACGGAAATCTAACCTTTTCAAGTATACTTCACAAGAAGAAAAAACACTAAATCAAACAAATTTTTTGGAAAAAAAAAATACATTTAACATGAGTAGGACTGAAAACTGTCATGCCTTCCAAAGACCAGAACATAATTTGCACTTTACTGAAAACAAAATATATTTTAAATGTTTTCACTTTTTTACTTTGATGAACAACAAATTATTAAGACTTTAAGGAGTAAATATCAGTATGTCTATAATAAACTGATAATCTACGTTCTTTTTTTTCAGTAAAGTCCAAATTATATTATGTTCTAGTCTTGAGAAGGCATTGGTGTTGTCAGCCCTACTCATGTTAATTTCTGCTCGTCTGGAGCTTGACTTGGTAATTTGTCGTTGTTTTATGCTTGGAAAATTATTTGACTTTATTTCTGCTAATTTTCTGTTTAATAGAGCTCTACTTTTTTTTTAAAAACTGGTTCTGTGGAAAAAGTTTTTTTCCAATTAATTTTTGTTTGGTTTTTATTGACATTGTTTTTTTTGTTTTAGAATCCATATTTCTGTCTTGGTATTTTTATGTTGGAGAAATTTTTTTCGACAGTTTTTAATCCTGACACAAATAGTTTTGTTTAGTCTAGTCTTATACCTTCTGAAGTTGACCTAAAAAAAATTAATACCATTCTCAAAAAATTCTGGACATGGGGAGGAGACTAGTCGCCCTCCAATCACTTTTGAATCTTAAAAAGGACACTAGAACTTCTGATTTCCCAAAATTCTGATTTTGGATGATCTCCTTCCGAAGCTTATATGACCACCCCTTCCATAAAAACCTTATGTGTTAATAATGGGCTAATAGTATAACTTATTGTCCTTTTACTGAGTGGGGATGTTGTATTAGTAGTACTACTACTACTACTAACAACTCACCGCAGCACCAAGCCGCCTGAGGCCAACAGATACGCACGCTCCTCCTCCACCCCCAATCTATTCAAAGCCTCCCTTTTTACACCCGCCCACGAAGTTCCTATTTCCTATAAATCTTTCTTTATGATGTCCTCCCACCCCAGACGGGGACGACCTGCTTTCCGTTTAGCCCTAGATGGTTGGCTGGGAAGAACAATCTTCGGCAATCTATCATCCTTCATCCACACAACGTGCCCTAGCCACCTCAACCTTTCTTTCATTATAGCCCTAGAGAGTGGTATTGAACCACATTTTTCGTATAGCTTATTGTTTGAAATACGGTCTGTCAGCCGAGTACCCAGAACAATCCTTAAGCAATTTCTCTGGAAAACATCTAGCAAATCTTCATCCACTTTTCGGAGCGCCTTTGCTTAAGAGCCATTTTTGACAACAGCTACCACCGTAGCTTCCGATATTTTACTCTTGGTATACAGGCTTTTCTTCCTGATCTTCCAAACTTTTTTTAACTGTGAAAAAACACCATGAGCTTTGGCTATTCTATATTTAACATCTTCACTGTTCCCACTATCTTTACTTATAATACTACCAAAGTAAGTGAAGCTACCCACCTGATCAATCTTTTCATTACCCAACCTCACGTTTTCATCTTCACTTATTCCTAGCCTTAGTGACTTAGTCTTCATAACATTAATTTTCAAACCAATTCTTGCACACTGAACCCACAAAACCTCTAAAACCTAATTGATTTTGCTCATACTTTCATATAGGATTCGTAAATCGTCAGCATAATCCAAGTCCAGAAGACTTTTTCCTCCCCATTTGATTCCGTGGTCTCCCATTACCTTTCCTGTGCTCCTTAAAACAAAGTCAATTAAAATAATCCATATAAAGGGGGATAGAACACAACCTGCTTAACTCCTGATTTAATACAAAACCAGCTGCTACCCTCATTTCCTACCTTAACCTCAGCAGTGTTATTCTCGTACATAGCACTTATCACTTTAATGTATTTGTCTGGTATACCATACATGAATAAACCTTTACTAAAGCTCTTCTATCAACAGAATTGAACGCTTGCTCATAATGTATAAAACTGAGGACCAAAGGTGTTTGAAAACTCAGGCACTTCTCAATTATTAGCCTAAGAGTGAAAATTTGGTAGACACATCCTCTACCTTTTCTAAAACCACACTGCTCTTCTCTTAAAACTTTGTCTACGGCATCTCTCAGTCTAGAAAGTATCATATTATTAAGTAATTTACTACCTACAGAGACCAGACTAATGCCTCGATAATTACCACACTCACTTTTATCACCTTTCTTATAAAGTGGCTTAATTAAGGTTTTCCTAAAAGGTACTTCTCCTTTTTCAAAAATCACATTCATAATCTTCAGTAACTTATTTTTAACCTCAGAGCCACCATATTTAAGACACTCATTTACCACCCTATTAGCACCTGGAGCCTTATTATTTTCTAATCCTTTTAGTACTGTCGCTAATTCCTCCTCACAAAACAAATCTTCCTTCACATCCAAGGTATCACCAACTTTTTCATTTTCCTCTATATTTTTTCCTGTAACTCTATCTTGGTTAAGCAAATTCTCAAAATGTTCGGCCCATCTCGCTTTAGTTTTTTCCTTATCGCTAATTGCGACACCATTCTTATATTTAACTGGGACAAGTCTACATTGACTACTCCCTCTCAATTTGTTAACGTTCCAGTGCAATATTTTACTATTATGTCGTCTAGCTGCATCTTCCAGATCCTCGGCAAATTTATCCATGGAATCTACTTCACACATCTTTAGTTCATGTTTTAATACTTTCTCCACTTTCTTTACATTTCTTTTGTTTTCATATGATCTATCACTCAGATAATTCTTGTGCATTTCCTTTATCCTTTCTATCAGACATAATGCTATTTTACTAATATTCTTAGCTGCAGTCCTAGCTTTCTTCCCTATGACACCTTCAGCAACTTCACAAACTATTTTTATAAAATTATTCGAACCATCTTCCAGATTATCAAATTTTAAACTCGCAAGTTTAGTCTTCAACTTTTCCTGGAAAGTTTCTCTCAAATTCTCATCCTGGAGTCTACCAACATCATAACTTCCTGGAAGGTAGTTACCCTTCCGATATTTCAGCTTTAAATTAACCCTTGACACTACTAGATGGTGATCTTTACTTTTAACATCAATAACCGCACTCCTATATACCCTAGTATCTTGTATTGATCCTGCTAGTCTTCGGTTTACTATAACATAATCAATAAGGTTTGCTGTCTTACCATCACGTGAATACCATGTTAACTTATGAACCATTTTATGCCATTTTAGCCATTGTATTAGTAGTCGTTGCAGCTATATTAATAGCAGTAGTAGCAGGTACAAGTTGTCTTTTGGTCAGTTGAACCTCCCACTCAGGATGCCCCAGAAGTTTCATTTGGATACAGTATGCCGTTCCAAACATATTGCTGAAACGCCTGTATCTGCAATCTGTATGGATGGAGTATGTCTTGGTTTAGTTCAACTTTGCCCTCAGAGTTTCCTCAGATGTTCATTTTGATGTTCTCAGCCTTGGCAGTACTCTCTACAGAAACCGTAGTGTTAGTAGTAGTAGTAGTAGCGTGCAAATATTGTCTTTCTGCTCAATTGATTATGTCCCTTATTGTTACTTGAAAGTTCCAAATTAATATGCTCAGTCATTCCTGAGTTACGCCCTTTTGAAAACCAATATACACATAACATATTTTTATTTAGTTCAACATTTTCCTCAACAACCATTGAAAGGCTTACCTGAATGCCCTTCATCTTTGTGGAAAGTAAAGGTCAAACATGCATACCTTTCTATTAACGTATAATGTATGTAAACAATTAATGATATTCCTAACTTACAGCCCTTGCTCTGAGGGTTGTGGGGGTTGAAATCCCCAAAGGCTTAATAAATAGACCTTTCAAAAATGCTTGAGAAAATAAATGTCTCAAATTTTTTATTGGATATTTGTTTTGGGAAATGATGGGCGTGGGGGAGTTTGTTGCCCTCCAATCACTTTTGAGTCTTAAAAAAGCACTATAAATTCCAATTTCCAATCAAATAAGCCCCATCCGAAGTTTATACGACCTCCCATTACATAGAAACCTAAATGCCACCAGGGCACATAACTTACAATTCTTTCCTTGGGGCTCTGGGGGTATGTTTGTCAACCCTGGACGCATTGTTATTTGCTCATTGAGCTATTTTAAACAAAATGACTATATCACAGTTTCGATCAGATGCGTTTGAGTTAGAAAAAAGGGGGGTTAGGGGTAGTTGCCCTCCGATCACTTTTGACTCTTAAAAAGAGCACTAGAACCTCTGATTTCTAATTGAATGAGCTACCTGAAGTTTATACATCACCCCTTCCATAAAAATCTTATATGTTAATATTGTTAATATTGGGCAACTAGTATAACTTGTAGCCCTTGATCTAAGGCTTGGGGGGTCTGTCATCACCAAAGACATAATTACTTGAACTTTCCACTATGAAAGGCTCTCTATGATTTGAGCCATGAATTAAATCTACGATGAAAATCTTGAATGGCTCTTTATGTTGTTCCAGTGCCCCACAACCTGCAGAGAAGACACCAAAGGAAAAAGATGTTTCCTATACAAAAAAAAAATGAATTTCCTTGTTTTTCAAGCCAATGGATTTTCCTTGTTGTTCAATCCCAGGGACTGTAAGTTTCCTGTATAGGTTTTTGGTCAAGTGAATTCCAATGGTGTACTTCGTGTTTCGATCCCACACCCTTTTTAGAGGTCTGAGGGCTTTTTTGTTACTATCAGACGTGTTCGTCTTTTACAAGGTTGCAGTTACCGCTGCAACCACAAATAAGCATAATTCCTTGAAAAAATTGCTGCTGGTATGGGAGTATAGCCTTAGATTCCCTGTTGACTTGTTGGGTCTACCAAACATGGATCTTCAGCCACGCCCGTAGTTTTTATTATGGACTTGTCTGTTCCATACAAATCAAATAGCTTTAAATAATAGTTAAATACAAGATATATCTTATGCAGCTTAGAAATAAATTTGTACAAATATACAAATTGGCCACCTGCACTTGATATTCAGCAAGCATAACTGAACCCAGGGTGTACTCGTAAACAAGCTTTTTACATTGATTTTTTAATTAAAGACAACTCTGAATGAAAAAATTGCTGGTGGTGTGATATTTGAACTGTACATTCCTTGGTTACTAGTTGAGGGCACTAAATCTGGACCAGCAAGCACATATATTGCTTTTTACTCTTGACTTTTCTGTTCCATGCAAATTAAATAACTTAAGATAATAGTTAAATCGAGGATATATTTTACACAGTAAATAAATAGATATATAGAGATATAAAAACTGGCCCCCAGCACCAGAAATTTGGCGAGCATCACCGAGTCCAGAATATAAATATATAAACATGGTTCTGTCAATTGCTTCAAAAATCGTGACTGGCGTGGGATTTAAATTCTACATTCCCCGGCTACTGGCTGAGGCCTCCAAGCCTGGACCAACAGGCACACCTATAACTTTATACTGTAGAGTTTAATGTAGACTTTATACAGTACAACTGAGCTGAGAGTGTATATATAAACAAGCTTTTGGCTTTAATTTAGTTATAATTAAAGAATATTGTTTTTTTATTTCGACTCCCAACTGTCGTTGGGAGTCGAATCCTAGATAAATTGGAAAAATAAGCAAACTCGGGATATATTTTATACAGCAAAGAAATAAATGGATAGAAATATATAAACTGGTTACCAACATTTGATTTTCAGCAACAATAATTGAGCCCAATATGTACAGTCACACACAAGCCTTTTACTCAAATTTAGTAATTAAACATAATTGCGCGAAAAAAAAAATCGCTGCCGGCATTGCATTTGAACCAAAGATTTCCTGGCGACTAGCTTCAAACCTGGATCAGAAAGCTTGCTTAGCAACTTTTTCATAGCTTTTAAGTCTAAACAATTTCTAGTTTAAAGAAAAAACTCAAGGCCCTGACTGGTGTTCGGCTATGTATTGGTCCTTTCTATCAATCTCATATGAAAATATGTACTTCGTGGAAATATAGTAGTATAAGCCCATCTTAAACCTGGTGAAAAAAAAACTTGAGAGTAGCACATGTAATGTCTAGAAATATAGAAAGACAGAAAAGTATTTTGTAGTGTCTTGTTTTATTTTTTTTTATGTATATGTATAAAGAATCATTTTAAGGTTACGATGGAGAAGTATGAAGATGTTGACAGTGAAGATGCATTGACTCTCATACCTTCGCTATGCAAGCAGTTTTACAACCTCGGCTGGGTTACAGGAACTGGTGGCGGCATAAGTATAAAAGAAGGGTAATATTCTTATGATAATATTATAACCACAAAATGCTCGGAAACCTCAGATTTGATTCCTTTAAGTAAGTTGGTATTAATTATTTGGTGCCTGGTTGTATTCGTACGATATAATAAGGAAAATTCTACATTTCTTTGTCATTTTTGTTTTGTCTTTTCATGTTTTCTTCTTTTTTCTTTTTCTTCTTTTTTCGTAAACGTAACATCAGATTCATATTAATAAGCTTCAGAGGCCTAGATTATGAATGGGATAGACGCTGGTGATTGTGCCCCTTCAAATTTTGAAAAATGCCTTTTCTCGTATTGTCATTAAAAATAATATAAAAATACCTCGTAGCTTTTGAAAAATGTATTTTTTTTTAAATCTTCATTAAAAAATTAAAACAAGCCCTTGCCTCGCCTGCATTTTTGTGCATTGATGCCCTGATGTACTCCTTAATAATTTTACCTACCCTATTTTACTCCTGTAACTGCAGCTAAAATTGTCTTTCTGACTGAAAAAAAATATGGCCCGACCTGGAACAAATTACAACACAAATGATTTTTACAACAAAATATTGAGAAAAACCTCTGCAGTAGTCTGAAACTAGGATATCCCAAAATTGTACTTGCAATATAAAAATAAGGTAAAAAGGGGTACTTACGTATTACACCGACCACACTGCTGTTCTTGATCTGTTTAAAAACGGTTTCTCTGCGTACACTTGGAAATAAGCAGCTTTGCCTGAGTGAGATAAACCACTGTGAAGGTATATTTTAATTAAATATTTAATATATAGAGTTGGCTAGATATTTAATATAATGCGTTCACGGCGGCCTGCTTTCCATAATTCACGGTTGTAGTTTCCATAATTTTGTTACTAAAGTATTATATTTTCATCAGATTTTGATATATTTCATTATGATTACCCTAACTTTACTTCTTGAATGTGGTCGGCATAATATGTAAGTACCCAGAAAAGAAACGTTTTATAATCAGCTTAACCTGAGTTCTCTGTTGTAGTTTCCATAACTTTGCTACTAAAGTATTATATTTTCATCATATTTTGGTATATTTCATTATGATTAGCCTAACTTTACTTCTTGAATGTGGTCGGCATAATATGTAAGTACCCAAAAAGGAAACGTTTTATAATCAGCTTAACCTGAGTTCTCTGTTGTAGTTTCCATAACTTTGCTACTAAAGTATTATATTTTCATCATATTTTGGTATATTTCATTATGATTAGCCTAACTTTACTTCTTGAATGTGGTCGGCATAATATGTAAGTACCCAAAAAGGAAACGTTTTAGGTTTGAAAGGAGTTTTAAGGTCCGTGTGCTATTGCTTTCTTCAACAGTCGTATTGCAATTGATTTCAAAATTTATGGCATTCAATATGCAGCTGTAGTTATTGGATTGTATTCAAAATTGCTTAAATTAATTATTTTCTTAATATGCTTTAAAGCTCAATAAGCTGCAATTCGTCCTTTTTTAGATCAAAAATTTGAGGACCTATTCTTCCAATTTTCAAATTACTCGTGTAAAATCAAATTTGCTGAGGGTATTCAATAGAGCAGGGTAATTGCACTTATTCAAAAACGAATTGCAAATAATAATTGTTGGGCCCCTGACCCAGTTTTTATCAGACAAATATTCTATTGTTCTCTAAGATTATTCCTTTCATTTTTCTGCAAGAATCTTCTTGAATGAATAAGCCAGCTATTTAGGATAGACAGGAAATTCAGCTAGATAGTTAGTCATCCACCAGGCCAGACAGCGTTGCTTTGTCTTCTTTCAGGATTGTTAACAGATCATTCATCGTGAAGAATTACGCAGTTATGACAGGTCGTGATGCTTTGAAGCTGAAAACATTACGACTATTGATGGTTTGATCATTGCTTACCTTCAACAAAGCTAAAGTAAAACATGAGTTCAAATTTCGTGTTTATTTTTGGAACTCTTTAGAGAGCAAGTGATGTCCTATAACAGGCCAAACCAATTCATTTGCAAATTATGGAGGTAGCAATGCAATTCGACCAAGCAGACAGTAAACCTAAAATAAACCACCATTGTTGGCTACTTTTCCTGTGGGGAAATTGAGGCCTCCACAGTGAATGCATACAACGTTGAAGGGTCCCAATGATTTGTAATTAACACTATAGTTTACGGCATCTTTGTAGGTTTTTACTGGGTTTTGCGCCATAATTTGTTGATGTCGAAAATTGTGATTTTGTTATTCTTCTAATGTAATATTTCTTCGGTCTTCTCGTTCATTTTTGACCCATTCTGATTCTCGCTGTCGCGTATCTTCTAATACCATAATTCTTTCTCCTTCACTTTCATTCTTGACATGTTCTGATACTCACTTTCACGTGTCTGCTAACCCTACAATTCTTTGCTCTTCACTTTCATTTTTGACACCTTCTGATTCCCCCTGTTGCTTGTATTTTCACTGCCGCTTATCTTCTTTGTTTTTGCTGTCGTATATCTTCTAACCACATATTTTTTTTTTCATTTTGATTTGTTGTAATTCTCGCCGCCACTTATCTTTCAACAGTATATTTATTTGTTCTTCATTTTCACTGTTGACTCGTTGTAATTGTCGTTTTCGCAAGTATTCTCAATACATATTTATTTTTTCTTCATTTTCGTTCATCATTGCTTCAGATACTTTTTAAATTCACCTTGCCTTGGGTGCTTGAATTTGTATCGTCACTTTTGATGGTCTATGTTGTTCATTTTCATCCGTGTATTTACATCTCTTAGGTTCTTTTCTTTATCTTGTCTCATTTGATGGTCCAGTTTGTTCATTTTAAGCCTACGTTTTTGTACTTTTTTGTCCTTATTTTGAGCTTGCGTTAATTTACGCTTTTGTCGTTTTGATATTATGAAATTGCTAAACATGCCTTTTGAAATTTACATCACTGAATATGGATAAATGAAATTACGCGTTTTTTTGTTCTATAAATTCTTGTAAAACCGTTTAAAAATCTAATTTCCTTGCTCTTCACTTTCAATCTAAACTATTTAATCTTTCCTCATTCATTGTTGATATCAGTTAGTTCTTTATTGGTTTTGGCCTGGAAAATGATCTCTCTCCAGAAGCAACGCTTATTGGAATTGTTAAGAATATTTAACAATTTCGAAAAAAAATATTCATTTTGATGGCAGCGCGAGATCCTTTCAAACGCGGGGCCCCATTGGGTCAAATCGCACTTTATCCAGTCCTGGAAAAGAGAAGCTAGATGGAATATCCAGGGAAAGAAAAGAGTTAGCAGACAGAACAGTCAGGGAAAGGAAAGAAGAGGCAGATAGAATAGCCATGAAGCAGACAGAACAGTCACGAAGGCTGGCAGAACAGCCATGAAGGCAGACAGAACAGCCATGAAGGTAGACGGAAGAAAAAGACGAGCAAATTATGAAACCCATAGAAAGAACTTCCGTGCGCTACAACAATCGTTGGTAAGGGAAATCTTCAGCCAATGAAAGAACATTAAAATGTTCATCTGTTTATGTCCAACTTCGAAAAGACCTCGGAATGAAACAGGTGGCCGAAGAACATTGGATAACTAAAATTTAACCCTACCTACATCACAGGGCACAAACTGCATTTGTGGCCTTGCTGACTTATTACACGAGATTTGATTTTATTTTTGCTCATTTTCGGTTTAATGGAGTTCTTTACTTTTCTTTGAAAAACTTATTTTGTGGAAAAAGTTTTTTTAATTAATCTCTAGAAAAAACAGTCAGAGATAAGCAAAGAAATTGGAAGGTTAGCAGACCGTTATGTTGAAGCTAGAATAGATACATCAAATGGAATAAAATTAAACGGGAAAGTAATAGCGGGGTGGATGCAATTACGCAGAAGAAGAAAAAAGTTCTGCAAAAATTAATGAAGGTTACTGGCTACAGTTGTGGCTCCCGTGGCAATTTTGCCAGAAATTATCCTCTCAGAGATGATTGGCAAATCCACAAAGCAGCAGCTTGGTCTAGGACCCTTAATAACGAAAAAATTGATGTGTTTGCGGAATCATACAAAATTCAAGACAATTAAATGTACAGTTAGTTGAAATGGTCATTGATTTTTGTAGCGATAAAACCTAGGTTAAGACCTTATTAAGGGAAGAGAGATCAACCATATCGACACAGTTACAATAGTATGTCATTATGAAGACTAACATCCATACCTGGGTGTTTATGAAGATAAACATCGTATGCTATAAATTGTAAAGAAAGATGTCACAGTCCAAAGAAAAACAGTAAAAGTAGGCTTAGTACCTACTCTTGCAGAAGTTCTTGTAGGGGGAGACCTCGGTTACACCGGGGGTCTGTCATCCCCACTGGAGACATCTATAACAGGGGGGAGGGCATTCCCTAAGAGAATGGGGGGACGTAAATGGCCAGGCCATCGTGTCTAGACAATGAGACACGTAAAATTCCTGTTCCGAGTGAAAATTGTTTTCAAATTCATATTTTTCCATGTCACCTCTCAGTAAATGATGAACTTCAAACTTTATATCCCAAAGAAGATGTGCCGATATGTAGGCACCAGGATGAGGCACTTAATTTGCCAGAAAAGGTTTAAAACAACTTTTGAGTTCTTGTCTTCCCTCGAAAAGTTCGAGAAAAGCTCAATTCCCACATACTGACGACCTACTATAGATCCTAATTAGACGCTTGATCAATTTTCGAACTTTATTTCCTGTAATGAGAACACTGATATGCATGCTGGTGTGCAAAATTTTAGAAGTTTACCTACACAAGGCTAAAATACCTGCTTTAACAAGATAAATGCTTTTGCTGATGCTTATGAACCGCCACATTCACTTCAAGAAAAGGATTGTCTAATTATATTGCAAGGTCTGTTCTATTTTTAATTGTAAAAGAAGCATTTCTTTTTATCCAACAGGATACGACTGTTTTAAGTCAGGCGGTACCATGCCCCCCACACTAGTTTCGCCACTGCTTCCATCCCTCTCTTGCTTTCTTCCTACCTCTGTTCCTCTCTCTCTCTATGTACCTCTCTCTTACTCTTCACTACTTTTTTTAGAAATAAGATATATATAGCACCATCGGGGGTACAGAAAGAAAGGATTTCACCAGAAGACATATTTATTCAAGATGTAGATGGCAATGATATACGATTACCTGCTGCCTGCAAAAACTTGAAGAAGAGCCAATGCACCCCTCTCTTCATTTGCGCTTATAAACGTTAGTTAGTTATTTGATCATTCTCTCTCAATTGGACTCATACAGTTTTTTTTACACCAAGCACGTACAAGTCACGGTAGGCCTATTTTACCTTTATTATTTAAGTAAATAGCTTTTGTTTTAATTGGTCTAAAACCCAACGCGAACATAATAAAAAGAGAAAGCAGAAATAAAAAGAAAGCAGTTAAAACTGACACTTATATATGAAAATGAAATTTGTTTCTTGTTTTAGAGTTTTTCTTCTTTTTTTGTAAATGCCTTATATTGCACAGACAAGTTAGTCACGATTAAATGAAAAGACAAGTTTTTTTTAACTGAAAGTAAGGAGCGCTATTAAAACTTAAAACGAACAGAAATTATTCCGTATATGAAAGGGACTGTCCCCTCCTCAACGCTTTGCTCTTTACGCTAAAGATTTTTAATGTTTTAAAAAATAAAGTTGTGAGACAGAGTCAAACTTTAGCGTAAAGAGCGAAGCGTTGAGGAGGGGACAGTTCCTTTAATATACGGAATGATTTATGTTCGTGTTAAGTTTTAATGTCGCTCCTTACTTTCAGTTAAGAAAAACTTATTTTTTATTTAATTTCTGAACGTTTTTGAATTAATGCAGATTTGATACGGGCTCACCGTACATGAATAATTAAAACAAAATTTACATGTTAATTTTACTTTTTTTTGGCTAAATGGCTTTCTCGAAATTTTGTTCTGACGTAACTTACGAATTAACTTACGTAACGAACTTCTATATTTGTATGTTTTTATTAGGTATATTAGGGAGTTTGCCCCCTAGTCAGTGCCTCGCTCGTTACGCTAAAGCTCGAAATTTGTTCGAATCTCAAACCCCTGAATCACAAAGCCTGGTTAATTAAAATAGATAGTTCTTTTGAAAGTACTAAAATGAACTTTAGTGTACAGAGCGAGGCATTGACTATTGGGTGAATCCCCTCATATACGTAATAATTCCTGTTCATTTTAAGTTTTAATGTTGCTCCTTACTTTCAGTTGAAAAAAATTGTTTTTTATTTAATTTCTGGTCGTTTTTTAAATAATGCTGGTAAATCCGACGCGCCCTTCATAGAAATGTCCCTTTCCCCAAGGAAAATCCTACATTGCAAGATCCTCCCCCGTAACTCCCTCCTCCGACCACCACCAGAAAAAATTCCTCCTGAAAACTATATGTAATTGTTACTATATGTAAACAATGGGCAAAGTTCATAACTTGCTGCCCTTCCCCCGGGAACTGTGAGGGATTAAGTGATCCTCAAAGACAAATTTATTAGATTTTTTACTATGCTGAACAAAATGGCTATCTCAAAATTTGGATTGGGTGACTTCGGGAAAAAAAAATAATAATAATAATTTATTTATGACCCACATATGAACATTATAAATGACACTGCGGAGTAGTGCAAAATATAAAAGAAAAAATAACAACATCATTACGAAATCAAACAACAACAAAAAAAATACAAATTAACCGATATCACGATGAAAAAAACAAACTAAGGGGTCAGTGATAGAAACAACATTACTAGTATTCATAATCATATTATAATACACACTGGCCAGGCGCACGAACGCAAAATTGACAAAAAACGTGGATAAATGTTTAATTTTTTAAACACGGCCGGGTAAATACATCAGATATTTACAATATCTAAAGTAACCACTTCTAAGTCTCCGTAAACCTTTTTTCCTCAGCAAGTGGTGGAATCCAGATAGAAAATTTACTCCTGGAGAGCAAAAACTATTATAAAGCCGGCCTAGGCCCTTACGATTATAACACCCTCTATTTGGAGATATCTTACCATATGACACACGAATATTTTTTAATGCATTAGTAACCAACTCGGAGCAAGTTTCGTAAAAGGACGGACAAAACGATATACCAAGCCACTTGACTTTATCCAAACAAGGTAATGAAATCGAACCGAGGTTTAATGGAGATACAGAAGTTCTACTATTAAAGCACATAAACTCACACTTTCCCATATTAACAGATAGGCCATTATCACTAAGTAGAGAAGACAGCTTCCGGAAGTTCTGAGCCAACCCTCGACGAGAAAAACTAACGAAAATGGCATCGTCGGCGTATGCAATATAACTTAAACCAATATTACGAAAAAACACAGTAGGAGATAGATGTTTTAAACAAGTAGCGAGGACACATTTAAATATATAAGGAGATAAACACCTCCCTGTCTAACGCCTTTCCTAACAGCTACCGAATCAGAAGTATTGGATAGCCACTTAATACGCACATAAGAATTATCATACCAATATCGCAGTGTAGAAATAACTGAATAATTGACTCCAGAACAAGCAAGGGAATGCAAGGCCTCGGCGTGAACAACATTATCAAAAGCCCCGGAAATGTCTACTGTGCTTCTGGGCAAAAGCTTCCTTTAAAAATCGGATGAGCAAATGACGCGACTGGGGACAACCAACCCCTTTTCTAAATCCTAGTTGGAAAGATAAAAAATCGTACGTAGAAATTAGTTCAGGTAAAAAGACATGCTCAAAAATCTTACTCATAAAGCAAGATACAGTAATCGGTCTATAATTCGAGCATGAATCTGGATCTTTACCGCGTTTAAGTATAGGCGTGACACTACCGGAAAGAAAACTATCAGGAACCAGAGATTGAGCCATACAAATCTGCAATAATAACTGCAGGTGGTTCAACAATAATGGGCAATCATAAGCTAAATTCCTAAAGCATAGGCCATCACAATCAGGAGAATCTGATCTTTTTACTTTTTTCAGGGCCCAATGTAAATCACTCATACTTATTGCAGGGACTCTATATTGACAAACAGACACTGGCAGGACCGAATTAAGTAGATTAGAAAAATGTTTTTGAACACACTGATTAAATACGGAAAACATGTCAATATAATGGCGCACAAAATTCATAAGGTTTAATTCCGACTGAGGTGGGGGAGAACACTTACTGCTATTGATAACTCTATTCCAAGTCATTTTACTATTTGGAGCGTCCCACACGTTGAGTTTTGCATTACGTAAGCAAGATTTGTATTCTTTCTTCGTTTTTTGCTTGACTGTAAACACAGCACCGGAGGAGGGTCGATCGCAAGCGTTCCACAATCGCAACCAAAACTTTGCGCGGTTCTTTACTTTTTTCACTTCCGGATGTATATTCCACAGGGGCTTGCGAGACTCAGAACGCACGTGCTCAATTGGAACTGCTACTTTTGTGGCTGACTTTAGACATGCCACAATCTGGTAATAATACGAATTTAGGTCTTCCTTAGAATCAGGGCACTTTATCGAAGTCTGGAGCAAGTGAAACGGGACTTTAATAGTTGAGAGTAGAGTGCATAAAGTAGTAATATGCATCTCAACGTTTATACGATTTCAATTGGGATTTTGATACCATTTTGAATGGGGACCCTTAAAGTGGGCTTGAACATCAGGAGGCTCAATTAGGCACGAAATAGGGAGATGGTCATCATTGATTTTATCTTCATCAACAAATACCTCGGATTTAATTAGACCGGACTTAGACACAATAATATGGTCGAGGTTGGATTTAACGGAGCCTCGATTATGAATGTAAGTATAAGCCAGGTTCTTAGTAGCGACATGATAGACACTTGGCAGAGAATCTAGTAGGAGGTCAGATCGATCAGATGAGGTCAATATGTCAGTATTCATATACCCGGCTAAGATCCAATCAACATTTTTATCTGCAAATTTTATGAAAAGAGATTTCAGTTTATGGCAAGCTTTAGCAAAAGCAGTAAATGACTGAGTGTTTCGATGATTGCATGCGAGATACACATTTGCAAAAGCCATGTTATTACACTGGATTGCTAGAATATTACCATCAGAATAAATTTGCATAGACTGATATCCCGACCGAGTGAAGATAGCGGTGCCGCCGGAAGGGCGACCCCGGGTCTTTTTTACTTCTCGAATAAATATATCATGTGTAGCAGACCGCCTTAAACTGTTCATATTAACTTTGTAAAGTAGATGCTCCTGTAGGAATACAACATCAAAATTTAGCAGCTCGTCAATTTCAAGATCCTTATCTTTAGTACCATTAATGTTCAGAGAAACAAAACTTAAGGCTGTAGGAGGTCATCATGTTGACTTGGCAAGCGCATTTCTCAGTACCGAGCATTTTAAACTATAAGAAACATGATTTCCTCCGCAATTGGCGCACTTAGGAGCAACTGAGCAAGGGTTGTCCGTGGTGTTTTCGTGAGCCCTAGCACAGCGGGAACATGTTGGTAAATCAGGAGAACGTGGGCATCTAGCAATAGTGTGATCTACCCCTTGGCACCGGAAACAACGACGCGGTAATTCTTGGTAGATTTCAACACGAAAAAGTTCATATCCAAGTCGGAGACCATGGTTAATTGCATTTTTCAGTGCTAACTGATCCAGAAATTCCAAACGAAAACATTTTGAATGTCCTATTTTTATAGCACGTACTAATCCCGGTATGCTTTCCTTTAGAGATGATTCTGATACATTTTCAGGGATACCCCAAACAATACCAAGTGCTTTTTTATCAAGGACCTTGGTTTGAACATTATGTAGGCTCTTAGAGGCTGAGGCGGCAAGGGATACGGCTGACTGCCTATCTTGAGTAACTACAATCCACTTTTTATTCTGATTAGACTCAGGTTTTAGACTTAAAATCCCTTCATGACCTTCAAGTGTATTCAATTTATCTTTTTGCAAGCCAGGATCACTTAAATCGGTAGGAACATTTTTCAATATTACTGCATATGTAGGTTTATCGACACCTACAGAGTGCGCGGTGGGGGGGGAAAGTGACTGGGATTGAAACTTTTCTGACAAAGCGCGTAAGTCAGTAAAACTGGCGTGTACCTTAATGCAAAGCATGGACTATACCAATGTACAACGTATCGGGATTTTCCTCGCGTTCCTTATCAGGAATTCCGGCACATCCATATCTTCAGAGTCATATCTTTCGAACGCTGCAATAATATCGGCAATACTATTTGTTGGGCGTTGTTACCAACTCACCTGGGCGGAACTTCCCTCGGAAATTCTTTCTGGAGGAAAAGCTTTCTCGCATCTAACACATCAGTAGCCGAAAAAAAAAAATCCAAAGCATGATTTTTAATCGAATCGTGGGAAATCTTGATTCGAGATTTTTTTGTATGAAATTCAACACTGGATTATAAAAAAGTTTATCTTTCGCTCAAATTTCAAGATCAATAATTTTCACTTACAGTAGTATAGTCCATAAATCGTAATCCCTTATTCCACTTATGAAACCAAATTGCTTCGATTAGTCGTGTCTGTAAATCATAAACCATAGAAACTTATGTAAATGTCCAGAAACTAGTTTAAATGATTAAGCAAAGGTTTCATATATAGGTCAAGAACTATAATCCTTTGAAATATTGCGAAATCTAACTAACTTGGCTGGGATTATAATTCAATGAAAAAGCTTACTGGTTTGACAATGTTAATAAAATATCCAATTTATGAGAGGTCCGTTCACTTTGAACTCTGAATCAATACTCTGAATCAAAATGAGCATGGGAGGGGGCCAAGTTGCCCTCCAATTTTTTTGTCACTTAAAAAGGGCGCTAGACCTTTTGATTTCTATTTGAATGAGCCCTCTCACGATATTCTAGGACTACTGGGTCGATACGATCACCCCTGGGGAAAAAAAAATAAAAACAAAATAAACACGAATCCGTGATCTTTCTTCTGGCAAAAAATACAAAATTCCATATTTTTGCAGATAGGAGCTTGAAACGTTTATAATAGATTTCTCTGATACACTGAATTTGATGGTGTGATTTTCATTAAAGTTCTATGACTTTTAGGGGTTGTTTTCATCTTTTTTCGAAAATAAGGAAAATTTTTTAGGGCGCGTAACTTTTGATGGGTAAGATCAAACTTGATGAAACTTATATATTTTAAATCAGCATAAAAATTTGATTCTTTTGATGTATCTATTGGTATCAAAATTCCGTTTTTTAGAGCCATTTTTTACTATTGAGCCGAGTCGCTCCTTACTTACAGTTCGTTACCCCGACCTGTTTGATTTATAAACTATTCAGTGAAAAAAAAGCAAGCATAACATAATGAAAAAGAGAAACAAACTTGTCAATAACACTAATAATTGAACTGCTGTCCGTAGAAATTTTATGCTGCTTCACTCCGTGAATGCACTTCTCCATATTCCTAAGATCCGCTTGACAGTTATTCTTCAGAATTTCCGCCATGCATTCCTTCCTTCTTACCTTGACTCCAAGAATCACTCACCTTAAATCACCCAGCTCCATGTGCATAAAGTCTCATAGATCCTCACTAACCCCTTATATCAGACAAAATGTTCACCTCTAAACCATATTAAATAAAAAAACAAGTTTTATAAACTGAAAGTAAGGAGCGAAATTAAAACTTAAAACGAACAGAAATTATTCCGTATATGAAAGGGGTTGTCCCATCCTCAACGCCTCGCTCGTTACGATAAATTTTTTTATTGTTATAAAAAACAAAGTTGTTTGACAGAACCAAACTATAGCGTACAGAGCGAGGCATTGAGGAGGGGACAGCCTCTTTCGTATACGGAATAGTTTTTGTTTGTTTTAAGTTTTAATGTCGCTCCTTACTTTCAGTTGAAAAAAATTGTTTCTTTTATTTAATTTCTGATCGTTTTTTAGTTAATGTAGCTTTTATTTGCATAAAAATTTTACTTTTCTTTTGCTAAATGGATGTCTTTACAAATTAACTTACGTAACTAACTTCTATATTCGTATATTTTTCTTCTGGCAAAAAATACAGAGTTTCGCAACAGAGTTTCAAAAAATACAGAGTTTCGCATTTTTCAGAGTTGCAGATTTTTGCAGATATGAGCTTGAAACCTATGTAATAGGGTTTTCTGATACGCTGAATCTGACGGTGTGATTTTCATTAAAATTCTTTCACTTGTAGGGGATGTTTCCCCCTCTTTAAAAAATCGAGTAAATTTTCTCAGGCTCGTAGCCTTTGATGAGTAATACTAAACTTAATAAATTTTATATATTTAGGATCAGCATTATAAACACATTCTTTTGATACATTTATTGACATCAAAATTCCGTTTTTAAAAGTTTCGATTACTATTGAGCCGTATCGCTTGTTTTTTTATTGTTTTTTTTATTACGTATATGAAGGTGTTCTTCCCCTCGTCAATACCTCGCTCTTTACGTTAAAAGTTAAAAAAAAATTTTGATTCACAAACCCCTGAATCACAAAGGCCGTTTAATTAGAATAGATAGCTCTTTTGAAAGCAGTAAAAAAAACTGTAGCGTAAAGAGCGAGGTATTGATTTGGGGGAGAACCCCCTCATATACGCTATAATTTCTGTTCGTTTTAAGTTATAATATTCCTTCTTACATTTCAGTTGAAAAAACCTGTTTTTTTTAATTTAATTTCTGATATTTTCTTAAATAATGCTGGGAAATCCGGCGCCCCCGTCATATAAATAGAACTGACCCCCCGTGACCCGCCTCTACGGTAATATTCTCCGGAGTAATACCCTCATCGAGCCCCCCCCCCCTCCAGAAAAAATCAGTCCAGAAAATGGTTGTATACTTTCCAATAACAAATAAATAATACTGGCAAGTCTGGCGCCCCCTTCATGGCAATTTCCCTTCCCCCATGAAAACTTCCATCATGAACAGATCCTCCAACATAACCACCGACCCACCCTTCCCTCCCACTACCAGAAAAAAACCTCCTGAAAACTTCTGTATACTTCCCAATAACCAATACTATATTTTAACATTGGGTAAAGTTCATAACTTTTAGCCCTCCCTCTGGGAACTTCGGGGGAGTAAGTCATCTTAAAAGACATATTTATCATATTTTCGACCATGCTGAACAAAATGGCTATCTCAAAATTTTGATTTGGTGAATTCGAGAAAAAAATGAGCATGGGAGGGGGCCAATTTGCCCTCCAATTTTTTTGGTCACTTAAAAATGGCACTAGAACTTTTAATTTCCGTTCTTATGAGCCCTCTCACGATTTTCTAGGACCACTGGATCTATACAAACACCCCTGGGAAAAAACCAACAAAAAAAAACAAACAAACAAATAAAGACGCATCCGTGATCTTTATTCTGGCAAAAAAATGTAAAATTACCCGCTTTTTTAGATAAGAGCTTGAAAAATCTAAAGCAGGGTTCTCTTATACGCTAATCATGATGGTATTATTTTGAGTACGGTTCTATAACTTTTAGGGGGTCTTTCCCCCTTTTTTGAAAATCAGTCAAGTTTTCTCAGGCGCTTAATTTTTGATGGGAAATACTAAACTTAATAAAAATTATATATTTGAAATCAACATTGAAATCTAATTCTATTGATATATCTATTAATATCAAAAATATACCAATACCTGTTTTCTAGAGTTTCGGTTACCATTGAGCCAGGTCACTCCATACTTACAGTTCCTTACCACAAGCTGTTTGATATAGCATGGTTTGAAGGTGGATACAGCAGAAGAGACTTAATTTTTTTCTTTTTTTCAGAATGTAATGCTGGAGCAGTTATACACACTCATTCCCAGGCAGCTGTAATGGTTACGCTCCTCTATCCTGGCAATGAGTTCAGGATAACGCACATGGAAATGATAAAAGTAAGGGCCTACTTACAAAAGAGTTTCATAAATCCAACTAAATGTCTTGAAGGGCTGCAAGGCTATATTATCTTCAAAAATCTGAATTTATCACTGAGTATAATTGAAGTATCGCTCATAAACAGTGACCTAACTATAGACAATTCTCAAGTCTTCTACTAAGGATATAACTACCGAAAATCAAGTTTACTTACCGCCCTTGAACCTATATTGGCCCATTTAATATTCGGGTCTCTGTGTCTTTTCCTTTTGTCACATTATTCGTTTTGTTTTGCATGTAATTTTGACTTAATGAAGTTGGGAAAACAAATTAGTTCCTATCTTCATATTTTTTTTTTATTGCTTTATACTGTTAAAAAAAGAAAATTTGTTGCATAGATATTCACAAGCTCGAAGTAAAAGGAAATAGCAGAGGATTTTTCCCTTTAAGAGGGGTATAAAAGAATCCTCCTTCTCGCCCTCTCTCTATCTTTTCCTTTTCGTCTCTTACAAATGTAACTCCATGCGTGTCGTAAATATGCAGCTCTTAACTTTTAGAAATCATTGAATAGAAAAGTTCATTTTTTTCAAAAATTTTCGAATCATGGCCAGTTTATTTTAAAAGTCGCCACATTCACTTATATAATACCATGAAATGAAAGCAGCAGGCGGTCGCATGATTTCGAATTGAACAGTTCCGGGTGACAAATGTAACATAATAATCCTAATAATAAAAATTTATTATAGTCCGTTTTTAATATTCTTCTACTCAAGCGTAATTTGCTCAAATAATTCTAGTCAACTTAAAGACATGCATGTGCTTCGTGACACATAATGCCATAGTTCTCATTAAGCAGTCTGAAGAAACCCCAATGAGAATGTTCCTGTGGAATATAAGAAATTATTGAACAAAAGCTTCGACTATATGTCAGAGGAAAGCTTTCCCTACTGTATAATAACTGTTCCCTACTGTATAAAGTCCCAATTTGTCTTTACTGAGCCTGCCTTTGACGTGTCCCTGTTTTATGGGCAAACCTGTTCGTCAGCAAACATTTAGAGATGTTTAACTAGGGCTCGCTATAGCTAAATACTCTTGGCTTTGTGTAACATATCCAATCGATATGTGAGAGTTTCTGCATCCTTTTAATGGGTACTTTCTTTCGCGTGCTGTGGTACCAAAGACACTGAATTAGTTCCTTCTTTTTTAGTAGGAAATAAAGTGAAGCTTTCATGGAATGTTGAAAAGGATGTTGAACTAACCAAAATACACTATGTGTATGCTGGTTGTCTAAAAGGCGTATTAGTAATGTCTTAGAAACGGTTTAGGGTACTAAGCTGAAACTCACAGGAAATATTGATGGAAATGTTATCCAGGTTGTTAAAAGCGTGTATTAGCAAAATCTCAGCAACAGCTTAGGTTATTAAGTTGAAGCTTTCAGGGCATGTTGTGAAGGATGTTGAAATAACCAAAAGACACTATATGCATACTATATACTACAGACTGCGACTAATTACGTCTCCAAGCTTTGCTTCAGGTTGTGTTGTGTTTATTGTTGATGAATAAACCCTTTCTTTCTTAAAAAAAAAAAAAAAAAAAAAAAAAAAAAAAAAAAACTACGGTTGCAAATACTTGCGACTACCACTGGGACTTTGGCTGCGACTACTGCCACTAATGCGATTGTGACTATGACTGCGACTGCTACTGGTTCGGCTGCTACTAAAACTACTTTCTACTGAACTAAATTATAAGGTTTTAAGTGCATGTAACGTGTCAAAGATGGTGCAAAGATGCAATATCTCAATAACAGAATAAGATATTAAGTTGAAACTTTCTGAAAAAGTTTAGGGGGATGTATAACTAAATTAAAATGCGTTATTTGCATCTAGATTGCGAAAAGTGCGTGTATGCAATATCCATGGAATGGGTAAGGGTATTACTTTAGAATTTTCAGGGTATCAGTTTTGGGATGTTTAACTAAACAAAAAGACAATATGCTCTTTCAAGTTTGTCAAACTGCGTATCCGCAATACCTTATAAAACAGGACGCCCTTGAATAGTGTACTTCCTTGTACTTGTAATTGCTGCAGGACCAAGCCTTGTCAAGGGTGGGACCACCACTTGAATTGAGTCGGAAGCATTCACAAGAAAAGGCTTAAGTAAAGTACGAATTTAGGTAGTAGAGAGTAAAGTTTGGAACAGAGTGGGTGGAGGAGAACCCCTTACAGCTGTGTTGGTCTCAAGTGACTTCGTATTGCAACAAGTCGTTAGTAGTAGTAACAGTTCTATTCGTCCATTCAACATGAAACTGAAAAGCTCAATCATATCTATTCGTTTTTTATCAGCCTTTTTATTATTTTTTTTAGAAAATCGATTAATGAGGTCACTGAATGACTAATGAGGTACTTCTCTTTTTCAGGGAATAAAGAACGCAAAACTTGGCAGAAACTATAGATTTGATGAAGAACTAATCGTGCCCATTATTGAAAATACTTGTCAGGAAGAAGATTTAACGGAATCCTTGGCCAAAGCAATTGAGCAGTACCCACAAACAACTGCCGTTCTTGTCCGAAGACATGGAGTTTATGTATGGGGAGACACTTGGGAAAAAGCTAAAACTATGTAAGTTAAGGGTCTTACTGTAAATGCGCACATAAAATTTTCCACAAAGAGTTAATTGAAATGCTATTGATCAATCTTATTTTAGTATCCACTAAGCAAGGGAGCGGAATTCCATTCCTGAGAGCAAACAAATATATTTATTTTGCTAATTAAATGGGTTAACCGAACCTAGTCAATGTTCGTAAGAGAGTTTTAAAATTTCACACACAAAGACATTTTTCTGATACTTAAGTTATAATCTTCTGGGACTTCTGGGACTGAATAATCTTTAATAATCTTTCTGGGACTCTTCTGGGACTAAGTTATAACCTGAATTTTGAAACCTGAAGAAATTAAAATTGCACAAAAATATCCTGGCGATGTATTCACATTACCACTCTGATTAACTGTAGACTTTCAGCCGTTGGGTCTCAAGTATGTATTTAGATAAAATGTTTTTGTTTAATGAAGTATTTCTTTTCTAACAGTGAAAGTTACCCCTTTTTAAGTGGCTCTGTTTCAAGGTACAATAATCATGAATATATCTGTTTTCTCTTGTTTGCAAATATAAAGACGCTATCATTACTGAAGAAGAATAGAAGGGAAAAATGGCACTAATTAAGGATTGGTGTCCTGAGTGTCTTTAATAAGTTTACCAGAATCAACACGGTAGGGTTTACTAAGTAAAGAGAGACGTTCGTACGAATATATTTTCCTTTGTGACTTCGAATAAGAAGGGCCGGTCTTAAAAGCTTGGTAGGAGACTCATTCGATCGCAACTAAAGCTTCTAGTAGCCTCTTCAAAATCTGGAACTGACTGAAGGGCAACCAGTCCCTTCATGACATTGGATCCAAATTTTGAGACAACTTTTTCACTCAGAATAATTGGAAGGTCAAAAAAATGCTTGATCAGAATGCACAGTCCCAATGTTAATAGCCCCAATTACGCAAAATAAGTTTCAACGCGGTGTTAAAACAACTTCAGTCCAAGTTTCGGACCGATGTGTGGCGAATTTCGAATCAATGCAAGAACAAGCTATTTTCAAGCTACGGACTGAGTCACTGGGCGTAGGAAAGGTGGGTAGGTCGCATTTTGTCCGAACCAGAATTACCTAAGGATTTTGATAAGATATGATCTGAGAGCCAAGATCAACCAGTGGCCCCTCAATCGCCCCTAAACTCCCCACCACTGTCATCTCTTTTTTGTATTAAGGTTAGCATTTTTCACCTTGTTTGATTCGTAATCAAGCAAGGATTTTCAATCTCTTTGATCTGAGAATCAACGTGATGCCATGGTCCGCCGGCGCTGAGTTCCCCCACCTTCGTCTTTCTGGAACTAACGGAAGAACCAGACTTGCGCAAGAAATTTAAACCTGTATTGTTGGAAAGTCAAAGTGTGCAAGTGACTCATTGAACATTTTTGACCCTCCACCACGCTAAAAAAATTTAACAGAATAGTATGCATGTTGTAGTTCGCTTGAACCAAAATCATAGAAGGATATTTTACCTGTGTCATCCAAGGAACAAAGTAGGCATTATGGCATCTTCAACACTAAAACCTACCCACCAGCACTTTTCATCTGACAGGCAGATCAGTGTTTTTCCTTGATTGGCTGGAAACCAAAAGTTGCAGTTACTTCGAGAAAGTTTTGCTGTAATATATCACTATCTTTTATGTAATAAAATGTATTTTCATTAGCCTGATATAATTTAAAGTTTTATAAGCACTTTTGTCCTCTTAAACTTGCAGAAAATCAATTGGTGAATCATTCATTGACTAGCCAATTAAAAATATCCCTTCAGGAAAATAGGAAACTTCAGGAAAGTTGCTTAAAAATTACCGAAATATGTTTTTAGAGATTTCATTTAATTCCTATACTTTCGAATTAAATAGTATCAAAAAGAAAAGTTTTGACAAGATGGATGACTAAGTATGACTTATGACTAATAGGTCAGATAATAATAGGACAATACGACTAATAATGTATGACTAATACCAAGATCAATTTGAGAAGTCATGAATCTCCTCTAATAGCTGTATTTCTTTCTTGTCATCTCGATTAGTATTGCTTTTTATTTTCTTTTGCTTTTTTGTTGTAGTTGATTTAAAAAATAAAAAACACTGTTTAGTAAAGCCCAAATGATGATTGTACTTTAGAGGTTTGAGTGGAGACTAGCCCTACTCTTATTTGTGGGAGCGCTTGTATGAAAACCTTTAATTTCATTGGGATTTTGCTGTTTTTTTGTTGTTGTTGTTGTTGGTTAAAAATATATTTTTCGCAATACAAGTCGTTTAAACCGCAAATATTATTCTAACCTATAGAGGATTTATGGGTGGAGTAGCCCGACATATATTCATAGAAATTTCTGTTAGTTTTAAGTTTGACATATTTGTTCCTTATAATTCCTGTTCGTTTATGTTTCTTTTATTTATTGGTAGTAATTTCTGTTCTTTCTAAATTTGACTGATTTTATAATTTATTTCTTCTCGTTTTAACTTTTATTTCACTCTTTACTTTTCTTTGAAAACTTTTGTTCTGCGGGATTTTTTAAAACTAATCTCAAACAAAGAATGAGCTAAAGCGAAGTAAACCAATTAATTAATTGATTACTTATTCCATATTCAAAATAGAAGAATCATCGTTGCAGCAGTAGCTGCAACCTAGTGAAGAACGAACTTTTAGCCGAAAATTTAAGAGCGCGTTTAAAAAAAACTGCCTAGTGTCAAAAAATTATCATTTGTAACTTGTTTAGGAATTATAACTATTTTTTCCATTAGTGCTAATATTAAAATATTATTTCGGAAGCGAATTTATGAGAATTTTGTACAATATAGGCTGAGCAAAAGAGAACTAAAACAACCAAAAGAATCAAAAGAGAACAAAAGAAAACTAAAAGAAGCAAAAAATTAAGTGAAATAAAAGAGAACTAAGACATTTCTCTCAGCCAAATCTTCGATGGTGTATGACCGCCATCTAACATAATGACGCTATGGCATACAAATTAATTCGGTCATCACTTTGAAGTAAATTACTGACAGAAACGAGTTACAATCTTATGCCTTTAGGGCACCAAATTCCTGGTCCAGAATGTCTCAGTATAGCTGATCAGGAGCGCAAAGAAATGGAGGGCTAAGTCACTTGAGTTAACTGTATTGTTTCATGGCTCCCAAATATTATTCAGTGATTGTGCTTACCGTTATTTTAATTACTGGAAAATTCATTATGCAGTTTGAACTGAATTATCAGTTTTATTTCATATGTGAAATAAAAATTCTTTAACCAAAATTGTAGAGAGCTACACAGTTTTCCTGACCCTCTGAGGTCATTTTTCCCTATGAGAAGATAACCCCTTTTAACTGTCTAATTACTGTTTTGAACAATTGGATATTACAGACGCATATTTTGTATGAGAGGTTCACATTATCTGAACATAGAATTGGTACATGTTATAAATAATCTCGGCTTGCCATTTCCAAGCAACACTTTGTTGGTAATTAACCGTTTTGCAACAACAGAGTTGAAATCGAGGAACCTATTTCAAGCCCAGGCAAAACAAGCAAAATCTTCGTACTTTGAATAAAAATTAAAAGAAAATTTTCGAATGAAGTGCAAGCGCAACGCCCACTAAAAGTTTTGGAAAGTGTATTTTTTTCAAATTAGTACTTTTTGGCGGCTGAGGACCATTAATTCTGTTCCATTGGCAACCCTTGCCTCCTTAAATAGAAGGTTTTGTCCTAGAAAGTTGGAGAAGAAAATATTCGATTGTAAAGTCCGCGACATTCCCGTATGGAAATGGTAGTGGCAAAAAGTTGAATATAGCTGTTTATCAGAACTTAAAAAGGGTAAGAAAAAAATTGTATCCCCGAGGGTGGTAGGATCCTTGTAGACGCAGGCAAATGGGCCCCAAATTGGAAAAAAAGAAACAAAAAACACTTGAAACGGAGAGTTCATAGATACAATTCAAAAAATATGTGGATGCGTTATACCCAGTTGAAACCAGAGTCAAACTAGAATCTTTAATGGCCCAAAGTATCACATTACCACACTTGTAGTACCACACTTGTACCACAAGCACCACACTTGGGCCACATTAATCATTACTAAAAACGGGACGTGGTCCTTCTTTGCAAACTTGTAATCTTGTTGGTTTAAAAGAAGCATAAAAATAATTTACTAATAGTCTGACAGGTAGCTATTACATTAAAGTGAATTTACTAATAATAATTGGATCACGATTTGCTATGGTTGAATACGTCATTTCATCTTTTTCCTTTTCAGGTGTGAATGCTATGATTATTTGTTTGAAGTTGCTGCGAAGATGAAACAATTAGGATTAGACCCCACGATTGTGCCAAAAGAATATTCTGTAAACTCTTAATTAGTGAAATGTTTTTTTTTTTCTTATCTTTTCAATTATCGTTTCATGTTTATGGGGGTCTTTACTTTTCATTTCTATCTTGACTAACTTTCGTAGTGATTAAACGTGTCTATACGCACGAGCATCTTTTTAAGCAGAATGTTGCTGAAAAGGTTAAGACGCTTGGAGCCGACGAATTACCAAGTCTTTGGCAATCAAATCTTTTATAAAAAAAGTAGAGTGGTATAGTGGAGGTAATCAGGATTAAGTTTTTCAATTGGAAATACCCTATTTGCATCTGGAAACAGCGTGCTTTCATTCAAAAGCAAAGAATGATTTAGAAATTACAAAATTTTTCGTCTTGCCTTAATAATGTTTTAGAAAAAATATTATTTAATTACACTTAAAACAATAAAATGCCATTATTATTGGTTATACATTTGTCAATTCCCGTTGTAAAGTTAAAAGTCGGGTAATTTATATATGCAGCTGGAAGCATTGTTGTATAAAAAGTATTGTTCAGTTATACTTAAACAGTAAAACGCCATTATTATTGGTCGTACATTTTGTCAATTCTTGTTGTAAAGTTTAAAAGTCAGGTAAATGGAAATACCCTATATGCAGCTGGAAGCAGTGTTGCAGAAAAAGCATTATTCAGTTATACTTAAAACAGAAAAAGCCATTATTATTGGTCGTACATTTATCAATTCCCGTTGTAAAGTTTAAAAGTCTATTTTAGATCTTTTACTTTTAATTGATATTTTGGGTATCCCCAAGGACAGTATTGACAGTTTCTTCTCTGTTCTGGTTAGCTTAACTGCGAATTGTGTTTTCCAAAGTAAAAACTTGCACTTTTTGCTGCTTAACTCACCGGAGTTAATGCTACAATGTGGACGGACTAGAGAGGTTATTCTCCCCTATTTTTTTTTCTTTTTTTCTTCTTGCGTGCCCCAGTGCCCTAGAACTCATGACACCCTAATAATCCCTTCACACCTTTCGATAAAAATGCCAAGATTTATGAATCGTCTCCTTTTTTTTATTTTAGTATCAAACTAATGCTACAAGAAAGTAATATTGAAATACCAAGAAATTGTTATTTCAATATTGAAATAATCAATATCAATACTAATGTGTGCCCAACTATTGGCTATTAAAGTACTATATAGTCTTTAGCGGTACAATTTGGGTCGGAAAACCGGTACAATTCATCTCAAAGTGTAGGCATTCTCAAAGGTTTTTTTTTCGTTCCCACAAAATACATCTAGTCAAAATTCTAGTTTAGGGGTTTACTGCTATCTTACAAAGTAGTTAGGAGAATGAAACTTTCAGAAGTGTATCTAGAGAAGAAAATATTTCCTCGGAAGATATTTTAAAGCATCTACTTCCACTCCTTCTCCCTCCAGAGATGACTGACTTTTATTACTTTTAATAGCTTTTGTGTTATAAAAGAGAAGCCTTTCAAAATAGAGGTCTTCTGGTCAAATGAACCACAAGAAGTGTTTTGAACCTTTTACATTTGCTCAATCCCAATTACAAGGCTTTAAAGATATTTAAAATTATTTCTTAAATTTTTGGGGAAAACGCTTGGCTTAAAGTTTTACTGAAATAACAGGATTTTTTTTTCAAAAACTAAAGCCAATAAAAAACAGATTAAGATCCCAAAATTTAGATGAAACATTTTAATGTCAGAACTCAGATATGTATAGAACTGACATGTATGCCATCTTTTAGGCCCTGGAACTAAGAAAAGGATAGACATAATAGCTTGACAAATCATTTCCAGGGTGTATTTTTTGTTAAATATAAAAATTTTATACATCTTTGCATAACTTAGCTAGAAAAAAGGTAAAATATTATTTGGTGCCTTTTTTGTGCTGTTTCCGAATTTGATAATTTATTTTGAGGCAAATACTATTTTGAGCCCTTAAAGGGTTTCAAAACGGCCCATAACAACCAAAAGTATAAAGATGTATTTCTAAAAAAAAATTATCTTGCAAGAAAAAAGTGCCGTTTGTAGCTGATGCAGGAATGGTAATTTTTTTCAATAGTCTTAATAATTATTTTTTTTCAGGAGTATCATCGTATTTACAAACAAATTTACAAAAATAAGTGCCAATGAACTTTTCGGTTCTTTAGGATAACTCCAATTCCAACACATATTTCTATATAAATAATCAAAAACAAAACAGTATACCCCGCCGACGGGCTAACAACACAACATCAGTACTTATCCTTATACCATAAATGGCACTACTAAAACAAGAAAAAAAATGAATAGATCAAACAAAATCAAAATAACAGGGCTCTGAATGATTCCTGCTCATTAAAAGAAGGGACTTGACGACCTGTCAAGGGACTTTTAGGGGTGAAAAAGGGACCAAAGTGGGAAGGGATTTTTACTGCCATTCATGGTCAAAACACTCCTTGGCTTATGAATCAGAAACGGTGGCCAAGTCACCCTAAGAATTATCATATTCATGAGCCTCCGAAGGAAATCATTTTCCCTGGAGATGGGCAGTTATCTTTGTTTTTCCATTTTCTTTTTGTTCAAACTTTCAGTTATGTTTATTTAAAACAAAAATAGAAAAGAAACTTCAAGACTAGTAACAATTAAAAACAATCCATAAGACTTCAGCTTGCAAGTTAACTCATTCAATTCTTTGAGAGATTGGTGAACTTGCTTATCATGTCCAACTTCCTGTTTTGTATATCCTTTGCCGCCCGCTCTTTTTCATCTGTTTTGTTCTTTTCGTCTTCTCGCGTTTTGATGGCACTCTCTAGTAGGGAATTGACCAATGTGATGTCCGCAGAGTCATTTGAAGCCACCGCTCTCTGTAAGCGATCGATGAATTCTTTCAAGAGGGCTCCAACAATTCCTCGTTTTTCTTTTTTAGAGGCCTGCTTTTCCTGCAATGATTCCTCAAGTCTATCTACCTCCTTTTTTTGCTAAAGATATCAACTAGGTTCAGCTCCTTTTCTTTCTCTTAGTCTGGAATGATTCGTTCAGCAGCTTGTTCTTTTGCCTTGCTCTCCATTTAGTCTTGGTATTTTCACCAGGCCGACCTAGTCAAAGTCAAAATTCTTTTGGAATAGGAAACCTTTCTGGTTTGCCTCCATATGATCAATTCGCTAATCACACACAGCTTCGCATTTAGGACTTCCTGGCATATATTTCCTTTTATGTAGCTTACGATCTTGAAGTACTTTGCTGATGAAACAACATGCTTCAAATATTTTTTCGATGGCATGTAATGCACAAAATACTCCAAGAGTGCCAGCCACTGATCAGTCGCTCAGCAAACAGCAGGATCCAATGTCAGCCACCTTGTTGGGACGTGCTGAATGAAACTTTTTTATCGGATGCCTTTCTTTTTCTGGCATTCTAAGAAATCCTCACATCATGCAGGTCAGCTAAGAAAAAAATGTCTCAAGATGACAATAAAGTTGGATGACTCCTCGCCAAATTCATGTAGCCCTTTCACGTACACAACATGGACGTTATGCGTTCGCAAGCTCCTTTGAAAAATTTTGCAGGGTCAGCTGCAACGAGATGCGCCAGAAAAGTGACTTTAGTGCCTTTGCCATTCAGAAAAAGTAACTATTCAGAACATAGTCACAACTTTCTTCTTATATTTTGCCTCCAGGAGAGTCCTCTAGTTTGACTGGATGAGGAGGGTAAAATCCTAACATTTCATTTTTTTTCTTACATTCGTTATAGGAAACAAATAGGAAAGTAACAAAAATAACAAGGCTGTACTACTGCAGTACAACCTCACACGTCATGGTTACCTAATAAAGGGCAAACCCCGGCCCATAGTAACCAAGAATAAAAATGAGCTTAAACGAACTCTTTTCCCTGAGTAAAATCCAATATTATTCATCAAAGAATCCGATTCAAGAGTTGTAGCTGTTAGTCACCTCCAACGAAAACAGTATTTAAGAATTACGAAAATAATCTTTCAGGATTTCCTAAAAAGAGCCTTACCTTAGTTTCTCCTGTGCCACCAGAGGCACCCAGGGCATCCAGGAAGAGCCCCCAATCATCCCTCATATGTGCTGCTGCCCATATATCTTCCCACTGGGGCTGGATCGTCGTATTGATGTGTTTGAGGGGATGTGTTGGGGGATTTTTGAGAATCCCTCGAAAATGGGTCCGATTCAAAAATAGTACAACTGATCATACAAGGCTAAAAACCTGGAAATCCGGGTTTGCAGCCCCCTGTTCAATGCATTCATTTGCGACCATACCTTTTTATTGATATTAGGACCATTGCTACCTATCTTTATTAATCTTTCAAGATGTAAATTCCCGCTACAAATGCATGACATCAGCTTTTTTACCATTTTTCACCAGCAGCATGTCCCATGAAATACGTCCCCAGATGGTGGCTCAAAACTTGATCTCTTAAAGAGGACCAAAAGCGCACTAATCTTAGCTCTTTTTTTCCTTCACAGTTTGTAATTTTTTTCGTATTCAAGAACAAAGTAGGCCTAAGCCTCACCTATGTCCTTCAGAAGATTCTGTTTACAGTGTGGATGAAGTGCATCAGCTATACATAGCTTTCTTCGCATCCATCAACATCCTGGGCGGTAGCTTACCCAAGAATATGGCGTCAAAGACATCAATGATTCCGTCACTTGAAGCCGCAGACATAGAAGCTTACAAGGACTTGAGTACTCATATGGCTTCTGCTTTGTATGCACCATCTTTGTCGCAAAACCTCTCAAGAGTTTTAATTCCACTGCTAGCTGATGGCTCTTCTCATTAGGATTGTTGCCTAGCAGAACCGCACAATTGTAAATGTAATGGATTGACATGGATTGCAACCTGTTTTCTTGTGCTTGTCCAACAAAGCAGGCTGATTCAAGGCGTAAAAGCCTTTGCGGCAGCTAAGATTATCCCTGCATATTTTGCAGTATAAAGAAAACTCATCATCATCAATCCAACATTATCTGTTAATTTTTCTGCCACTCCTGTCAGCTTTAGTTAACCAGGAGCGACGAAATTTGCAATTGCCAATGTCTTTTCTAAATACACTTGGGAGACCTGAAAGATAAGTTGGTTGAAACCCAGCAGGAAAAACATTAAAATTTTTGCTATCTGAATATTCCATTCATGGTACTCTTCTTACTCATCCTAAAATAAGTTTATTAACTAACCTCCGGGTAAGAACATATAGTTTGTACCATTGGAATAAAAGTCAGTTCAAACAAATTCATACTGGTATGGTTCATTTTATGAAGCTACAGGAAATTATCTATCCTTGAACTTTATCACAATATGACCAATCCATCCCACCCAACCTATAGGTGAATGTTCCTCTCTATCCTTGAACCGTATATCACCCATCTATCCCACCCACAATATAGGCCAATTTTGTGCCATTATAAGCTTCCTGTGTTTACAGAAGTTAATAGACACTTTGGCCACAGACAAAGTTCCCACTGTTTTGTTGCTTCTTTCTGAACTGCAACGGCGTAACCAAGAGACTAGTATAACCACATTTGTGGAGAAGCTATATTATCTAAAGAGGGTCTTTCAAACATATCATGCTTCAGTTTTCAAATATACTATGCTCCCAAATAGGGACTTGGAAGGGACTTCAGGTGACTTCGGTCATGCTCACGCACGACCACTATTGGTAAATCACTCCATAATTTTGGCAAGACATGCCGAAAAGTAGGCTCTGGCCAGGTTGTCTCACGCTCTGGCTGACGAAATACATTCTGTGTTTCTTGTATTATAATTGTGAAGATCAGCACCAGATATACATACCCTTAAAATAATCTGGGCCAAGGTTATTAATAATATCAAACATTAACATCGATCGATAAAAAAGAATATACCTGCAAGAGGAAGAATATTCAGTTTTAAATACACATTCCTCACTGAATCTCTAGGTCCATAATTTGCTAAAATCCTAATGGCAGAATTCTGCAAGGCTCTAAGGTTTTTAAGATGCGATTGAAAAGTTGAAGACCATGCTAAACGGCAATATAAAAGGTAACAAGTGAAAAATACTCAGGACAAGTTTTGGACAAATATACTCTAAGTTTCTTGTAATTTCAACATTACGGGCAATTTTAGATGTTATACAATTTATATGATCAGATAAACTAAGCGTCTCATTCAGAATAATGCCTAAGTACCTAGTCGAATGCAGTCTATTAATAACTGAATTTCCACATCTCAACTTGTCTACTCGAGGGTAATACATTTTAGAACAGGGCAAACAATAGAAAACATGATTTCTTAAGTTTATTTTCGACTTGTTCAACATAGTCCACTTCTCAATCAAATTTATATCATGCTCATCTGCATGGACCGACTCTTTTTCAGTTGTCGCACATACCGTCAGATTAGCGTCATCAGCAAATAAAACTAATGCTTTCACATTTTGAAAACTAATCTGCAGGAATTTTTAAAAGACCTAAAATCTCTCAAAAATGACAACAGCAAAACCAAAAGTACACCATTGGAATCACCAATGTAGAAAACCAAATACAGCAAATTTACGGGTTCTACCTAGACCAACAAGGAAAATTACATTTTTGCATGGGCAGTACTAATACATCCTCATTTTCTTCTTTTTTTTTCTTCTTTGTTGCTAACTGGGCAAAGGCGCGTTTTTCATGCCGAGGTAGCTCAGAGCTTCTGATGGACAATCTGTTTTGACGCGTTAAACAAAAGATTTTGTCAAAGTTAATTCTGGCTCGAACATCAATTCATTTACTGAAGCTGTAGGTAAAATATGTACAGTCTTATTGAATGTATATCGAGGAGATTCGGGTAAACTTGATTCAAAGTACAGTATCAGCTGCAACCTACTCTGCCTATTATAAAGTAGTAATGTCTGGTTAGGTAAATAAGTGTGATACTTCATGACACTTCATACCAATAAGTATGAAGTGTCATGAATCTCCTTCGTTCAATTTCATACCGTGACACTGACAGTAGTTTCAAAATAAAACTAAGGAGGTTTCTATTTATAGCAACCAAGAGTCTAGGTTTTCCAATTTGGACTGAATGCCTCACGAGGTTTTCTTTGCTTCAACCATCATAAACCAACACTCTTCAAATCAGAACAAGCATTACAACTTCTTGAAGCAGAAAATGAGCTCCTGAAAGTATGGGGCTCTTGGATTAGAGTTGTTTCAATACAATATCGACTATGTCGAGGATACGGCTCCTTATTTAAAGAATGAGCTACAACTGAGCATCGATTGTTGCCAGCAGCCCAGGATAGAGACCCAATAATAAATCATATTCACAATTTGCTACGCTGATTAATTTAGAACTTTTGAGCGTAAACTTTGTGATTGACCAAATAGAGCCAAGATTTAAGGCATAACTTCTTGAAATAGAAAAAATATGGATAAGGAGTTTGCATACTTGTAAGGTGGTCCTGACAAAAAATACAAAGAAATACCATTAATAGCCAAAAGTTGGGCTCACATTAGCATTGATATAGGCTATTATAAACAATTTCTTGTCATTTCAATATTTCTTTTTTGTAGCATTAGTTTGATACTAAAATAACTGAAAAAAGGACACCATTCATAAATATTGGCATTTTTATTGAAAGTTGGAAAGGGGTTCCTAGAATGTCATGAGTTTTATGGCACTGGAACAGGGAAGATATATTGAACAATATTGGCCAAATGACCGATTTGAGGCACCAGGTTACCCTCTGATCGGCTTCAGCCTACACAAGTACACTGATACTGTAAATTTGCACCAAATAAGTCTGAAAACATATAAAATACGCAGTTCTTTACCTAGTCAACGCTATTGTGATGGCAATGAAATGCGTAAATGAAACCTATTTTTAATGGTCTATTTGAATAAGTTGGAGTCTTTGGCCCTTCCAATTAAGAGAGCATGTCACCCTAGAAGCAGTGAATATATCAGTCATTCTAATTAAAATGGCATTCCTGAAATTCTGATCTGATGCAACGTAGAACTATGGGCGTGTGTACAAAACGCATGGGGCGTGGAAGGAGTGTCAATTAATTGTGTGGCTGGTTTCAACCCCCTAAAAATGTCATTTATACCTTTTTTTCCTAAGTGAGCCTTCTCCCAAGTTCCAACGGGGATCTGCTCCACATGATAAGGCCAGAAAAAGAAACAATATAGGAGATTTAACCTCTCTAGTACGTCCACATTACAGCATTAACTCTGGTAAGTTAAGCAGCAAAAAGTGCACGTTTCTGCTGTGGAAAAACACAATTCGCACAGTTAAGCTCACCAGAAGAGAGAAGAAACTGTCAATACTACCCGAGGGGATGCCCAGAATATCAATTAAAAGAAGGAGATCCAAAATAGAAAAGAACACACCGACTTTTGAGGGCAATTTTACAGTATTTGAGCATTAGTATTAACTGGAAATCAATGTTCAAAAGCTGCACTCTAATCTTGTTTAAGCACCTTTATTTACCTAGTCGCACATGTAATTTGTCAAGCGTCAAATTACCTAAGTTTAGACACTTTGAACTAAAAAAATCCCATTTTTTCACTTTTTTGACAAGCCTGTAGTGGCAACAATACACACCAGTTGTAAAAGATTGTAAAGATTAGTGATAATCCTTCTACCTTAACTTATAGACTTATAAATTTGATCAACAAGGGAATGAAATTTATACAAAACACTTGGACAAATCTGGTATGGAGAATTAATAGGAAGTCTATCCTTCTTTTATTAACCTATTTCTGGATCCATTATTATTAATAATTCTTATATTAAAAAAGAAATACAAACATATATACTGTATGCAAAAATCACATTACTCTGTCAAAACTCTATACACAAATCCCATATGTAAAGACATGGAACCTAAATATTTACAAAGGTCAAATATCTCTGTAGCATTTAAAAGTCATTAAAAGCTTTTCACAAGGTAGACCCTCTTTTTCTTCATGCTGGATTCTCATATGCATTGTCAAAGTACCTTACGAGAAAACTTCTTTTGGCATTCGTGGGGCTTTTCCCCATTGTGGATTTTCATATGAAAAGTCAAGTAACTACTCGTAGAGAAGCTCTTTCCGCGTATTTCACACTCACACGGTTTCTCCCCATTGTGTATTCTCCTGTGCACAGTTGAAGTAATCTTCTGAGAAAATTTCTTTTCACATACTTCGCATTCGTAGGGTTTTTCCCCGTTGTGTGTTCTTATATGTTTGCTTAAGTAAGTCTTGGGGTTACAATTTCCTCTAATTTAAAGTGGGATATCCACGTGAAAGATATTGTCCGTAGAGCTAATGCGTCCATGTCTCTCCTTAAGCTCTTGAATAAATTTAACATCCCCCCATCCCATTCTTGAAGGATTTATACTTCCTTTGTCCGCCCGGATCTTGAATATGCTTGTCCAGTTTGGCATCCTGGCATCTCCCGTGATGAATCAGATAAAATTGAATCTATTCAAAAAAGAGCCCTAAGAATAATTTTTAAAGAAACTTTGGTACCATATTCACTCCTTCTAAAAAATGCCAAGCTGGAAGCTCTTGAGCACAGGAGAGGATCGCTGTGCCTCCGTTTCGCAAAATATGCAATAATAAACCCTCGCACGGAAAACATTTTCCCCAAAAGACACTCCCCATCCAGACACCGCCTGCCACGTACTGTTTCTGAACCCATCCCTATCTTGTCCCCCATCCGTTGTTTAACCTCCAGATATGAAAAAACCTTTGTCCCCTTCATTACTGATCAAATAAACCACCAGTTTTGTTTTTTTTTTCTTTTTTTTTTTTTTTTTTTTTACTGGTGATACCCATGCGGGTGTCCGTTTGGCTCTTCCGTTCCCTCCCCTTTTTATATACTCTCTTTTAAACCTTTTTAACATTATTTTTATCTCAATTTTTTTTTTTGGTTTTGTTTTATTTTGTGCCTTTTTAACTTTCTTACATTTGACACTTTTTGTTTTTTAGACTATTGAATGGCTTTGCCTTTCTGATATGGTTGTTTTTGGGACTGTTTAGCCAGTTTTTTATTTCTTGTGCTATTTCTATGTTTTTTTTTATTATATGACCCCGAAATGCGAATTCAGCCCTTCGGGGCTTGTGATAGTCATTTTTTGATAATAAATATCTTATCTTATGAGAAAAATTCTTCTGGCATATTCCACATTCGTACGGTTTTTCTGCACTGTGGATCCTCATATGCTGAGTTAAATTCGTCTTGTGAGAAAAATTCTTCTTACAAGTTTCACATTCATACGGCTTTTCCCCATTGTGAGTTCTCATATGTGAAGTCAAAAGAGTTTTTCTAGAAAATTTATTCTTACATATTAAGCACTCAAACGGTTTTTCACCATTATGGGTTCTTATATGCAGAGTCAACGTCGTCTTGAAAGAAAATTTCTTGTTGCATATTCCGCATCCAAATGGTTTTTCTGCACTATGTCTTATGTGTTGGTTCAAATTACTTTTTCTAAAGAATTTCGTTTTGCAGATAAGGCATTCATAAGATTTTTCATTTTTGTGCGTCACTACATAATACCCATTGAAACAGGGTGTAAGCAGAATATTCTTCTTACGTGTATCACTGTTGTAGAGCTCTTTGTCTGATACTTGTATATTATGCAGGAAATACAGTTTTCCATCATTTACACAGGAAGACTTTTGTTGCTGAGCCAGATTATTGTTGACTAGCTGTTGAATTTCGAAACCTGCAGTAGATAAACATACGTTAACATAAACGTCATCCCAAGTCCTTAATAATACCAAAGTTGACTTAAAGATTGACTCCAAAGAACTTTAAAGCAGCCATAAACCATAAAAATTAGCTTAATAACCGAGAACTAAACTAATACTAAAGAAAGTTCAACGAGATCACTAAAATGAGACCATTCCAAAGTTCGACCCAAAGTAGCCTAACTCTAAACAAATTTCAGACTTTATGATTTTTAGGATGCTGCAATATAGAAGAAATTTGGAAATCATTCAGACCACTATGATTATGAATCATCATATACCATCTAGGTTGTGCCCAGTGTTATTGTGTCTATGAGCTTTTTTCTTTGCTATAGAATATAGTCTGAAAGCCTGGGAATCAGAAAGGAGGCAGAGAAGATGCGGAAACAACGAAGAAGGATCTGCCGATTTAGACATAAATTTTTCTTTGCTTGGATTGCATACTGATACTGTAATAATTGCCCTGGGAAATTTACTCGCCTCTTGTTAGACAAAAAGTCAAAGGACCAAAGCATGTAGAAGGAGACAGAAGTCTTCACAATTTACTAAAATCGGATGAACAGCACCCTGTAAATTTTGGAACAAAAATTAATTTTTATTAGACTTCAGATCCCTCTGTAATACTACCATATCCCCAAAAAGTTTGGCTACGTGTATCTTAGAATTTCATCATTATCGCGTGAAAAAACCTTAAAACAGTGCAACAAAATATCAGGACATGGATGTGGATAACGCTGATAAAACTTTTAATGAAAAATAGCCTTACACAGAGAATAATAAGGGAGGTTTCTGAAACCAAATTTGCAGAACATTAATAAGGTAAAACGTTATAAAAGTGTATATTGTTCGAGATTTCTGAATTTATTTTGTGCTTACCTCCCGCTGACTCAAAATAACCCAGCAACTTTAAAATCTAATAACAAAGTTCTATTTCACTAATTGTTATTTTGTTCATTATATTATTAAAACTTAGATAAGATCAAATCGACTTGATATATTTGAATAGAGAAAGATACAATCCAACCTAGTTTCATAAGTTGACCTAGTTTTGGGTGAAACTGTACATGATACATCTTTTTTGTCTTGTTTGTTCACTAGTTCTAAAACTAAGATACAGTGAAGAACTTGAAATCCTTGACCTTTCATTAAATTATTTCAGCAAGACTTTGGGCTTGTGTTAGGTTTAGGCTAAAAGAGCAAAATTATCTATGAACAAATTCTACATGATAGGCTTTACTATAATTAGCTAAACCGAATCTTGAGCCTCATCAGCTTAAAAAGTGATTTAAATTCCACCTTGACATACCATGATTATTTGAAACATACTCCATTGCACACTTAAATCCTGAAAATGCAGTCCTTTTAAATCCTGAAAATGCAGTCCTTTTAAATCCTGAAAATGCAGTCCAAAACTTGAAAGTCTTACTAATCCATTAAATAGTTTTTTTTTAAATCAACTTAATAGCTTTATTTGGAAATAAAAATTATCTTTCGATTCCCGAAATTCTTGCAGTTTGATAAATTATGTACGAACACTGAGCTTCTTACGCATTAAGTTACAGCTGAGCAATATATCGTGCGCACACAGATTAGCGTAAAAGATCAGAGAATAAAAATTTAAATGGAAGGTTTTTACCTTAATTTCCATCACTAGCAGCATTTAAGGTTACCATAAAAAAAGGCGCAATACCCTATAACGGTATTTCAGAAACCTCCCTTAAGGAGAACTTCTGACTATGGAAAATAGGGATTGTTTCAATATTGGATCCACCCCAATATACGTTAGATATCTTGTGAGCGAAAATTGCTTTTTAAAATGCAACTTTTTGAAATATTCGAAAATATTTTGAAAAATGAAAGGATAAATTTAAAAACAGAAGGGGGAAGAAAGAAAAGGCATTTCAAACCATTATGATTTAAAATACTTGAAAAATAGATAAATTATGTAGAAGACATACTTACGACATACACAGTAAAATCCTTAAAAGCTGTAAATATACTGAAATTGCTAGGAAGGGGCACGGATTCAAAGACGCAGATTTAATGAAAAGCTAAAATTAAAAGACCTTTTTCATCTGACATGAATATAAAAAATAGATAATACAGAATAGCTGTACGAGATTGTATATAAAAAAAGGCAAGTAGACCAGAGCAGCCAAAAAAGGAGTAAAAGAAAATGGATAGGTACTGTTGGAATTGAGGTGGTCCTTTGGCATACCAATTTTTAAAGAAGAAGATGAGGCAGAGCACAAAAACTACAGAGCAATCTCCTTAATTAATGTAGCTGTACAAATTTTCACGAATTTACCATAAATAGGTTCCGCAAGGTCCCTGACATAAGAACGAGACCCAAATCAGATCAGAGATAAAATTCTATAACCAAACCTTCAGCCTGATACGAATCCTACAGCATTGGTTCAAACACAAGCAAGAGACGATCTATGGAAACATATTATGCTTTCAAAAATATCATTCTTCTTTCATCACCTAATCAAAGTGATCAACATAGAAACTTTCAGTCTGAGAGAATGTAATCAAAGTCATCCACCGTAACCCATCCTAATTATCAAAATATCCCGAAGTTTTCACTGCCTACCGTTGAGGGCCGGACACAAGTAACTTTTTGATAAATCGGCGCCGAAAAAATATTACGTGTTTCCGGTCTTTTAAGCTATTTATGGTGGTAGAAACAAGGGTAATATACTCATGCCAGATATAGATATAAAATAATATTCAGATATAATAGATACCAGAAAAAATACAATAATCCTGGGATAAAAATAATAAAAACTACTGGAATAGTAGAAAAATCACCACCTTTGGCTGTTCGCATGATAGATTCCTCAAGGAAACTTAAAAGGATCGAAAAAACTGCGTCCGGAGAGAAACTGGAACTAAGTCTGAAGTTCTTCCTGACCTCAACGATAACCCTGATTTCGTACTAGGAGGAATCCACTCAAGAAGAACCGAGGCTTTAAGGTTGGAATTATATGCAGGTGCTTTCACAAGAAAAAAGGAGGGAAACTGGTCCCAACCCCTCCTCCATCGTAAAAACTTATTATAATTTTTCTAAAACCAAAATTATTATAATTTTCACTAGAATCTGGTACATTTATAATATATCAAGCCTACTTTTTTTTATACTTGTCCCCTCCCCTCCCCCAAACAGTAAATTCCTGCTTATGTGCCCCGTAGGTATGAAAAATACAAATTTTTGGTTTCAGTTTTCTTTGGATACCGTACTATCTTCTGATCACAAACTTATTTATTTGGGAATAAAGATAGATTATTTATTTATTTGGGAATAAGGATGGCACTTTTGCAGCTCTTGACTATGATGACTTATTGTTATTGGCCTTATACATCGTCAGTGCCACGTCTAAGCGGATAAAAAATTTTAATATTGTTTTTTTTTCCATTTACGACTCACAACAGGAACAAAACTAGATCTTAATTAAAATAATCGTCTATGGTCGCATGTGTTTATTTTTTTTTTTTTACACAAGCTTCAATTGGCGTAACTAGTGGAGGAAGCTGTGCCTATTCTACGATAGCTTCAGTCCTTTCAAGAATAGCCCCACCAATATAAGACAAATGTTTTAAGCAATCAGAAGCGGATATTCAAATGAAACTCTTCCCCACTAAACACTTAATCCAGTTCAGGTCTGGCCCGTTTTAATGTCGATAGTTTTACGATTCTCATAATGATTTCTTATACATTCCATGAGTTCTACATTTTTTTCATTTTTAACTTAGGCTTTCATGTTTAAATTTATTTTCATTCGAAGCCTTTTTGTAATTTTGTTTCTAAAGTCTATTATTAAGAAGAATACATCACTCAATATTTTTGTAAGAGGTCCAGAAACTGAAAATTAAGGAAAAATCCATTGAAAAATCGTCAAAAACATATGTATTAACTCCAAATTCCAAATTTATTTCCTAATTAGCTGCATTTGAAAATTCTTTGTGACTCAATTAAGTCTTTGAAATGGATTTTAACTCCCAGCGGTCAGACTCTCCTGAGTCCACCAAAAGGGGGAAAACTGACAGTCTAGGTTTAATCTAGGCAAATTCCCCGATCAGAGTTGCCTTACGTACAGATTCATGCTTATTTTAGTAATTTATTTTTCTACCTGGTGATGTTCTTCTGGTGGTTTTTTCCACAAATCATTTTTCGCTCCTTACTTGCCCTTTCTTGATTTTTATTTTTTTTTCTCTATATATACGTTTTTAGGTTTAAAAGTAAAAAGAAATAAATTTGAAATAGTTCGAAGAGAAAACTCTAATTCACCATTATAAATCTTCTCAGAAACAAAAAACAGTTAAAATATTTCTGCCAGAAAAAAAGGCAAATGAAGATACCACTGTAATATGCTTATATTGCAGGATTTTTTTCTTCAGCTTACTCATTTTCGAACAGTTTTCTACCAATATATTTTCTGGAGCTACCTGAAGTCCTGCTCATGGCAAGTGCTAAAATAGGCAAAATAAAAATGCCAAGAGATTCCAGTCCCAAAAAATCTGCGTGGGGGAAATATATTTTTTTCAAAACCTAGGGGGGAGGGACAATTTTTCTCTTAACGAAAATGTAAAAAAAGTATTTTTCAAATCTTAGGAGGGCGCAACTTCCCCACCCCGTTATTGACACCCCTGCAGATGTACCTTGCAATATGTAGCTGCAGTTGAGGACTACAACTGATTTCTTACTTACCCAATATACGCACTTAAACGCTACTAGAAAAGAAATACCATCATACGAAAAAATGAGTGTACATTACAGTTTTTTCTCTGAAAACAAGTTATAGATTAAGAAAGATTCATCCTGTGGGAAAACTTCTACAGTTCGCTTTTGCTGCTGAAAATCAAGTTATCATTCCGATTAAGTATAAGTATTCTATCCTGTAGAGGATATTTAATTCTTTTGTTTAAAACTTATAATATTTAATTACATCCCTGACCACCCGTGGCTGTTCCATGGAGATTGTAATTTGTTTTGGCTATTTTTTCTTGGTGCTGGAAAATTGCGTCAGGACAATTCCTTGGTCAATAGCATATTTGTACTGGTATTGATTAAAGAAAAAATTTTCTTCTCTTTTAAGAGATTTTTTTTTGTCAAATCTTGGTTATTTCTTTCTACTAATCTTTTGAGCTATATACTAAACTAAAACCAAATTACACAGCTCCACAGTATCCCTTATGTTACCCTTAATTTAGTTAAGTAGTAACTTACCCGCAATTTAGTTACCCTTAAATTGCGGGGAATTGGTGAGTGGGTCCCGACACTTCCCTTGTTCCTAGTATTGTGTGGACGGAGGCATTTGAAGTCTCAGAGGCGTTTGTCTGTGCAAACAAAGCAGAATTCGTCAGTCGTGCGCGCAACATCCCATGCTGCTGTGCATAGAGCTTGTTACGTCATGATGTTTGAACAGAGTGAGAATTTGCATTATTCGCCCGTGTTGAATTTCGTTCAGCGAAACAAGGAAGAGGGACTAGATGATGAGACTATCAAAAGATTTGGAGCGGAGTTTTTTGATTGCGAAGTGATTGTGATCGCAAAGAAATGGCTGGGCTTGAAGCTGGATCCTGATGCGCCATTTCAGAAGCGAACCGGAACGAAGGCACCATCTAGTCACCTTGGTGATATCTTGGAAATGCTGAGAAAAGGTGATTCAGATTGTTTTACAATTCCGACTTTCGTCATTCGAAGCCCTTCGGAAGTGCCAGTTATCCCGGCTTCGGCTTACTCGGCTTTGCTCTCGAAAGTCAATGAACTGAACTTGCATCTAAAAACTATATCCAATCAGTTTGAGTCTTATTCAGCCAATTTTCCACCGCTACCCCAGCCTGGGGATGCTGCTTCTTCACTATCGAGTAGCCATGCTACAGTGATTGTTTCAAACCTTCCGCAAACAGTTTGCAACCCCAAAAGTCGAAAGGAATTCTTAGACCAATTGTCAGGTCACAAGTCAGTTTCCAGTGTCCGCCCACGAGGTGACAGGTTGTATGTCAACATTGAGAAATCTGTTATTTCGGATTTCTGCAATTCGATTAGTGCAGCCGCATCGGGTGCTACCACTAAAACTGTGCTTAAGCGTCACCTTGGGATTGCTAGAGGTATCCCTGAGGATTTTGACATTGCTGGACTAAATTCGTACCCTGGTGTGACTGAAGCCACTCGTTTCGGCTCTTCACAAACAATTAAGCTAGAGTTTTCGGATACATTCGCAAAAGGCAATGCCATCAAGAACGGCCTGAAAATAGGTTACGAAATATTCCGTGTGTACGATTTCATCAGTGTACCCCGTTGCTGCTTCAAATGCCGATCCCCAGATCACATGATGAAGGATTGCACCAGTCCTGTTGATAAATGTGCTCGTTGTGCCGGTAATCATACTGCCACTAAGGAAACGCCTTGCCAAAATAGCCCCAAATGTGCAAACTGCAACGGTGATCATACATCCTTTAGTTTGAAATGTCCAGTGCTCAAGTCTCGCGTTTCGAGTAGTGCCCGAAAATGATGCAGTCCCTTTCAGCTGTCTCGTACAACATAAATGGTACCAGAAGAAAAGAGCATGTTATTGACGAACTTGCATGTAACTATGACATTGTCTGTTTGCAAGAACACTTATTATCGTCGGCTAATACAAACCTGCTAAAAAGAAGTGCTAATCACGTCGTTTTCGTATCGGCGGCACGAACTACTTTCGGACGGCCGGCGGGTGGGCTTGCTTGTATACTGAACCGAAATAGTGTTGCTTGCTACTCGCCTGTGCTTTTTCACAGTGATCCTAACATTTTGGCCGTGCGGATTAACGATTTAGTGATCGTAAATGTTTACTTGCCTTGTGACAGAAAATCGGTTCAGTCTCTTAACAGATTCGCTAAGACTTGCAGTGTATTACAGAAACTTTTGGAATCCGTCTCAAATCAAGGTTATCGTTTTTTGATCGCTGGAGACTTTAACGCTGACCTGCTGTCATCGAATATTCGCTCGGATTTGATATTTGATTCGCTGCCGCAGTTTAAGCTGGTTGAAAAAACTTGTATATATTCTTATCTTCATCATTCCGGTAGTCAAAGTAATATTGATCATGTTGTTTGTTCTCCGGGCCTACCCGTTTCTACTGTAATTGTTCATGAAGATCATTGCGATTTAGATCACCTACCGATTTCGTTTGTTTTTCAAATACCGATTTGTACTAATCGTAATGCTTTACAAGCAGGACGAAGATGGGTTTTCCGTCGAAATTGGAATAAGATAAATTTATCGCTGTATATTTCTACGCTAGCTATGCTACTTGCTACAATTCAAGTTCCTTTCCACCTTCTACAGCTTAGTTGTAAGTCTTCAAATGATAAAAATACTCTAAATGATTATTATCTAAAATTAGTATCTTGCCTTAAAACAGCTGAATTGACCGCTGTACCACAGGAGCGAGTCAGGCGAAACACGCGTAAACCGGAGTGGTCGTGGGATCCTGAATTGAAATCGATTAAAAATAAAGCAAAGTTTTGGTTGCGGATTTGGGTTTCTTGTGGTCGTCCGTCTGAAGGGGTTATTCATCAAATAAAGCAAAAGACAAAATTAGAATATAAAAATTACCTGCGCTCGACTAAATCAAAAATATCGAATTTCCCGTTAAGTAAATCTGATTGGCAAAAGGTAATTAATTCTGAAAAACTTGATGATTCTTTTGCTACAAGCCCGATTAGTGCCGGTGCATGGCATAGTTATTACAGTAAAGTTTTTAGTTCAGTGAATTATCATGTCCATTCGGTTTTTTCGAAACTTCTCATTGCCGCACTTCCCGTATCGCTGAGCCAAACTCAGATTTTGCCTGTCGAGCTCTCTGTGGTTCAGCAGGCAGTAAAAAGGTTGAAATCAAATTCCCTCGATTGTGATGGCATTTCTGCCAACCATTTAAAAGTTGATTGCCCACTTCTTTTTCAACACCTGCAGTTGCTTTTCCAAATGTGCTTGTGTGCGTCTGCGGTACCGGATAGCTTCCTCTGTGGGTCTGTTACATCAATTCTTAAAAGAGGGAAACCTCCTAGCGATTGCTCGTCGTATCGGCCAATAACTGTGTCATGCAATCTCAGTAAAGTTTTTGAATATGTTCTTCTTCCGTCCATATCGAGCGCACATTTTGGCGAAAATCAGCTTGGTTTTTCGTCTGGGGTAGGGTGCCAGCAAGCCCATCGAGTTCTAATTAATCTTCTTATCGATGCGACTAAAAAGGGATATGAACTCCATCTTTGCGCCTTGGACCTTTCCAAGGCTTTTGACAGCGTCGTCCACTCACAAGCTCTGTTTTCCTTTTTAGTCACGGCATTAATCTTTCTCTGGTTTCTCTCCTTCGTTATTGGTATGCCAATTCTTTTCTACGAATAAAAGCTGAAGGGGTTATTTCCGATTCTAAAATTCCGGTTCGGCGTGGTGTCAGACAAGGTGCTGTCCTTTCCCCTTCTATCTTTAAACTTTGCATTTCTTCTGTTTTATCTTCTATCCCAACCACTTGTATTTTTCAGGCGATTAATCTTTCTTACATAGCGTATGCTGATGATATACTTCTAATTAGTAGGACTAGAAAAGGTCTTTCTGTTTCTGTATCTACAGTTGCAACAAACCTTAGTAAGATTGGTCTATCACTGAATTTTTCTAAATGTGAATATCTTTCGTTTAACAGTAATTGTAACTCGCCTTTAGATTGCGCTTCTTTTTCTGTCCCATGTGTCTCTTCTTTTCGGTGGTTGGGTATAAACATTGCTAAAAATCTTAAATCTCTCCGAGAACAAGCCGTGGCGAATTGTAAGAAAAAGATCCAAGTATCTTACTCCAAAATCGTTGCCAATCGGGGGAAATACAGTAGGAAGACCCTTGCTAAATTGTATTCTGTTTTTACTGATCATTCAATTTTGTTCCTTTCTGGTGTTTATCCCATTCTTGGGCGAAAAAATACCCGGTCATTACGTTCTTATTATTTTCGGTTCTCGCGTTTTCTACTGTATTTGCCTCCGTGGTACCGGAACCGTAACCTTGTCTCAGTTTTTGGGCTTCCAGATATAACTGATAAGCTAGTTGAGCTTGCTGACAAACTCCCCCAGACAGTGAAGGCTCTCCCAGCTCATCATGGGTCTGTACGCCTCCTTCATTGATTTAGTGTCTTTACTGTGTATTTAGTCGATTTGTATGTATTTTTTCTTTTCTTTTATTTATACTCCGCTTTTGTTACCTTAGCGGGTTAAAAATAAATTATTATTATTATTATTAGTATATAAACCAGTATAAAACAGTAAGAAGAGACTACAAATCTATTAAAACAAGAAAAGAAGAAATAAAACCAATAAGAAGAAAAGACTACAAATCTATGAAAAGACAATATAGTCTTCTTGATGTTCAGTCTTTACAATTAATTTTTAATTATATTTTGCGCTATATACCAATTCAAATCGTAACATACAGCTACATAGTTTACAGAAGACTGCACAAAGATTGTTTGAAAAAAAAAATACAGAACTTTTTATGTCCAGTTTTGGTAATTACTATTATTAATCTTATGTGCTACATACCAAAATAAAGTCAAACTATGCAGCTACACAGTATATAAACCAATAAGAAGAGACTACAAATCCATAAAAAGAAGAAAAGAAGAAAGAAAACCATTAAAGAGAAAAGACTACAGATCTATAAAAAGACATATAGTCTTCTTGATGTTCAGTCTTTACAATTGATTTTTAATAATATTTTGCGATATATACCAGTTGAAATCGCAACGTGCAGCTACATAGTTAACAGAAGACTGCACAAAGATTGTTCGAAAAAAAATACAGGACTTTTCATGTCCAGTTCTGGTAATTACTTTTAATAATCTTATGCGCTACATAGCAAAATAAAGTCAAACCATGCAGCTGCACAGTATATAAACCAATAAGAAGAGACTGCAAACCAATAAAAAGGAGAAAAGACGAAAGAAAACCCAATAAGAAGTAAAAATTACAAATCTATAAAAAGACAATATAGTCTTCTTGATGTTCAGTCTTTACAATTAATTTTTAATAATATTTTGCGCTATATACAAATTCAAATCGCCATGTGCAGCTACATAGTTTACAGAAGACTGCACAAAGATTGTCTGAAAGAAAATAAATAAAAAATACAGGACTTTTCATGTCCAGTTCTGGTAATTACTTTTAATAATCTTATGCGCTACATAGCAAAATAAAGTCAAACCATGCAGCTCCACAGTATATAAACCAATAAGAAGAGACTGCAAACCTATAAAAAGGAGAAAAGAAGAAAGAAAACCAATAAGAAGTAAAGATTACAAATCTATAAAAAGACAATATAGTCTTCTTGATGTTCAGTCTTTACAATTAATTTTTTATAATATTTTGCGCTATATACAAATTCAAATCGCCATGTGCAGCTACATAGTTTATAGAAGACTGCACAAAGATTGTCTGAAAGAAAACAAATAAAAAATACATAACTTTTCATGTCCAGTTTTGGTAATTACTTTTAATAATCTTATGTGCTACATACCAAAATAAAGTCAAACTATGCAGCTACACAGTATGTAAACTAATAAGACAACATAAGCCCTGTTAGAAAAATGACTAAAAAACTGTAAAAGACTATATAGTCTTTTTGATGTCTAATCTTGACAATTACTTTTGAATAATCTTATGCGATATATGCCAAATTAGAGTTAGATTGTGCAGATGCAAAATATATTGACTAATAAAACTACATTACCATTGCTATAAAAAAAGATTACAAATTTATAGAAAGACTATAGTCTTTTTGATGCTCAGTCTCGACAATTACTTTTTGATAATCTTATGCAGTACATACTGAGTTAAAGCCAGGTTAAAGCTACCCTGTATATTGACCAATAAGACTACGCAAATATTGTAAGAAAAGATTACAAATCTATAAAAGACTATAAAGTCTTCTTATTGTCCAATTTTGAAAGTTACTGTTTAGTAATTTTACATCCTCTATATCAAGTTAAAGCCAAATTATTCAGCTACTAAGTATATTGACTATAAGACTGCATAAATTTTGTAAGAAAAAAAAACTAAAAAAGTATATAGAAAAACTATACAGTATTTTTGTACAATGCTAAAACTTACTTTCTAATAATTGTAATTAAAGCCAGATAATCCAACTACACAGTATTTTTTAGATTATTTTCCATAAAGAAAACATTCTCGCCAAAAGCCCAATAACCCGTGTTTTCGCCCTTCTATAGAATACAAAGTATACAAAAAAAATGAAGATAATGAGGAAATTTGTGAAGACAGTGAGTAACACGGTAGTACAATTTATTCGAATATTTCAGCTATATATTTAACAGCCGTCATTACGGAAATACAATATATATATATATATAAAACAAAACAAGCTCACTTCAAAAATTACATCAATAAAACTAATTCTCTAACTAGAATCAGAGATTAAATTTCTTTAAAAGAATCGAGATTTCAATAAAAATAATAAAAAAAAAGAAATAAAAAGAGTCTAAAACTTTATCAAAAGAAACTAAACCTATTTGTGCGAATCTTTCTTAATTGCCAACTGCAGCAGGATTCTCTTTGGGATTAAAGCCTATTTTAGTAAAATTGTCAGAAGTATCTCTCTCATGTTGCCTATGTTCATTGCTGATGCTACTGGATGGCTCTGCTGTTCTAAGCTTAATTATGATGTTGGTTTAGTTAAATTTAATAAAAGTGCTTCAGGAGAGGAGACTCGATTATGGGAAAGTTTGTATTCTATCTTGCTCTGCTAATTGTTCTCCCCTTCGTCGCCTCTCGCTTCTTCCTCGCTTTTTCTATGACAGACATGTGGAATGACTTAAACACTAAGTGCATAATATGGTTTAGATGGCAGCACATTTTTCAACATTCATAGACCATACTTCCAATTTTTATTCTAGTGTCATGTGGTGGCGTAGTGGGTTTAATTTCAGCTTGGCAATTGGGGACCCAGAGTTTAAACCCAGCTGTAGCAACATAGTGCTGGACAGGCGCATGTACCTTAATGTTCAAATAGCGTCGTTAATTCAACACTATACAATTGTGTATTTTAGCCGTCGATTTTAGATGAAGGCATAACATATACTTAAAGTTGAAACTAAAAATATAAAAAATAATAAAAAAAACTCAGTGAATCATTGACTTTTCTATAGATTATATTAATTTTTTTAAATATAAATATTTCATTTATCATAATTCCCCATATTTCGATGATACTAATTTGTTCCATAATGTATGTTAGATTTTTAAATGAGAGGCAAGGCTCAGTTTTGTATCTTCTGGCCGTAAAGGATTTCGGTGAGAGAAAGTATTTTAGTTTTATATTTGTTAATTTTAATTTAATTAATTTTTATTGATCTAATACCCTTTGGTGTCAGAAAAAGGTGAAATTACGTCTCAACATCCACCAATTAAAGAGAGGTGGGGGGGGGGGGTAAAAAAACTTCAAAAGACGCATTAAAATATGATCATCTTCATTTTTGCTACATTTTTACGAGTCGGACAAACCTTTCGGGGAGGGGGAAGGCGGGAATCAAACCCCCCACACCCCCATTATCATAATCATAAATTTCTTTAAAAGAATCACCTTGCATAGGTTTAGTCATTGTAAGATTCCTGGATGAACCTATGTAAAGTGAGGAAGCCTAGACTCTTTTAAAGAAATTTATTTTATGATTTTAGTTTCAAAATTTGTTTTATTGATGGGATTTTTTTAGTAAGTTTGTTTTCTTTTTATTTGTTGAATATTGTATTCCCTGATGACGGCTGTTGAATATATAGCCGAAATATTTGAATAGATTGCAATACCGTGTTATTCACTGTCTTTACAGATTTTCTCATAATCTTCTCTTGTTTTTGTACAATGGAAAGGCAGTGTTGTCTTCGTCATTAAACATAAAGTATCTAATTTTTGGCAACAAGGATATATTCTGCCTATCCAATAAGACGGCCCTGGTTCAGTCCACGTAAAAGCCCTGAATGAGAAAAAAAAAAAACAGTTACGCCATAACGACAATAGTTCCACATAAGAAGTCATAGATAGTCCTATTCATCCTGAGCATAAAAAAACGGGTGCTTAAAGGAAAAGGAAGCAGAGTTAATGTGCGAATGGTGTGGAAATTCTTCAAAAAGCATCTGAGAAAGGATCTATTAAAACCAAGGGTATCAGGCCCTCTTCCAGAAATCACAGAAACTGTATCCGAATGAACCAAAGTGGCTGTTTCACATCTGACAACACGTAGTCTCATAACAGCTTTGCCAAGAGTCTGACCATTTTTGTAAGCCAAAAACATTGCCTAAAAATAATAATAAAGTTCACATCAGTTTATTAATAAGTATATACTTGTCCAAAACCGCATAGGACCCTAAATTCTTTTTAGTGGGCAGTAAAATTGCAGGAATGTATCTTTTAATGTACAGTTCAAAGAAGTTTTATTAAATATATTTCGATCTGTATTGTAAAGTGCATATCACCAAAGATTATCATAGGCAGCGCAATAATGTTTTTTTTTTTTTTTTTTTTTTTTTTTTTTTTTTTTTTTTTTTTTTCATACCTGGGCACTTCGTATCGAATGAGTTGTCGTAGAAACTTCGAAAAGGGTCCATTCGATTAAAAATTGGATTGACTAGTGCCCTTTTCAATATTCGAAAGTGATTGGAGGGCAATTAGCCCCCCTCCCACACCCATCATTCCCCCAAACACATCCAATCAAAATTTTGAAATAGCTATTTTGTTCAGCGTAGTTGATTTCCAGCGTAGTTGATTTCCAGATAGAAACTATGTTTTTGAGGAGGACACTCCCTAACAGCCCTCAGGGCAGGAGTGGTAACCTCTTTAACTGGAGTATATAGGGTTTTTATTGAAAGCGGGAGGTCTTCAAACGGAGTGAGTTGATTGAATATTGTAAGCACAAGCACCTTTTTTAATAGCGGAAAATGATCGTAGAGTAACAAAAACCTCTTCCACCGTTAACAATTCTCCAAATATCCACTCAAACTTTTGAGCTATCTATTTTGTTCAACGTAGTTTTAAGTTCTTTAAATTAGCTCTTTGAGGACGACAACCCCCTCACAGCGCTAAGGGCAAGGGTTGTAAATTATGCCCTGGGGGCATATAAGGTTTTTCAAGAACGCGTTGTCGTAGAAACTTCAAAAAAGGCTCATTCGATTAGAAATTGAAACGGCTAGTGCCTTTTTTAATAGTCGAAAGTAATTGGAAGGCAACTAACACCCCTTCCACTTCCACCATTTCTCCAAACACATCCAATAAAAATTTTGAAATAGCCATTTTGTTCCACGCAGTTTAAAGTTCAGGAAATTATACCAATGAGCAGGACACTCCCCCAACAGTCTTCAGGGCAAGGGTTATAATTTATGCCCTGGGGGCATATAAGGTTTTTATTAAAATCTTTATCGTAGAAACTTTAAAAAGGGCTCATTCTATTGTAAATTCAAAGGGCTAGTGCCCTTTTTAATAGTAGAAAGTGATTTGAGGGCAACTAACCTCCCTCTCTCACCCACCTTTTCCCCAAACACATCTAATCAAAATTTTTAGGTAGCCAATTTGTTCAGCGATGTTGATTTCCAGATAGAAATTATGTTTTTGAGGAGGACACTCCCCCACAGCCCTCAGGGCAAGGGTTATAAGTTATGCCCTGGGGGCATATAATGTTTTTATAGAAATCGTTGTCGTAGAAACTTCAAAAAGGGCTCATTTGATTGGAAATTGAAATGGCTAGTGAACTTTTTAAAAGTGATTGGAAGGCAACTAACACCCCTTCCACGCCCACCATTTTCCCAAACATATCCAGTCAAAATTTTGAGATAGCCATTTTGTTCCACGCAGTTTAAAGTTCAGGAAATTATACCTTTGAGCAGGACACTCCCCCTACAATCTTCAGGGCAAGGGTTATAAGTTATGCCATAGGGGCATATAAGGTTTTTATTGAAATCTTTATCGTAGAAACTTGAAAAAGGGCTCATTCAATTGGAAATTCAAAGGCCTAGTGACCTTTTTAATAGTCGAAAGTGATTTGAGGGCAACTAACCCCCCTCTCACGCCTACCTTTTCTCAAACGCATCCAATCAAAATTTTTAGATAGCCATTTTATTCAACGTAGTTGAAAGTTTTGGAAAATAGGACTTTAAGGGTGACAACCCAACCCCCCTAGAACCCTCAGGGCAAGGGTTGTAAGTTATGCACTGGGAGCATGTAAAGTTTTTATATAAAGCGATGTTGTAAAAACATCAAAAAGGGCAACGTAGTCGAAAGTTCTGGAAACTAGGTCTTTTAGGATGATAACTCCCTACAGAGCCCTCAGTGCAAGGGATGTAAGTTATTCCCTGGGGGCATATAAGGTTTATATAGAAAGCTGTTATAAAATTTTCAAAACGGGCTGATTTGTTTAAAAATTGAAATTTCCCTTTTTAATCGTCAAAAGTGAGTAGAGAGCAATTGACCCCCCTCTCAAGCCCAACTTTTCCCAAACACATCCAATCGAAATTTTTAGATAGCCATTTTGTTCAACGTAGTTGAAAGTTTTGGAAATTAGGTCTTTATTGAAGACACCCCCACAGCCCTCATGGCAAGGGTTGTAAATTATATCCTGGGGACATATAAGGTTTTTATTGAAAGCGTTTTTGTAGAAACTTCAAAAGGGCTCATTCAATTGGGAATTGAAAGGGCTAGTGCTTTTTTTAACAGTTGAAAGTGAATGGAGAGCGACTAAAGCCCCTTTCACACCCACCATTTTCCCAAAAACATCCAATCAAAATAATTTTGAGATATCCATTTTGTTCAACGTAGTTGAAAGTTCTTGAATTTATGTCTTTTAGGATGATAACCCCCTTAAAGCCCTCAGTGCAAGGGTTGTAAGTTAAGCCCTGGGGGCATATAAAGTTTATATAGAAAGTTGTTGTAGGAATTTCAAAAAGGGCTCATTTGATTGGAAATTTAAATTGCCCTTTATAATAGTCGAAAGTGAGTGGAGAGTAATTGACCCCCCTCCCACGCCCACTTTTTCCCAAACACATCCAATCAAAATTTTTAGATAGCCATTTTTTTCATCGTAGTTTAAAGTTTTGGAGATTAGGTCTTTAAGGAAGACAACCCATCCCCCCACAGCCCTCAGGACAAGGGTTGTAAGTTATGCCCTTGGGGCATATAAGATTTTTATTCAAAGTGTTGTCGAAGAAACTTAAAGAGGGCTCATTCAATTGGAAATTGAAAGGGCTAGTGCCTTTTAATAGTTGAAAGTGACTGGAGAGCGACTAACGCCCCTCTCACGCCCACCATTTTCCCAAAAACATCCAATCAAAATAATTTTGAGATATCCATTTTGTTCGACGTAGTTGAAAGTTCTTGAAATAATGTCTTTTAGGATGATAACCCCCTCAAAGCCCTCAGTGCAAGGGTTGTAAGTTAAGCCCTGGGGCCATATAAAGTATATATAGAAAGTTGTTGTAGGAATTTCAAAAAGGGCTCATTTGATTGGAAATTTAAATTACCCTTTATAATAGTCGAAAGTGAGTGGAGAGTAATTAACCTCCCTCTCACGCCCACCATTTCCCCAAAAACATTCAATCAAAGTTTAGAGACAGCCATTTTGTTCAACGTAGTTGAAAGTTTTGGAAATTATGTATTTAAGGATGACACACTCCCCAGAGCCCCAAGGGCAAAGGTTGTAAGTTATGCCCTGGGGTCATACAAGGTTTTTATAGATAGAGTTGTCATAAAACTTCAAAATGGGCTCATTCAATAGGAAATTGAGAGGGTGATTAGAGGGTAACTAACCCCCTTCTCGCACCCACTATTCCTCCAAACACATCCAATCAAAATTTTCAGATAGCCATTTTGTTCAATGTAGTAGAAAGTTCTGTAAATTAGGTCTTTGAGAATGACACCCCCGCAGCCCTCAGTGCAAGGGCAGTAAGTTATACCCTGGAGTTATATAAGGTTTGTATTGAAAATGTTGTCGTAGAAACTTCAAAAAGGTTAATTGGATTAGATATTGATAGGGCTATTGCCTTCGTTTATAGTCCAAAATGATTGGAGAGTGACTACCCAAACAAATCCAATCAAAATTTTGAGATAGTTATTTAGTTTAACGTAATTGAAAGTTCTGGAAATTAGGTCTTTGAGGATGACACCCTTCCCCCAGCCCTCAGAGCAAGTGTTGTAAGTTATGTCCTGGGGGCATATAAGGTTTTTACTGAAAGCGTTTTCGTAGAAACTTCAAAAGGGCTCATCCAATTGAAAATGGAAAGGGCTAGTGCCTTTTTTAATAGTTGAAAGTGACTGGAGAGCGACTAACACCCCTCTCACGCCCACCATTTTTCCAAAAACATCCAATCAAAATAATTTTGAGATATCCATTTTGTTCGACGTAGTTGAAAGTTCTTGAAATAATGTCTTTTAGGATGATAACCCCCTCAAAGCCCTCAGTGCAAGGGTTGTAAGTTAAGCCCTGGGGCCATATAAAGTATATATAGAAAGTTGTTGTAGGAATTTCAGAAAGGGCTCATTTGATTGGAAATTTAAATTACCCTTTTTAATAGTCGAAAGTGAGTGGAGAGTAATTAACCTCCCTCTCACGCCCACCATTTCCCCAAAAACATTTAATCAAAGTTTAGAGATAGCCATTTTGTTCAACGTAGTTGAAAGTTATGGAAATTATGTATTTAAGGATGACAAACTCCCCAGAGCCCCAAGGGCAAAGGTTGTAAGTTATGCCCTGGGGTCATACAAGGTTTTTATAGATAGAGTTGTCATAAAACTTCAAAATGGGCTCATTCAATAGGAAATTGAGAGGGTGATTAGAGGGTAACTAACCCCCTTCTCGCACCCACTATTCCTCCAAACACATTCAATCAAAATTTTCAGATATCCATTTTGTTCAACGTAGTAGAAAGTTCTGGAAATTAGGTCTTTGAGGATGACACCCCCCCAGCCCTCAGGGCAACGGTTGCAAGTTATACCCTGGGGGCATATAAGGTTTTTATAGAAAGTATTGTCGTAGAAACTTTAAAAGGGCTCATTTGATTGGACATTGAAAGGGCTAGTGCCCTTTTTAATAGTTGAAAGTGATCGGAGAGCGAATACCGCCCCTCTCACACCCACCATTTTCCCAAACAAATCCAATCAAAATTTTGAGATAGTTATTTAGTTTAACGTAGTTGAAAGTTCTGGAAATTAGGTCTTTAAGGATGACAACCCCTCCCCCCACAGCGCTCAGGGCAAGGGTTGTAAGTTATGCCCTTGGGACATTTAAGGTTTTTATTGAAAGAGTTTTTTTAGAAACTTCAAAAGGGCCCATTCGATTGGAAAATGAAAGAGCTAGTTCCTTTTTCGACAGTTGAAAGGTACTGGAGAGCGACTAAAGCCCCTCTTACACCCACCATTTACCCAAACACATACAATCAAAATAATTTTGAGATATCCATTTTGTTCGACGTAGTTGAAAGTTTTTGAAATAATGTCTTTTAGGATGATAACCCCCTCAAAGCCCTCAGTGCAAGGGTTGTAAGTTAAGCCCTGGGGCCATATAAAGTATATATAGAAAGTTGTTGTAGGAATTTCAAAAAGGGCTCATTTGATTGGAAATTTAAATTACCCTTTATAATAGTCGAAAGTGAGTGGAGAGTAATTAACCTCCCTCTCACGCCCACCATTTCCCCAAAAACATTCAATCAAAGTTTAGAGATAGCCATTTTGTTCAACGTAGTTGAAAGTTCTGGAAATTATGTATTTAAGGATGACAAACCCCCCAGAGCCCCAAGGGCAAAGGTTGTAAGTTATGCCCTGGGGTCATACAAGGTTTTTATAGATAGAGTTGTCATAAAACTTCAAAATGGGCTCATTCAATAGGAAATTGAGAGGGTGATTAGAGGGTAACTAACCCCCTTCTCGCACCCACTATTCCTCCAAACACATTCAATCAAAATTTTCAGATATCCATTTTGTTCAACGTAGTAGAAAGTTCTGGAAATTAGGCCATTGGGAATGACATCCCTCGCAGCCCTCAGGGCAAGGGCTGTAAGTTATGCCCTGGGGGCATACAAGATTTTTATTGAAAATGTTGTCGTAGAAACTTTAAAAGGGCTCATTTGATTGGAAATTGAAAGGGCAAGTGCCATTTTTAATTGTTGAAAGTGATTGAAGAGCGACTACCGCCCCTCTCACGCCCACCATTTTCCCAAACACATCCAATCAAAATTTTGAGATAGTTATTTTGTTTAACGTAGTTGAAAGTTCTGGAAATTAGGTCTTTAAGGATGACAACCCCTCCCCCACAGCCCTCAGGGCAAGGGTTGTAAATTATGTCCAGGGGGCATATAAGGTTTTTATTGAAAGCGTTGTCGTAGAAACTTCAAAAGGGCTCATTCTATTGGAAAATGAAAGGGCTAGTTCCTTTTTTAATAGTTGAAAGTGACTGGAGAGCGACTAACGCCCCCTTCACGCCCACCATTTTCCCAAACACATCCAATCAAAATAATTTTGAGATATCCATTTTGTTCGACGTAGTTGAAAGTTCTTGAAATAATGTCTTTTAGGATGATAACCCCCTCAAAGCCCTCAGTGCAAGGGTTGTAAGTTAAGCCCTGGGGCCATATAAAGTATATATAGAAAGTTGTTGTAGGAATTTCAAAAAGGGCTCATTTGATTGGAAATTTAAATTACCCTTTATAATAGTCGAAAGTGAGTGGAGAGTAATTAACCTCCCTCTCACGCCCACCATTTCCCCAAAAACATTCAATCAAAGTTTAGAGACAGCCATTTTGTTCAACGTAGTTGAAAGTTATGAAATTATGTATTTAAGGATGACACACTCCCCAGAGCCCCAAGGGCAAAGGTTGTAAGTTATGCCCTGGGGTCATACAAGGTTTTTATAGATAGAGTTGTCATAAAACTTCAAAATGGGCTCATTCAATAGGAAATTGAGAGGGTGATTAGAGGGTAACTAACCCCCTTCTCGCACCCACTATTCCTCCAAACACATTCAATCAAAATTTTCAGATATCCATTTTGTTCAACGTAGTAGAAAGTTCTGGAAATTAGGCCGTTGAGAATGACATCCCTCGCAGCCCTCAGGGCAAGGGTTGTAAGTTATGCCCTGGGGGCATACAAGATTTTTATTGAAAATGTTGTCGTAGAAACTTTAAAAGGGCTCATTTGATTGGAAATTGAAAGGGCAAGTGCCATTTTTAATTGTTGAAAGTGATTGGAGAGCGACTACCGCCCCTCTCACACCCACCATTTTCCCAAACAAATCCAATCAAAATTTTGAGATAGTTATTTAGTTTAACGTAGTTGAAAGTTCTGGAAATTAGGTCTTTAAGGATGACAACCCCTCCCCCCACAGCCCTCAGGGCAAGGGTTGTAAGTTATGTCCAGGGGGCATATAAGGTTTTTATTGAAAGCGTTGTTGTAGAAACTTCAAAAGGGCTCATTCAATTGGAAATTGAAAGGGCTAGTGCCTTTTTTAATAGTTGAAAGTGACTGGAGAGCGACTAACGCCCCTCTCACGCCCACCATTTTCCCAAAAACATCCAATCAAAATAATTTTGAGATATCCATTTTGTTCGACGTAGTTGAAAGTTCTTGAAATAATGTCTTTTAGGATGATAACCCCCTCAAAGCCCTCAGTGCAAGGGTTGTAAGTTAAGCCCTGGGGCCATATAAAGTATATATAGAAAGTTGTTGTAGGAATTTCAAAAAGGGCTCATTTGATTGGAAATTTAAATTACCCTTTATAATAGTCGAAAGTGAGTGAAGAGTAATTAACCCCCCTCTCACCCCCACCATTTCCCCAAAAACATTCAATCAAAGTTTAGAGACAGCCATTTTGTTCAACGTAGTTGAAAGTTTTGTAAATTATGTATTTAAGGATGACAAACTCTCCAGAGCCCCGAGGGCAAAGGTTGTAAGTAATGCCCTGAGGTCATATAAGGTCTTTATAGATAGAGTTGGCGTAAAACTTCAAAATGGGCTCATTCAATAGGAAATTGAGAGGGTGATTAGAGGGTAACTAACCCCCTTCTCGCACCCACTATTCCTCCAAACACATTCAATCAAAATTTTCAGATATCCATTTTGTTCAACGTAGTAGAAAGTTCTGGAAATTAGGCCGTTGGGAATGACACCCCCCGCAGCCCTCAGGGCAAGGGTTGTAAGTTATGCCCTGGGGGCATACAAGATTTTTATTGAAAATGTTGTCGTAGAAACTTTAAAAGGGCTCATTTGATTGGAAATTGAAAGGGCAAGTGCCATTTTTAATTGTTGAAAGTGATTGAAGAGCGACTACCGCCCCTCTCACACCCACCATTTTCCCAAACAAATCCAATCAAAATTTTGAGATAGTTATTTAGTTTAACGTAGTTGAAAGTTCTGGAAATTAGGTCTTTAAGGATGACAACCCCCCCCCCACAGCCCTCAGGGCAAGGGTTGTAAATTATGTCCAGGGGGCATATAAGGTTTTTATTGAAAGCGTTGTTGTAGAAACTTCAAAAGGGCTCATTCAATTGGAAATTGAAAGGGCTAGTGCCTTTTTAATAGTTGAAAGTGACTAGAGAGCGACTAACGCCCCTCTCACGCCCACCATTTTCCCAAAAACATCCAATCAAAATAATTTTGAGATATCCATTTTGTTCGACGTAGTTGAAAGTTTTTGAAATAATGTCTTTTAGGATGATAACCCCCTCAAAGCCCTCAGTGCAAGGGTTGTAAGTTAAGCCCTGGGGCCATATAAAGTATATATAGAAAGTTGTTGTAGGAATTTCAAAAAGGGCTCATTTGATTGGAAATTTAAATTACCCTTTATAATAGTCGAAAGTGAGTGGAGAGTAATTAACCTCCCTCTCACCCCCACCATTTCCCCAAAAACATTCAATCAAAGTTTAGAGACAGCCATTTTGTTCAACGTAGTTGAAAGTTTTGTAAATTATGTATTTAAGGATGACAAACTCTCCAGAGCCCCGAGGGCAAAGGTTGTAAGTTATGCCCTGGGGTCATACAAGGTTTTTATAGATAGAGTTGTCATAAAACTTCAAAATGGGCTCATTCAATAGGAAATTGAGAGGGTGATTAGAGGGTAACTAACCCCTTCTCGCACCCACTATTCCTCCAAACACATTCAATCAAAATTTTCAGATATCCATTTTGTTCAACGTAGTAGGAAGTTCTGGAAATGAGGTCATTGAGAATGACACCCCCCGCAGCCCTCAGGGCAAGGGTTGTAAGTTATACCTAGGGAGCAGATAAAGTTTATATTGAAAGTGCTGTCGTAGAAACTTCAAAAGGGCTCATTTGATTAGAAATTGAAAGGGCTAGTGCTATTTTAATAGTTGAAAGTGATTGGAGAGCGACTACCGCCCCTCTCACACCCACCATTTTCCCAAACAAATCCAATCAAAATTTTGAGATAGTTATTTTGTTCAACATAGTTGAAATTCTCAGGAATTAGGTCCTAGCGAAGGACTTCCCCCAGTCCTTAGAGCAAGGGTTGTAAGTTATGCCTTGGGAGCAAACAAATCATTTATTGAAAGTGTTGTCGTAGACATTTCAAAAGGGCTCATTAGATTGGAAATTGAAAGGGCTAGTGCCTTTTTTAATAGTTGAAAGTGATTCGAGAGCGACTAACGCCTCCTTCACGCCCACCATTTTCCCAAACACATCCAATCAAAATAATTTTGAGATATCCATTTTGTTCGACGTAGTTGAAAGTTCTTGAAATAATGTCTTTTAGGATGATAACCCCCTCAAAGCCCTCAGTGCAAGGGTTGTAAGTTAAGCCCTGGGGCCATATAAAGTATATATAGAAAGTTGTTGTAGGAATTTCAAAAAGGGCTCATTTGATTGGAAATTTAAATTGCCCTTTATAATAGTCGAAAGTGAGTGGAGAGTAATTAACCTCCCTCTCACGCCCACCATTTCCCCAAAAACATTCAACCAAAGTTTAGAGACAGCCATTTTGTTCAACGTAGTTGAAAGTTATGGAAATTATGTATTTAAGGATGACACACTCCCCAGAGCCCCAAGGGCAAAGGTTGTAAGTTATGCCCTGGGGTCATACAAGGTTTTTATAGATAGAGTTGTCATAAAACTTCAAAATGGGCTCATTCAATAGGAAATTGAGAGGGTGATTAGAGGGTAACTAACCCCCTTCTCGCACCCACTATTCCTCTAAACACATTCAATCAAAATTTTCAGATATCCATTTTGTTCAACGTAGTAGAAAGTTCTGGAAATTAGGCCGTTGGGAATGACACCCCCCGCAGCCCTCAGGGCAAGGGCTGTAAGTTATAACCTGGGGGCATACAAGATTTTTATTGAAAATGTTGTCGTAGAAACTTTAAAAGGGCTCATTTGATTGGAAATTGAAAGGGCAAGTGCCATTTTTAATAGTTGAAAGTGGTTGGAGAGCGACTACCGCCCCTCTCACACCCACCATTTTCCCAAACAAATCCAATCAAAATTTTGAGATAGTTATTTAGTTTAACGTAGTTGAAAGTTCTGGAAATTAGGTCTTAGAGGATGACAACCACCCTAACAGCCCTTAGGGTAAGGGTTTTAATTTATGCCCTGGGGGCATATAAGCTGTTTATAGAAATCGTTTTCGTTTCAAAAAGGGCTCATTTGATTGGAAATCGAAAGGCCTAGTGCCTATTTTAATAGTCGAAAGTGATTGGAAGGCTTGACATTTTATAGTAAAGATCGATGTGGGTATAATGCATTATTTTTTGTTATTTTTGTTTAGACTAGGGCACTTCATATCGAGAAGTTGTCGTGGGAACTTCGAAAAGGGTTCATTCGATTTAAAATAGAAAGGGCTGATGCCCATTTAAGTAGTCGAAAGTGATTGGAGGGTAACTAGTCTGTCATGCACGCCCGCCTTCCCGTTTGCCCATTATGTTCAAAACTGAGTGTTGTCTTTAGATTAAATCAAAATACACTTTGTTAATGCGAATTCCCAATAAGACATCTCAGAAATATCCCAAGAACGACTTAGGGTATTATGTTCAAACTTTCGGGGCTACTTTTGCTCTTAAAATTTAACCAAATCAAAATGGCGTAAGTGTATCCAAGCTATCAAAGAAAGTAAACAGATTTTTTTTGCGAATGGTATCAAGTTTTCTATTTCAAGTCAACTAGAAGATGTATGAAACTGAATTAAACATTACTATTTGTGTCCTGATTTTTAAAAGGGTGAATGTTATTAAAAATTGCTGAAAATTTTTCTCCAGCATACAAATAGCAGGCCAAACTATAAAGTCTTAAAAAAAAGAAAAGGTTTAAGGCATTATTTTCTTATTCCCTGAAAAGACTATGTAATATAAAACGAACTGAAATTAATAAAAAAAAACCTTCTTCCGCAAAATAAGTTTTTCAGAGAAAAGTAAAGAACTCCATTAAACAAAAAATGAGCCAAAATAAAAGCAAATAATCTACCAAGCGTGAAACTACCACAAATCAGCATCAATAAATAAATGAAACCCAAAACGAACAGAAATTACAATAAATAACCGATTCAAACTCAAAACAAGCAGAAATTAACACAAGTTGGGCTCAAAACCCCTATGCCTTCCCAAGGCCAGAAAATAATCTGCACTTTAATGAAAAAAATACAAATGAATGTGCATTGTCAGTTTAATATACATATACTGATACTTAGTAATTAAAATGTTAAAATTATTTGATTTATTAAACTTATAAAAGTAAAAACATTTATATTTTTTTTTCAGTAAAGTGCAAATTTTTTAATCAATTTTTATACGAGCATGAAATTTTAAATAGTCACTCATAGCACGAGTTATTTTGTGACTGTTTTATAATTGCTGATACTAGTAAAGCGTCTGCTGGGTCTGATAGACTAAATAGCCTACTGTTCGAGCGAAACACTTCTTAAATTCATTTGTTCCATATTATGCGTCAGTCTTTAGTAAATGCTATTCCAGTGTTTGTTTTTTCTTCTTTATGTTATATTGCAAATATGCGCATAATTTGGGTGCAACTTATTGCACCCAAACATTAATTGCAGCCAAAGGGTGCATTTATTGCACCCAAAGCAATTTATTGTAAATAGTTGATATTTTCCCACTTTTCGCATACAATTTTTTATCGGCTAACTGCAATATATTTTCTGTGAAATATATCTGGCAATAAGAGGTTCAAAATTATACTTTATTATTTAATAATAAACAAATAATTTACCTAACAGTATTGCTTGCTTCAAAGTACTTTTAGCTGCTTCTTTTAACAATTAACTAAAAAATAATTTTTTCCACAAAATAAGTTTTTCAAAAAAAGTAAAGAATACCATTAAACCCAAAATGAACAAAAATAGAATTAAATAACATGCCAAGTAATCAACTTCCAAAAATCAGTATCAATAAATAAATAAAACCCAAAACGACCAGAAACTAAAAGAAATAACAAAGTCAAAATTAAAACGAGCAGAAACTAATCAGAGTAGGGTTCTAAGCCCTTATGCTTTCTAAAAGCCAGAATATAATTTGTACTTTACTGAAAAAAATTTAAATGAATTAAATGAAAAAAATGGGCATTGTTTGTTTGATATACATATGCTGATATTTATTCCTTAAAATATTAATTAATTTTTGATTTCTTAAAGTTATAAAATGAAAACATTGAAAACAATTTTTTGAACTAATTTTAAAACAATTTTTTGAACTATTATGATACTATGAACTAATTCAAGATTACTAAATTTGATATGTGGCAACTCTGAAGAATCGTATTTATCAATTTCCATATTCACTACTACTTTCCTTACTACTACTACTAACAACTCAATGTGGCACCAAGCTGCCTGAGGCCAACACAGCTACGCACAATCTTCCTCCGCCTCAATCTATTTAAAGCCTCGCTTTTTACCTCTTCCCAAGAAGTTCCTATTTCTCCTAAATCTTTCTTTACGACACTCTCCCACCCCAACCAGGGACGACCTGCTTTTCGTTTGACCCTAGACAGCTGGCCAGCAAGGACTATCTTTGGCAAGCTGTCATCCTTCATCCCCAGAACGTGTCCTAGCCATCCCCCTCCCACGCTCATTTTTTCCCAAGGTCATCCGATCAAAATTTTGAGATAGCAATTTTGTTCAGCATGGTCGAAAATATGATAACTATGTCTTTTAGGATGACTTAATGCCCCAAAGTCCCCGGGGGGGGGAGGGCTGAAAGTTATGAACTTTACCCAATGTTACATATAGAATTGGTTATTGGGAAGTATACAGACGTTTTCAGGGGGATTTTTTCTGGTGGTGGGGATTGGGTGGGTCGGGGGTTATGTAGGAGGATCTTTACATGGAGGAAGTTTTCATGTGGGAAGGGACATTGCTATGAAGGGGCGCCGGATTTCCCAGCATTATTTTAAAAAAAGATCAGAAATTAAATAAAAAAAAGTTTTCCAAATGAAAGTAAGGAGCAACATCAAAAATTAAAACGAACAGAAAATATCAAACAGTTCATGGTAACGAACTGTAAATAAGGAGCGGCTCAATGGTAACCGAAACTCTAAAAAACGGAATTTGGATACCAATAGATACATCAAAAGAATCAGATTTTAATTCTGATTTCAAATATATAAGTTTCATCAAGTTTAATCCTACCTATCAAAAGTTACGGGCCTGAGAAAATTTGGCTGATTTTCGAAAAAAGCGGGAAAGACCCTCTAAGAATTATAGAAACTTAATGAAAAGCTCACCATCATATTCAGCGTATCAGAGAACCCTATTGTAGAGGTTTCAAGCACCTATCTACAAAAATGAGGAATTTTCCATTTTTTGCCAGAAGAAAGATCACGGATGCGTGTTTATTGATGTTTTTTTCCCAGGGGTGATCGTATTGACCCAGTGGTCCTAGAATATCTTGAGAGGGCTCATTGAAACGGAAATTAAAAGTTCTAGTTCCCTTTTTAAGTGACCAAAAAAATAGAGGGCAACTAGGCCCCCTCCCTTCCATTTTTTTCTCAAAGACACCCAATTAAAATTTTGAGATAGCCATTTTGTTCAGAATAGTCGAAAATCTAATAAATATGTCTTTTAGGATGACTTAATCCCCCACAGTTCCCAGGGGAGGGCTGCAAGTTATAAACTTTGCCCATTGCTTACATATTGTATTGGTTTTTGGGAAGTATACCGACATTTTCAGGAAGGATTTTTTTATGGTGGGGGGGCTGGAGGAGAGGGTTACTCGGGAGAATATTTCCGTTGAGGATGTTTCTTTGGGGTAAGGGGCATTTCTATGAAGAGGGCGCCGAAATTCCAAGCAATATTTAAAAAACGATCAGAAATTAAATTAAAAAAAAACAAGCTTTTTCAACTGAAAGTAAGAAGCACCATTAGAACTCAGAACAAACAGAAGTTATAATGTATATGATGGGGTGCTCCCCCAAGTCAAAACCTCACTATTTACACTACAGTTTTTTTTAGTGCTTTCAAAAGAGCTATCTATTCTAATTAAAAGACCTTTGTGATTCAGGGGTTTGTGAATTAAATTTTTTTTTAACTTTTAACGTAAAGAGCGTGGTATTGACTAAGGGCAGAACACCCTCACATACGTAATAACATATACGTAATAACAAAAAAACAATAAAAAAACAAGCGATACGGTTCAATAGTAATCGAAACTTTTAAAAACTGAATTTTGATGTCAATAAATGTATCAAAAGAATGGGCTTATAATGCTGATTCTAAATATATAAATTTTATTAAGTTTAGTATTACTTATCAAAGGCTACGAGCCTGAGAAAATTTACCTGATTTTTTAAAGAGGGGGGAAACATCCCCTACAAGTGAAAGAATTTTAATGAAAATCACACCGTCAGATTCAGCGTATCAGAAAACCCTATTACATAGGTTTAAAGCTCATAACTGCAAAAATCTGCAACTTTGTATTTTTTGCCAGAAGAAAAATATACGAATATAGAAGTTCGTTACGTAAGTTAATTTGTAAATCACGTCAGAACCAAATTTAGAGACATCCATTTAGCAAAAGAAAAGACAAAATTTTTATGCAAATTTTGTTTACTTATTTAATGACGGTGAGCCAAAATAAAAGCTGCATTAACTAAAAAATGATCAGAAATTAAATAAAAAAAACAAGTTTTTTAAACTGAAAGTAAGGAGCGACATTAAAACTTAAAACAAACAGAAATTATTTCGTATATGAAAGGGGCCGTCCCCTCCTCAACGCCTCGCTCTTTACGCTAAAGTTTGACTCTGTCCCACAACTTTATTTTTTTAAACAATTAAAAGCTTTGGCGTAAAGAGCGAGGCGTTGAGGAGGGGACGGCCCCTTTCATATGCGGAATAATTTCTGTTCCTTCTAAGTTTTAATGTCGCTCCTTACTTTCAGTTTAAAACTTGCACCCCCTGGGAAAAGGTGACCTTAATTTTAAGAATCACGGGCCAGGGGTCAAGGAACTTTTCCCGATAGATTTTAAGCTTGTCTTTTTACGTCCTTGGGCCAAGAGGACCAATGCACAAAAAAAGTAAAAAGAGACATCGGTTCCACCCAAAAGGGGGCCAAAAAACTTCTTTTTCTGAACGGCTTGAAATTTTCCTGTCCCTGAGTCAAGGAACGCTAATAAAAAAAAAATGCTAGTTTAGAGCATGAACTTCTAAAATAGAATAAAAAAAAGGATCCGACGCAGAAGAAAATGTTGCAAAAATACTGGTTCCCCAAAAATAGGGATCAAAAATGGGCTTTTTTCTTTTTTTTAATACTTGAAATTTGCATTTCTGAGTTCCTTAGTATAGGGGTTCCTAAAACACAAAAATAGGTTAGAATTACTACCTCCAAAATAGGGACCCAAAAATGGGTTAAATATTTTTCTTCATTGGCTTGAAACTTATATATGTGTCCCTGAGACCGCAATGCCGAAAAAGAAAACGGAAAAAATTCGGTTATCTAAAAAGAGGGCCAAAAACGAACCAATTTTTGTTCCTGAATCACTTGAAAGTTATAACCCCAGGTCTCTATGCAAAAGGGATACTAATGTACATATAACATATTAGTTTGGGTGCAGTCACCACCTAAAAACACGGTCCAATATTTTTTTTTTACTTGAAACTTGCTTTCTTAAGCCCTTGGGCCAAAATGAACCCAATAACAACAAAATATTAAAATAAAAATCTCTCCATCAAAAACAGAACCAAAAAGATTGTTCCTTTATGAAAACGTATTAAAGCCTACAATACGCTCTTTGGCCAAGAAGATTCTAATTAGCAAACAAATAAATTAGGGGCACAGGACCCCAAAAAGAAGCCCTTTATTTCATCAACTTGAAAATTTCCCGAATCATTCTATGGTAAGGCGACGATTGTCTAACGTTATATAATGCCCACAAATTCCTTTGGCCAATGACAGTCAAGGATATTTTTTTACCTGCTTGGGACTTCCGGAAGTATATTCCTAACCCTTCATTATCAAAACTACAAAATAAAATTGGGGCCGAAAGACAGGCCGAATTAATGGATAAGTTTTTTTTCCGATTAGCTTAAAACTTATAACTATAAAATATTGGGCCAAAGGGTAACAACGCGGCAAAAAAAATTGACAAAAACATTGATTTGCCTAAAATTACAACCCCAAATATTTCATTTCCAAATGACTAGAAGACTAAATCCATAAAACCTTGGAGAACTGGCCAACAAAAACAAGGACCCAAAAATAGGTCTAAAAACAAATTTTTCTATAAACTTGAAACTTTCAAGGATCACTGCCCGGGCCCAGGAGCCTTAAATTTTGTTTCGAGGGGGGGAGTGTTAGGGAATTCAGTGATAGCCAAAAACTTTCTGATTCCGAATGATTTGAAACTTACAACTGTAAGTCCATGGGCCAAGGGAATCCTAATGTTTAAGATAAGGACAGATAAAAAAGGCAAAAAGAACTTTTTTCCAAACGGCTTAAAATCCCCATTCATAAGTCCCACTAAACTCAAGGAAACTCTTTTTTGGGCCAAGGAAACCCCAAAGTGTAAACAAATGTTTAGGTTGTGAGGATTCATTAACGAAGCCCAAAAGCGGGAGAAAGAACTTGATTTTTTTGGCAGCTTGAAATTTATGTTTGCATGTCCTTGGGACGAGGAGACTCCAATACACACAAAATAAAACGCATGGACAACTTGAAAATTATTTCAGTAAGTCCCTGGATGTACTAAGACCTGGAGGGAACCTGAATGTACAGAAAAACTAGAAAAACTATACACACAAAATAAAACGCATGGACAACTTGAGAATGCTAAGAAGCTTCTAAGATTAGAAGCTATCAATTTACTTCCATATGGGGTCGAAGTTAAATCTATTCCTTCCTGAATTTATCCAAAGCACATGTTATGAGAAGTTTAAAAGTTGATGGCCAAAAAGTACACTGTTGAGGATTTGGCAGCTTGAAATTTATGTTTGCATGTCCTTGGGACAAGGAGACTCCAATACACACAAAATAAAACGCATGGACAACTTGAAAATTATTTCAGTAAGTCCCTGGATGTACTAAGACCTGGAGGGAACCTGAATGTACAGAAAAACTAGAAAAACTGGCCAATTTTTTTGGATTAATCAGAACTCTTTAGACATGACACTCAAGCCTTTACGGGTTTAAAAGGGCGGTAGTCTCACTTTTATATTAGGTAATGCTTATCCATTTTAATTTTGACCTGACTATTCTTTTTAACTTTTGCTTGTTCCGATTCCACTTACTCGTCGATACTAGTTTCTGTTCGTTTTAAGTTTAACTTATTATATGACTTTATTTCAGTTAATTTCAGATTTTAATTTTTCGCTTTATGTTTCTTTAAAAGTTCTAAAAATTAACCAAAGAAAAAAGAGTATTTTTTAACAGTATCTGATTATCAATAAATTGCAAAAGACACTTAAGTGTTGAAAGGCTCCGATTGAGCAGCAGCCCTACTCTTGCTTGTGGTAATTTTGGTTCGATTCCAGTTCCATTTCTTATATGAGATAATTTCAGCTCGCTTCAAGTTCTTAAAGCACTCTTTACTCTCAGCATAAGAAGCTCTTTAACTGTAGTACAATAACATAAATGAAAGCGCTTAAAAAGATTATCGAAAAACCAAGATTTCGTACAAAATATTCAAAAAGCAGCTTTCCATCAGAAAAACTTACAAAAAATGGATGATCCAAAAAAGTTTTTCGTCAAAAATCTATCAACTTTTGACAATTCTGGCTTTTTGCCCCCCCCCCCCCCAGATTCCTGCAAAAAAACAATAGACCTGTAACAACGGTTGAAAAACACAATATTTGCCTCAAAGAAACAGCCCAGAAGACTTTGAAGAAAATCAAGGAAAAAGAGGTTGCTGAAAATCTTGTATCCAGAATCATAATCCAAAAACTCCAAGAAGGTATCCAAATCCTTTATATCTGGTATCTGGTCTTCCCTAAAAAAAATATAGTAATTAAATCATTAACATAAGTGCACAGAGAAATATTTTTTGCGGTCTAGGAGGTAACAGGGGGGGGGGGGTGTAATATTTCCAGATAATTTCAGGATGGAGTGTGAAAGACCCAACAAAGCATATTTTACGTCTAATTTTTCTTTAATTACCAAGGTATCCTCTGGACAGACCTTGTGAGAGGGGAATTTCATATCCCCTCCAAAGTAGTGGCATAAATATTAGTAAGGTTAATTTGTGAAGGGCCACATGCAAGAATGCTAAGAAGCTTCTAAGATTAGAAGCTATCAATTTACTTCCATATGGGGTCGAAGTTAAATCTATTCCTTCCTGAATTTATCCAAAGCACATGTTATGAGAAGTTTAAAAGTTGCTGGCCAAAAAGTACACTGTTGAGAATTTAGATACCCCCCAGCCTCCTAAACAGCAACCACTGACTTTCGCCCAGACATCATGAGCGCTACTATCCAACTCTATATGGCCGATAGTGGCCGTTTACCGGATAGACAGTCTATAGTAACGGTTCAAATTTTACGACTGCATTTATGTTTTGAGAGGAATGAACAGACGTGGGCCAATATAGGCTCTGAAATTGGGAGTCGACTTCAGTAGCCTTTTGATTGTTAAAAGCTGATTGGCTATCTCAGAATTGGGTCAAAACACTTTGGGTCAAAATTATTGCTACGCGGGAAAAAATGTCAGAAGTCGGGACATTGCTGTGCCGTGATATCTTCGTGACTTACAAAAGGCGCTAGAGCCTTAAATTTCCACTTCTGGTACAACATTGTTGTGATTTTCTTTTCACAGAAAAATGGCAGAAATCAGCGTTTTGCTTAGGTGCGGTCTCTTTCTTTACTTATAAAGGGTATTAAAAAAACACTTATAGAGGAGGGGCAGAGGGGGCACTTGCCCCAGGCGCAGAAAGCTTAGGGGCGTAAAATTTCAAATAAATAATCCAACGGTTATAATCCTTTTGTAATTTTTTAAATTGTACTTTTATTAAAATAAAGTAAAGGTCTCCGTTAATATATGAAAACAATTAATCAAATACTAATTAATTAATAAAATAAAAATAGGCAAGAAAATATATATATAATAATAATTAAGTCAAAATAATTTAATAACTTAAAATAATTAAAAATAAATTACTATTTGGACAACTGAAAATAATTTTGTTAATAAATGAACATTTTGTTAAAATTTGGCCTGAAACTTTTGTGGGAGACAGGCGTGTGGCGCTAATCAAGATGTTGGTTCAGGCGCAAGAGAGGCCAGAACCGCCATTGGGTACTAAAGCTAAAATTTTAAATCTAATCAGCTCTACCAATACCTTAAGAACCACACATATCCATGACAATCACTGTAAGGTAAAATACTAAATTTTGCATTTTTGCGGATCAAGGCTTGACACCTCTGCTCCAGGGTTGCGGGAAATGCGAATAGCAAGCATCTCGGATATACTGCTGAGAGATCATGAAAAAAACACGATGGAGTAGTTTTCATCACGATCAACCCCTTCTGAGAGCGTTTCTTTCCTGCGCAGACTTGCTTATGCAAATGGCTTTTGATGGGTAACTTTAAACTTAGAATATTTTTTTTTATTTTGAATCTTTATGAAAAACAGATTATTTTGATATAGGGTTATATATTGTTATCAAATTTTCTATTTTTATAGTTTAGATTACCAGTGCCAAGAATTGCTCTCCTGTTGTAAAATGGTACTTTACTGTCCCACCATCTCGTGGGAAAAAAATGAGTCTCTTGGGCATCCGATTGTGTATCCAAAGAACCATGGAAAACAAACTTAAATGAGATAATAACATAGATATATGCAGGACTGACTACTAGGGGCGGGTCAAAACTAAATACATCGTTTTAAACTTTTCCCGCAGGAATAAGGCTGATGTCAGACAGGAAATCACTCTACTTTTGTGCACATATACATCATTAATACTAACTATCCTTCCTGAATAATTAATTTAAACAAACAAAAAAACTCATAGTTCCTATTCATTCTCACATTTCAAATGTTTACTTCTTGTTCAAAATTACACAGCACATCCTATAATTTTAATTTGTATTTTTTCAGGTTTCCTGGTAGAATAATCCTGGCACCAATCCTAGGAATTTCCAACTTAAAGTTGAAATATTTATTAAACCTTCTCTCAAATTAACTAATAGGAGGTTCTTCAGAGATAATCCCTACCGTACTCGTACATTATGTCCCTTGAAAACGGTAGGTAGAACAAAGCTCTCTTTTGGGTATCCCAGTGAGGGGGGGGGGGGGAATTCCTGCAGTGGAAGAATTCACCAACTCGTAGCGTTAAAGTTTGAAAAGGAGACCAAAATGATGAGCACGATCGAAAGCTTTTAGAGTGTAAAAAGAGAGAAGGTAGATGTTGGCCTTGAGAAATAAACTCAGTCTAATCCTGTTTCTAGGCAATCAGAAATTCTTATGCAGTCTTTTTCTCTCAAAGTGTATTGAATGTAAACTGGACACTAATTTAATTCACGATACCGATAAAATGACCAGTTAATGACACTATTATATATTTTTCACGGGGTCCAGCTTACCCCCCCCCCCCCAAGAAAATTCTCTCTCAACAATATCTCCCCGGAAAAATTCTCATACAGCGCAAAATTGAGCAGCCAAAGGGAAATTACGACATTTGAAAAGAGCGAATAAAAGTGTATAATTCGGCCGTAATAATTAGAAGTGCGAAATATGCAATTTTGGTCGAAAATGAGTTATATATGTGTCGTGGGTAAACTCAGAACGAGGAATCGAATGGTGGAGTCAGAATTGTCTTATCTTGAACCGTTACGAAGATAAAAAGAGACATATGCCAGTTTTGACAGAAGAGGATTATCTTAGGGGGCTATAATATGAGGAACTGACATTTTTCTCTTTTTTTGTCAAGGAAAAAGGAGCCATACACCAAAAATGCATTAATTTTGAGTTTACTCAGAATACTTTTGACAGAAGAGGATTCTCTTATCTATAGGAAAAACGAGACATGCGCAATAAAATGGAATAATTTCGAATTCGCTCGGAATATTTGAATTTGATTTATACCATTGTAAAGAACATAAAAAGTTGGTTTGAAATACGTTCCCTTTATCTCCATTAGCCTCATCCTTCAGAACGACCATATCTGAAAAATTTTCTTTGGTTTTTTGGCTCTCCTGAAAAGTTACAAAAATGGCACATGTCTCACTTTTAATTATCACAGCCAAATTTTACAAAGCTATTATGGAGGCACGTTGGGCCATTATGTAGGCAGGGGAGACTAACAGGTGGCTCAAAGAGTGCATTTTAAGTCAAAAACATCCTAACTTTCATTGAGCCCTTAGATAAAAATAGAATTAACTCTGGGGATGAGGGGGGGGGAATCGATATCAATGCTTAATTTCAGGGAATATTTCTGGTCTATACTTTTTTAAGAAAGTGAAAAGTAACATTAAATCTTAAAACGAGCAGAATTTATTCCATATAGGAGGGGGGCTGCCCCCTCCTCAACCCCCCTCATGGTCAAAGAAACTTCGGGGGACCCTCATTAAGTCAGAAATTGAGAGTTCTAGTTCCTATTCTAAAAGTTAAAAAGTGATTGAAGAGCAACCAGCCCCTTTCCTAGTGCCTTTTCTGATATCTGGTCCATTGGTAATCCCTTACGACATCTGATCAACGTTTGGAGATACCCATTTTTTCAGAATAGTTGAAAATATCAATAAATTTGCATTCAAAGATGACATCACCCTCTGACATCCTGGGATAAAGGCCGTAAATTATAGCTAACTGTCAATTCTTTATAGATATATTTCGTAGCGAAAAAAACGAGGGCATATTTGATCTTTGGAGTCCAACGGCGTAAAACTTCAGAGGTTATTTTTTTGGTGAAAAAGATCATCAAGATTTTACTATGGGAAGAGGGAGGGTTAGGAGGCCGGAAATAAGCAACAAAACCTTTTTACTGCTCAATTTGAAATATAAAGCTGTAAGTCCTTGGACCAAGGGTACTTATGTACAAAATATTAAAAGGATTGGTCCCTTTGAAAGTGGTACCTCCTCTAACAAAGGAGGCTCAAAAAAGCACCGAATTTTACCAATAGCCTTGAAACATATACGAAACTTTGGGCTAAGGGGACCTCAATGTAGAAGGAAAATAAGAAATATTGTTTCCCCTCAAAAAGCGGCCCAAAAAAGGCCAAAAACTAATTTCCCACCCACTTCAAATGCAAGAAAGTTATTTTAGAAACTTGAAAGGAGGATCATTCGATTGAAGATTGAAAGTTCTTGTGTCCTTTTTAAAAGCTGAAGCTACTCAAGGGCAATCAGCCTCCCTCTCGGTTCCCTTTCTGCTATCCACCCCTCCTCTAACCCCAATGATATCGAACCAAACTTTGAGATAATTGTTTTGTTTAAAAACTCCGAAACGTCAGCAATTTCACCATTGGGGTTGGCATGATCCATACAGCCCCGATGTTAAACTTAATTGTATCATTTTACGATAACTCAATCCCACATAAACACGAAAGCAGAATTCAAATAAAAAAAATAAATAAAAATAAATACTTTAACATATTCTACACCACATATTCTGCTTATATTTTGGAATATTGGTAGGATATACCATAAATTCCTTCTTTTCTTCCTTATTTTTACTTTTCATACTTTCTCTATGACTAATCAATCTTGCATTCGGAAGGAATTATCAGAATGGGGGAGGGGGTATTCCACGGGTGTGGATTTTCCTGGGAGTGGAGGTACTTTTTGGGAGAGGGGATATTTTTTGGAGAGAATAAGCTTAGCACCCTCCCATGCAGGAGAGTTGGCTGATTGGTTGGTTATACTAATCTAATTGGTTCTGCACCTGTCTTAGTCCTTGATACATTCGAATGGCGCACTTCAAAATACACACACAAAATAAAAAAAACTGATTTCACCTAGAAATCTAGGTATCAAAAAGCAAGAGAATTGAAATAACATCACATATGCAAACATGAATTAAAGCCTCAACAAAATATGAACAGATAGGGAAACATGGAAACTTGACAAAATAAATCCTGGCAAATAATGGCTTCAATGCATTAGGAATGTAGAAATCAATAAAAAAAGCTCTTTGGCGAAGATAGGCTAGCCTATACCTCGAATAGGCATCTTCACAAAAAAACTCACAAAGTTGCAATGTTTTCGAATGCAATAATAAGAAGGAGAACTTTCAGCAACAACACGATTGCAATATCAATAACTTCCGCCACAAAACGCTTCCACAGAGGGGCAAGGGTGTATATACGAACTGCAATAAAAAAAAGTATAAGATATCCGTTATTCTAACATGAAGCATTGCTATCTTCTAGATTTATCTGATACCTGCTTGAAAAGGAACTAAGAATGGATGACAAAAGAAATGGATCCCCGCTACCACACAGATCTCTCTACAAAGAGCTACAAAAAGATGTATTCATCCAAAAACTCCTACATTAGATAGATTGGAAGACATTACATTTTTTATTAGAACATATAAATACATTTTTATTTGGAGGTATATACATAAATTAGAAGCAACTGGAGATACAATTACAGGCGCAATTTCAATGCTTCAAGTAGAAAAAAAAGCGAGGAACAGAATGGGAAAGCACAAAAATGGCATAGACGAAGAGAGATAAGAAAGATATGGAGGTTAGAAGAAGGAGGGGAGAATGCCAGAAGAAACCGCAACCCACCAGGGGATAGTCATCAGATTATAGATTACAAGGGATATTTACAGGGGATATTTATAGATAGGGGATTGTTATCAGGGGATAGATTACACTACGAAAAGAATACACTTTAAACAATTTGTTGGAACCTTTGGTCCTGTTTTTTTTTAAGATAAATGTCCCCTTTTTTTTCTTTTTTGCTTCTGTAGAAATCCCCTTTCCTCTTTGTGGTAATCTTTAATTTTCTCTTAATAATGGTAACGCCATTTTCTTTCCTCTTTAATTGCGTAGGCAGTTAAAGTCACGAGTTGTAACTGTGCAATTACAGGGTGAGTCAATTTGGACAGCAAATCTAGTCGAAATTGACGGGGAGGTAAAAGGGTAAAATGTTTGAATCATTTCAATTGATGCTGCAACCGGTGAAGGTTTGGATTCGCTGAAAATTAGGTTGGCGGATGGAATCCACCCGCAGCACACAGGCAGCTTTGCCGTTCTAGGGGCAAGAAAATTTGTAATTATTTTCAGTTTTTTATCGAAGTTCAGAGTGAATACAGTAAGAGTTATTTTTTTTATACCTTTGATTTTTTTTTTTTTTTTTTTTTTTTTAGCCTAGTTTGAGTCTGGAGCCTACAGAGAGGCTTTGATTATATTAACTAGAGATATTAGTGGTGACCCAGGTTTGTAGCACTTTTGGCTTAGGGATTGGCCCGTTTGATCGCTCGATCACGTTATTCCGTAATAGAGAATTAACCTACTCTATATTTACAGTACAGTAGTGGTACCCGCGAGACATTCCATTAAAATATTTGGCACCAGCGAGGCTTTCTCCTTCAATAAGAGGAGGGGATTTCAACACAAAAGGAAACAAAAACTAACCAAGCAATAGCCACTAGATTACAATACAAAAAAATCAAACAATTTTTGATTAATGCTGGCTAAAGTGGAATTTCAAAGCACGATAGAAAGCAGTGATCAAAGATAATGACAAAAATGATGACTTAGAACCTTCTTAAGGTTATCCTGAAGCAGAAAATGATAAAAAGAAGAAGCAGAAGGAAAAGAAGAGGAGATTATAAGACAAAAAAAAATGCGCACAAACCAAAGAACAGTCACCAAAAGATACAAAAAAAACTTGAACAATTGAAGACAAACAATATTGGCTGGAATTTCAAATGCGCATTCAAAGCAAGATTGGAAATTCAATGATCATATTTTAGGCCAAAGAAGTTGAATTTAGAGCTTCTTGGTGTTATTTTGAAAGGAGAGAAGAATATAACATTCTGAAAGGAAGCAAGAAAAAACGAGGAGCTTGCAAGACAAAAAAAAAACTAAATAAAGGACAGTCATCAAAAACGATACAACAAAACACAAACAATTGAAGACAAACAATTTTGAACAATAATTTTGGTTAGTACTGCCTAAAGCAGATATTCAAAGCAAGATAGAAAGTACACTTATGTCAAATATGTTGACTTTAGTGTTTTTGAGGTTATTATGAAAGTAAAAATGAAGGAAATGAGAAAAAAGGAACCAGGAGAAGAGGACGAGATTGAAGGACAAAATTAAATACAAACTAACCAAGGGACAGTAATCAGATCACAATACAAAAGAAAATCTAAAGAGATTGAAGATGAACAGCTTTGATTAATTCTGTCTGGAACTTCAATCGGAATTTGCAAATATAATTTCAAGTGGAAGTTCACAGCAAAATAGAAAGTAGAGTGATCACATCTAACACCAAAGAGGTCAAATTCAGAGCTTCTTGAGATTATTCTGAAACAAGGAATCAGGAGAACAGAGGAGGAAAGTGTAAGACAAAATAAAATGCAAACTAACTAAGAACAGTCATCAGATACAAAAAGAAAAACTCAAAGAATCGAAGACTAAAAACTTCGATAAATGTTGGCTGAAGTAGAATTCCAAAGCAAGATAGAAAGAACAGTGATCACATTTAATGCCACTGAGGTTAATTATAAAGCATCTTGAGATTATTCTGAAATGGAGAAAAGGATAAAGCATGAGGAAAAGAAGGGGGATTTCAAGACAAAAAGAATACAAACTTACAAAGAAATAAAAACCAGATGCAATACAAAAAACACCTCAAACGATTGGAGACACAATTTTGATTAAGGCAAGACAGAAAGCACAGTGATCACATTTAATGCCAAAGAGACTAATTTTAGAGCTTTTTGAGCTTCTTTTTGAAAGGAAAAGAGGAGGATGCAGAGTGAAAAGGGGATATTTCACAATAAAATACAAACTGCCCAAGGGACAGACACAAGATTACAATACAAAGAAAGCTTAAGCAACTGAAGACAACAGTTTTGATTGATCCTGGGTGAAGGCAAATTTCAAAGAAACAAAGAAAACATAGGTATCACACTTATGTCAAAGGAGTTGACTTTAGATCTTCTTTAAGTTATGATTAAAGGAGAAAAAGAGGAAGAATGAGGAGATTGCCTGACAAAAACAAATGCAAACTAACCAAGGGACAGTCACCAGATACAATAAAAAAAATCTTAAAGCACTTAAGGTAAACAATTTTGATTAATATTGGCTGGAATTTCATAAGCATTTTTCAAATTGGATTTCATAGCAAGATGGAAATTACAGTGGTTACATTTAAAATCATAAAAAATTAATTTAGAGCTCTTTAACGTTATCCTAATAGGTGGAAGGAAGACTTCTTCTGTAGGTTAGATAAAACATTAGCATTAATTTTTTAGTGATTATTTGATTTTAATCATTTAATAAAATTCTAACTTCTTGGGAGGGTGTAAAGAGCAAGGCTTTGAAGAGATTGGGATGAAGGAGGAGCAGCCATAGCTATTTTGGCCTCAGGCGGCTTGGTGCTGCGGTGGGTTGTTAGTACTAGTAGTATCAAAAGAATTGGTATTATAGCTTAAGTGTTCTGAATTTTTCGTCGAACATTAATCGTTTTATTTATATGAATTTCTTAATTATTCTATATTGTGATATTTTGTCTTTTTTAGTTTTATTCTTCTGAATCTTTTGAATCATTCTGAACCATCTGAAATTTGAATCCATTTATGTGAGACTTGGAAAATATATATTATTCCATGCTGCTTTTATAGTTCTCACTGGGTGAATTACCATGCTTCTATTATAATCAATCACACCATCATTCTTAATAGCAATATTTATTACTTCTCTAGGTTAGTCAGAAACATAATCAGTGAAATAAATTTCCATGTAAATCACTAAATAAAATTATTCAATAAAATTTAAACAAAATAATGGGTGTTAGAATACACATTGAGTGTTTTGTGATTTTCTATTCAAAATCCATAGTTTTATTTCTGGGAGTTTTTTTTTCATTAATTGCTGCTGCAGCATTTTACTCCTTTCAGTTCTATTCTTATGAATCTGAATCATTCAAATTTTAAACGTTTTTATGCAGGATAAAAGTAAATACAATACTGTTCCATTAGGCTGCTTTTAAAATGAATCTAATTTACATATTATTATTTACTTATTAATTATTCATATATTATATCTAATTTATATACCATATATTGTTGGCCATTTATATGCTTGAGGGTACTAGAATTTAAAATTAGAGTATATTATCAGAAACAAGAAGACCTATAATAAAATATAATTTATTGATTTACTGGACCTATGAAAATCTGTATCACAAAACTTAATAATCAGGAATCAAGCATTAAAAAGTTAGTGCAGATAAGAGGAGGGTATGAATTCCAACAAATATGGTTACCTGATTCAAGAGGTATCTTGTCTTTAATTCCTCTTGAAATTTGAACACTAGGCCTGCTGTCTACATTTCAATAAATCTTGATTGAAGCTTAAACTGTAACTGTTAATAGAACAGACAAAGTAGAAAATGAAATATTTATACAAAGCACTAATGTAGAATACCTGTGTATTTTATTGCATTGAGAATTTTAGAAAGAAAGAAAGAACTGTTTTCAATTTTCAATTTTCAACTGTTTTCAATATTCTTTGATTAATCAAGTAGAAACAAGTAAATGGATCAATTGGTTGACTTTATTTTATGATGTATATTATAATCCTATACAATAATGTGCAGTACTTAGGTATGTATCCAAGTACTGAGGGTGTAATCCTACATTTATAAAAAATACTGAGTTGGCGAAATCAAATGGTATAAAGGTAAGATATGCCGTAGTTGTATAACTAGCCACTAATTCAATAGTTAAATCTCTGTCAAATTCATATTATAGCATCAAGAAAATAAATTATTTTACCATTGGATTTGTCTAAATTTTCTTAATTAGTAGCATATTTGATTAGCTTAAATATTTTAATCATGTTCAACACTAGCAATTATAAATGATCTGATGGTCAAAAGTGGAGCTGAATCTAGGATACACACTTTAAGCCTGAGTCTAAAATTGGAAAATGTTGCCTAATCTTGGACATGGAATCTTGAAGTTAGTAGGGTAAGACACCCAGTAGTCGGACACTTCAATCACTTTGAAAACTTTTTGACATTTAAACTACTCTAATTACTGTATTATACCACCTAGAAACTTAATTTTTGTATCAAAAGGTTTCTGAAGAATTTCTGAACAAGTAGGTTACTAATTCAAATAGTTTCACTTGTACAGCACCTCCTATTTTTGAATTTACTAACAAGTGACAATTCTGCCTAAACTCGGACATACAAACGGCTCATTGTAAATAGTGATTAAAATAGTATAAAAGATTATGTCCAAGAATAGGCAGGTGGCCGACTACTGGGTGTCTTACCCTAATAAATATCTAAATTCATAAATAGACCCTTTCATGGATACGTCTGGTCTAAGGCAAGTATTGTGAAACACAATAATTATATTTGAATAGGCTAGGATGTCAGAAAACCTTTGGTTTAAGTTTAAATGGCAGAAAAGAGTTTTCTTAGACTTCAATCAAAACAAGCCTATTCCATACCCACTCATCAGTCAATCCTGACTATCTAACACTATATACACTAGGCAAATATTTACTGGTTGGCCACTTCTGAAGGAAACACACAAATGAAATAAATATAGTGCCATTAGATTCCTTATTTGATACCCTTTCAAAATATCATGGTCACTTTTCTAACAATGCAAACAACCTGTGCCCCCTGATGATCATAGGCAGCGCGCTAACGCTGCCTAAATAAAGAACGATGTGGGCACAATGTGTTGTTTTTTAGTTCTCCATACCCGAGCACTTCGTATCGAAGGAGTTGTCGTAGAAACTTCGAAAAAGGCTCATTCGATTGGAAATTGGAGTGACGAGTGCCTTTTTTAATATTCAAAAGTGATTTGTGGGCAATTAGCCCCCCCCCACGCCCATCATTCCCCCAAATACATCCAATAAAAACTTAGAGATAGCCATTTTGTTCGGCGTAGTTGATTTCCAGATAGAAAACATATTTTGAGGAGGACACTCCCCCACAACCCTCAGGGCAAGGATTATAAGTTATGCCCTGGGGGCATATAAGGTTTTTATTGAAATCTTTGTCGTAGAAACTTAAAAACAGGCTCATTCGATTGGAAATTCAAAGGGCTAGTACCCTTTTTAATAGTCGAAAGTGATTTGAGGGCAACTAACCCCTCTCTCACACCCACCTTTTCCCCAAACACATCCAATGACAATTTTTAGATAGCCGTTTTATTCAACGTAGTTGAAAGTTCTGGAAATTAGGTATTTAAGGATGATAACCCCTCCCCCAGAGCCTTCAGGGCAAGCGTTTTAAATAATGCCCTGGGGACATTTACGGTTTTTATTGCAGTCTTTGTCGAGGGAACTTCAAAGTGCCTCATTCAAATGGAAATTGAAAGGGCTAGTGCCTTTTTTAATAGTTGAAAGTAACGGGATAGTGACTAACGCCCCTCTCACGGCCACCATTTTCCCAAACACATCGAATTAAAATTTTGAGAAGTAAATTGTGTACATAGGACTTGAAAGTTTTGTTTAGGGGGCGTTTGTTGGTAAGGACCACCTCAGAGCTCACAACTAAAGAGTGGAAAGTTATACCCTGGGGCATATCTAGTTTTATTGAAAGCGTCTTTATAGAAACTTCACAGGGGTTCAATACATCGGAGTCTAACAGTGCACACTTCTTTTTTAATAGCTAAAAGTGATTGTATAATGATTAACGCCCCTCTCACATCCACCATTTTCCAAAACACATCCAATCAATATTTTGAGATATCCAATTCGTTTATCGTAGTTGTATGGTTTGGACAATAGGTTTCTTAGAAATCTCACCCCTTCACACCCCTAGGAGCTGGTTTTGCAAGTTATGCCCAGTGGGCATATAATGTTTATATAGAAAATTGGTTTATAAGTCATAGTAAGCATAATTGCACTGCGCAAGTAAGGAAAGGGGACACTCAACAACGAGACAAGGTACAGGGACGAAGTAAAGAGGAGGATACTCCCCCAAGGTCCTCAGAGCAAGGGTTTTAAGTTATGCCCTTGTGGCATATAAGAACGATGTTGGCACAATGTATTATTTATTATTTTTTTCCTTTAGAGAAGGGCACTTCGTATGAAATAAATTGTCGTAGAAACTTCGAAAAGCGCTCATTCAGTTGGAAATTGGAGCGGCTTGTGGCCTTTTTGATAGTCGTAAGTGATTGGAAAGCGACTAACACCCCTTCCACGCCCATTATTTGCCAAAACACATCCAATCAAAATTTTGAGATAGCCATTTTTTTCAGCATAGTTGATTTCAAGATAGAAATTATGTTTTTGAGGACAGTCCCCCTTAGGGCACGGGTTGTAAGTTATGCCCTGAGGGCATTTAAGATCTCTTATAGAAGGCTTTTTCGAAGAAGCTTTAAAATAGACTCTTTCGATTGGAAATTCAAAGGGCTAGTGCCCTTTTTAATAGTCGAAAGTAATTAGAGAGCCACTACTCCACCTCTCACGCCCACCTTTTCCCCAAACACATCTAATCAAAACTTTGAGATAGCCATTTTATTCAACGTAGTTTTAAGCTCTGGAAATTAAGTATTTGAGGTTAACAATCCCCCCACAGCCCTCAGGGCAAGGGTTGTAAATTATGCCCAGGGGGCATACAAGGTTTTCGTATAACGCGTTGTCGTAGAAACTTCAAAAAGGGCCCATTCGATTTGAAATTAAAATGGCTAGGGCTCTTTTTAATAGTTGAAAGTGGTTGGGAAGAAACTAACACCCCTTCCACCCGCACCATTTCTCCAAACACATCCAATAAAGATTTTGAGAGAGCCATTTTGTTCCACGCAGTTCAAACTTCAGGAAATTATACCTTTGAGCAGGACACTCTCCCCACAGTCTTCAGGGCAAAGGTTACAAGTTATGCCCTGGGGGCATAAAACATTTTTAAAGAAATTTTGTCGTATAAACTTGAAAAGTGGCTCCTTTAATTGAAAATTGAAAGGGCTAGCACCCTTTTTTTTAGTCAAAAGTGAGTCGAAGGTAACAAACCTACCTCTTACGCCTATTTTTCTCCAAACACATCCAATAAATATTTTAGATAGCCATTTTTTCAACATAGTTAAAAGTTTTGAAAATTAGGTCTTTAAGGATGACCCCCCCCCTCCCACATCTCTCATGATAAGGATTGTAAATTATGTCTTTGGGATGTATGAGATTTTTATTGAAGGCGTGGGAACAATACAGTTACCTATTCAATTGGAAATTGAAAGGCCTAGTTACCTCTCTAATAATTTAGAGCGTATGGGGAGCGACTAATATCCTTCTCCCGCTCACCATTTTCCCAAACATATCCAATCAAAATTTTGATGTATCCATTTTGTTCAACGTAGTTGAAAGTTCTTGAAATTAGGTCTTTTAGGATGATAACTCCCTCAGAGTCCTCAGTGCAAAGGTTGTAAGTTATGCCCTGGGGGCATATAAAGTTTATATCGAAAGTTTTTGTAGAAATTTCAAAAAAGGCTCATTTGATTGGAAATTGGAATTGCCTTTTTTAATAGTCGAAAGTGAGTGGAGAGTAAGTAACCCTCCTCTTACGCCCACCATTTCCCCAAAAACGTTCAGTCAAACTTTAGAGATAACCATTTTGTTCAACGTAGTTTAAAGTTCTGAAAATTATGTAATTAAGGATGACAACCCCCTCCCTCCCAGAGCCCCAAGGGCAAAGGTTGTAAGTTCTGCCCTGGGGGCATATAAGGTTTGTATATATAGAATTGTCGTAAAACTTCAAAAGGGGCTCATTCAATTCGAAATTGAGAGGGCTAGTGCCCTTTTTAATAGTCGAAAGTGATGGGAGGGTAACTAACCCCCCTTTCACGCCCACAATTCCTCCAATCATATCCAATCAACATTTTCAGATAGCCATTTTGTTCAACGTAGTAGAAAGTTCTGGAGACTAGTTATTTGAGAATGACACCCCCCCCCCACCCCAGCACTCAGGGCAAGGGTTGTAAGTTATGACCTGGGGGCATACACGATTTTTATTGAAAGTTTTGTCGTAGAAACTTCAAAATGGCTCATTTGTTTGGAAATTGAAAGGGCTGGGGCCATTTTTAATAGTTGAAAGTGATTGGACAGCGACTACTGCCCCTCTTACGCCTACCATTTCCCCAAACACATCAAATCAAAATTTTGAGATAGCCATGTTGTTTAACGTAGTTGAAAGCTCTGGCAACTCAATCTTAGAGGATGACAACTACCCTAACAGACCTTAGGGTAAGGGTTGTAATTTATGCCCTGGGGGCATAGTAGGTATTTATAGAAAGCGTTGTCGTTTCCAAAAAGGCTCATTCGATTGGAAATTGAAAGGCCTAGTGCCCTTTTTAATAGTCGAAAGTGATTGGAAGGCTTGACATTTTTATAGTAAAGATCGAAGAGCGTATAATGTATTATTTTTTGTTGTTGTTGTTTAGACCAGGGCACTTTGTAATGAAGGAGTTGTCGCGGGAACTTCGAAAACGGCTCATTCGATTGAAAATAGAAAGGGCTGACGCCCTTTTTAATAGTCGAAAGTGATTTGAGGGCAACTAATCCCCCTTCCAATACCACCCACTCACCCCAACCCTCCCATTTCTACTGTTAAAATTTAAACAAATAAAAAAGCGTAAGTGTTTTCAAGCTAACAAAGACAGTAGACAGATGTTCTGGCGAACAGTATGAAGATTCCTCTTTCAGGTCAACTAGAAAAGGTATGAAACTAAATTAAACGGGGCTATTTGTGACCATCTTTTTATAAGGGTGCATGTTGTTAAAAATTGCTGAAAATTTTTCTCTGGCATACAAATAGCAGGCCAAACTATAAAGTCTTAAAAAGCGAAAAGATTTAAAGTATTATTATCTTTTTCCCTGAAAAGACTATGTCAATATAAAACGAACAGAAATTAATTAAAAAACCTTTTTCCACAAAATAAGTTTTTCAAAGAAAAGTAAAGAACTCAAATAACAAAATATGAGCAAAAATAAAATCAAATGATCCACCAAGCATGAAACTACCACAAATCAGCATCAATAAATAAATGAAACAAGGGCCACAAAACAGAGATCAGTATCACTTGTAAGGACTGTAAAGCCCAGTGCTGTATTCTGTACCTTTTACTTTATAACTGAGGCCAACACAGCTATTCCTGCTCTTCCTCCATCCCAATCTACTCAAAGCCCCCCTCATTACACCATCCCAAGAAGTTCTCACTTTCCTTAAATTTTTCTTTACAACATCCTCCCACCCCAACTACAGACAACCTGCTTTCTGTTTAGCCCTAGATAGTAAGCCAAAAAGGACACTCTTTGGCAATCTGTAATCCTTCATCTGTAGAATGTGCCCTAGTAATCTCAACCTTTCTCTCATTATAGCCCCAGAAAGCAGGATTAAACTATACTTTTTTTTAGAGTCTACTGTTTGAAATACTGTCAGTCAGTTGGGCACCCAAAACAATTCAAAGGCAATTTCTCTGGAAAACATCTAGAAAATCTTTCTCTGTTTTTTGGAGCACCCATGCTTCATAACAATGTATGACCACTGTCATCAGTGTAGCTTTCGATATTCTAATCTTGGTTTACAGACTTATTTTCCTATTCTTCCAAACTTTTTTCAACTGTGGAAAAAACACCCTCGGCCTTGGCTATTCTACTTTTAATGTCTTCAAGGCACCTAATGTCTTTCCTAGTAATACTACAAAAATAAATGAAGCTGCCCACTTGATTAATCTTTTCATTACCCAATGCTACCTTTCCATCTTCACTTATTCCTAGCCTTAGCAGCTTAGAGTTCTTAATATTAATTTTCAAACCTATTCTAGCACCCTGAACTTGCAAAACCTCTAAAGTAGAAATAGGGATAGATGGTTCCAGTCCTAGCCTATAACTTCAACTGGATGAAATTTTAGTTTTGCCTCAGTGAGCACAATAGAACAGAATCAGACTACTAGTATGGTTCACTCCCTATAAAATTTTTTTCCTCACTCCAAATATATTTCTATTTTAGCGTTATTTCATTTGCTTGTATTTTATCTGTTTATATATTTATATCTGGAATTATGTGACAGGTTATAATGTAAAAATACATTATTACTTATTAAGTATTATTAAGTATTACTTATTAAAGTATATTATTATTACATACTATGTATTGTATATGTATTATAGTTGCAGTGTGATAAACTGTAAATGTATTATTTTTATTCTTGTTTTTCAACATAGGCAATTGCTGCAGGTGAAAAAACCCCCCTACCAATAGCAAGATAAGTGATACTTATTCAAACTCAAGTGTTAATTGACAGTGGATATTGACTGAAGTGACACCCAAGCAGGTTAGTGTCTAAATAAGGCACAGAATAATCAAGTTATACAAACACATTTGACCTTTGATCAAACATGTCAAACCCCAAACAACAAAAACAAATAGAATAGGATGTAAATATTATTTGGAATAATTTTAAAAAGTAGATAACACTGGAAGGAAACATGATAGCCTGATTAATATAAACATGCTACATATTATAAAGTAGAAACTTCATCTTTTAGTTTTTTGCATGTTCCTGAGGCTATATAAGGACCATCAAGGGGGGAGAGTATGGGGAGGTGAGTGCATTGTCAGAAAAGCAACCATTAAATATTTTGTGATTGTACTCCTCATAAGGAAACATTAAAAAATAAAAATAAAAAATACTTTAAAACATTCTAAAATTATTACTTATACAACCCCTATATGCACTTTGCTTCACTTTACTTGGAAATGGGATCTTAAAGTTAAAATAATGTATTTAAATCATAGAAAAGCTCAATCTTGGACAGATTTAATCTAAGACAAGTATTGTGAAACAGGATAATTTCATTTAAAAAGACTAGGCCCCAGGAGTATTTTTTGCATAGATTTATATGTTTGAAAAACAAAGTTTTCTGAGATTGTAGACAGCCAATCTCAACTAGCCTAGTCTTGAATATCAGCCAGTCTCAACTATCTCGCTGACTCCCTGCATGGCCAAGGTAACATAGACCTTTGTTGCAAGACTGCTTATGAGTGATATAGAATCAAATATAGACCCTTTCCAGTACAGATACCTCAGCGGCTCCAACACATCAGTGTACTTAGTGCATCTGTATGACAACATTCTATTGTGGCTTGAGAAAGGGAAAAGCTTTGTAGACTTGGCCTTTGCTGATTACAGAAAAGCCTTTGATCTCATCAAACACATTATTGCTCTCAATAACCTAAGTGAAATGGGTGCCAAAAGTGACTTGCTGTGTCTAGTCACTGATTTTCTTTCCCAGCAGGAGCAGTGTGTTTTCGCTCTTACTGAAGGCGATTCAAATTATGCATTTCCCCCATTCACTTGTAGTGCCCCTCAGGGCACTAAACTAGCTGGAATTATTTTCCCTGCTGTGATTAACTTCATCCTGCATACTTCCAAGGACAGATATAAATTTGTTGATGATCTGTCATTCTTACTCAAATACCTACTAGAAGGCCAATCAGCGATCCTCCTTTTTGATCCTAGTCTACCCACGGTTTCTCAGAATGAATATGAGCAAGCTAGCCTTACCATCAATGAGCAGAAGTGCGAGGTGTTGTGTTTCAACCCTCTTAAATCAGACTTTCAGGAGCCCCCTACCTTGTTTAAAACTGTTGACAGTGAAAAAATTCTGGGGGTAATTTTCTCTGTTGACTGCAAGTTCAACAACCATGTAGGTGACCTTGTGCAAAAAGGGTATGCAGCACTGCAGTCACTGATTACCATGAAGCAATGTGGGTTCAGTGTGAATTCCATGAAGCTTGCCTTCAAGACTTATATCCTACCCATCATTGAATATGGGTGCCCAGTGTGGGGCCCTAGTGTACAGTTGAGTGCTGGGATGTGTCAAGATATAGAAGCTATCCAAATTCGGGCTTGTAAGATTATGCTGGGTCAGGCCTTCACTATTTATGACAATGCGCTTAAGGTTCTTGGCTTTGATTTGCTTTTTAACCACCATCAGAGACTTATTTGCCAGTTTTGCCATTTCCTGCTCTGTAGCAGCAAACATAGGACAATCCTGCCCCCGCTAGCCCCCATTGCGTCCCGTACCCGGAGACAATACAAGGTCAACCCAGTGACATACCATACAACTTGCTATTAGCATTCCTTTGTCCCCTTTTTTTACAGACATGGTCAACAAATCCTAAGAAAAGTAAGATGGTTTTATTAATTTTTGTTGTTGTATTTGTTATTTAACTTTGTTGTGTTTGTAAAAACCCTTGGTATTAGTACTTTTAGCACTAAAAAGAGTAAGTTTAATAAAATATGTCTATGTCTAAACACACACACACACACACACATATATATATATATATATATATATATATATATATATATATATATATATATATATATATATATATATATATATATATATATATATATATATATATATATATATATATACATATATATATATTTATATATATGAAAGATCTTAAGCCGAACCGGCCAGCCATGACAAAAAACCAACAAACATAAAAATCTATAAAAAAAAAAAACACACGAGACTGTGGCCAGTGGAGAGAAAAGGAAAACAAAAGAAAAAAAAAGACGCGGATATTTCACATTTATACAAACAAGGCGTATTCAGAACTAAAGACACAAAAAAAACAAGATAAAACTAAAAACCAATAAAACCACCACCAAAAAAAAAAAAACAACAAAAATGTACAATCGGCGCAAAAAAAACCACGTAGGGAAAAGATGCTAAAATAGAGTTAATTCAGTGAGGACACCAGAGTAACTGAGGAAAAATAAAAAAACTGTAAATTACTTTAATTATTCAGTTGCGAAATAATCCTTTTGTTAGCTATTACTGAAGCAAATCGTTTTGGTCTAACAGGTAAAATAGTCCCCTGGTGATTATTTAAAATCTTTACTCCCTTATTGACAATTGATTCACTCTTTAGAAGGTTATCATAAATTGGGTCAATATTTAAATTACCCGTGTCCCTATTTATGGAAAGGTTAGCAAACATATGTTTTTTAATTTCTATGGCTTCCCTGGCCCATTGGGTGTACCCCTTATCATTAGAAATAGCCAAGGCTTCATCAAATTTTACAAAATGGTCTGGTTGAAGCCAAATATGCTCTGCTAAAGCTGAAACGAAAGTTTCTGGAGGCTTGCTTAATTGTAGGGTTTTTTCTATTGAATTACGGTGTTCAATAAACCTTTCAACAAATTGTTGGTGAGTCCTACCAATATAGAACTTCCCACAAGAACACGGAATTTTATACACCCCACTTACTAAATTTCCCCGAGTTAAATCCTTACCAGAACTAAAAAAACTACCCATTGGCCTCAGCGATTGGAAACATGTATCAATACCAAATTTACGTAAAACCCGTGAAAGTTTCTCCCCCAAACCAGGTACATATGGTAATGAAATGAAGCTTTTTGATACAACTAAATCTAAAGACTGAAAAACCTCAATAACCCTACTACTCTGTTTGGCCCGTCTATTTTCAATTATTTTATCAATGAACTTAATTGGATAACTATTACAAAATAAAATATCCCTCAAGTATAACAATTCTGAATCCAGAAATTCCTGGGAACAGATTTTAAAGGCTCTATCCACTAGTGAAATTACAACCCCCTTTTCACCGACATAGGGTGGCAAGAATGAAAATTTAAATACCTATCATTGTGCGTAGGTTTTCTGTAAATCGAGAAAAGTAAATGGAAATCCCTTTTAATTAATAAAATATCCAGAAAAGGTAATTTATTATTATCCTCAAATTCAACTGTAAATTTAATATTATTATCAAAACTATTTAAATGCTTACAAAAAAGGTCTAAGGAGTCCAACCCATGTTTCCAAACGCAGACCACATCATCCATGAACCTACCCCAGAAGCAAGGGGAGATTCTAAAACTATTTATAGCGGAGGTTTCAATGGCATCTATGAATAGATTTGCCAATAAAGGAGAAAGAGAAGCCCCCATAGGTAAACCAAAAATTTGTCTATAAAACTCCCCTCGAAAACCAAAATAAAAAGAAAATTCATTTACCAGCATAATTAGTTTCATAATGACATCAATATCCAAACTGGCTAACGTCACATCCTGTATTAAATCAAAGTGTTTTTCTAATTTACTTTTTAAAATATCCTCGCACCTTTTTAAATCACAATTTGAATAGATGGACACAACATCAAAACTGCAAAGAATTGAACTCTCCTCCAACGTGAACTTGCGCAATTTATTAGTAAGATCAGTCGAATTTTTTAAATATGATTTTTGTGTTCCCAAAAGTGGACGTAAAGCTACCGACAAGCATTTTCCTAATTTTGAAACAGGTGACAGACAAGTTGACACACTGGGGCGGAGGGGGGATCCAGTCTTATGAATCTTAGGTAGACCATGGATCTTGGGTGCCGAACAACCCCTAGGATTATATTTGTTATAAAACTGTAGGTTAATGTGAAAATTATTTTTAATTAACTCTAATTCCTTTCTTGTTGATTTTACATATTTATCTGTAGGATCAAAATCAAGTTTTTTTGTATGTAATAGTGTCCAAAATAATGGATTTCATTTGATTATTATAATCTTCAGTGTTCATAATTACGATCGTGTTTCCCTTATCGGCTCTGGTGATAGTAAGGAATTTATCCTTTTTCAAATCAGAAAGGATTTTAATGTCATTTTTTTGTAAAATGTCTTTACCAATGAAGTTCATATTAAAGGTGTTTAGTTTTCTTACGATCTCAGCTCTGAGTTCTTGAGGAGTATCAACCTTATCTATAGAATCCATAATTCCTGATTCCACCTTTGAAATTATTTTTGAATAGGAGACTGGTGTTGGAAAACAGAACATAGAACCTTTCAACAAAATGGCTTCCTGTTGAATATTAAGTGGCTTAGAAGACAAATTCTTAATTGCTGGACCCAGACAATGACGAGGATAAAAAATATCTGAATCTTGGAAATTCTCAAACAAAAGTTTATTAAACTTGTCAACCAAACGAACCTTGGACAAATTAAAATCATGGCGAAGAGATCTAATGGCCATTTCCTTAATTCGTATAAAAATATCAGATGGAAGGTTACTTCTTAAAAAATTTTCAACAGAATTTAAGTCCTTAGACAGTTTAAAACGTCTCTGTTTTTGTTCATAAATTAAGTGATTTAAAGCCATTAGGCTTAATTTATTTTTTAATTTTGTTTCATTTTTAGTTCCAAAATGGTTGCATATTTTAAAAGATTTCGGAATCACTGTTTTCTTCTTGCAATTTTTTAAGAAAATTTGTTAATTTAATAGATTTGCATGTTTTTTTTTTGACTAAAGACAAATTATAATTGACAGAAGCGGCTAATTGTTTCCCGTAAAATTGACGAATGAAAGATCTTAAGCCGAACTGGCCAGCCATGACAAAAAACCAACAAAGAGAAAAATCTCTAAAAAAAACAAACAAACGAGACTGTGGCCAGTTGAGAGAAAAAAGGAAAACAACAGAAACAAAACAACGCGGATATTTCACCTTTATACAAACAAGGCGTCTTCAGCACGAAATACACACAAAAAAAAACAAGATAAAACTAAAAACCAATAAAACCACCACCAAAAAAAAAAAAAACAAAAATGTACAATCGGCGCAAACTAATCCACGTAGGGAAAGGATGCTAATATAGAGTTACTTCAGTGAGGACACCAGAGTAACTGAGGAAAAATAAAAAAACTGTAAATTACTTTAATTATTCAGTTGCGAAATAATCCTTTTGTTAGCTATTACTGAAGCAAATCGTTTTGGTCTAACAGGTAAAATAGTCCCCTGGTGATTATTTAAAATCTTTACTCCCTTATTGACAATTGATTCACTCTTTAGAAGGTTATCATAAATTGGGTCAATATTTAAATTACCCGTGTCCCTATTTATGGAAAGGTTAGCAAACATATGTTTTTTAATTTCTATGGCTTCCCTGGCCCATTGGGTGTACCCCTTATCATTAGAAATAGCCAAGGCTTCATCAAATTTTACAAAATGGTCTGGTTGAAGCCAAATATGCTCTGCTAAAGCTGAAACGAAAGTTTCTGGAGGCTTGCTTAATTGTAGGGTTTTTTTCTATTGAATTTCGGTGTTCAATAAACCTTTCAACAAATTGTTGGTGAGTCCTACCAATATAGAACTTCCCACAAGAACACGGACTTTTATACACCCCACTTACTAAATTTCCCCGAGTTAAATCCTTACCAGAACTAAAAAAACTACTCATTGGCCTCAGCGATTGGAAACATGTATCAATACCAAATTTACGTAAAACCCGTGAAAGTTTCTCCCCCAAACCAGGTACATATGGTAGTGAAATGAAGCTTTTTGATACAACTAAATCTAAAGACTGAGAAACCTCAATAACCCTACTACTATGTTTGGTCCGTCTATTTTCAATTATTTTATCAATGAACTTAATTGGATAACTATTACAAAATAAAATATCCCTCAAGTATAACAATTCTGAATCCAGAAATTCCTGGGAACAGATTTTAAAGGCTCTATCCACTAGTGAAATTACAACCCCCCTTTTCACCGACAGAGGGTGGCAAGAATGAAAATTTAAATACCTATCATTGTGCGTAGGTTTTCTGTAAATCAAGAAAAGTAAATGGAAATCCCTTTTAATTAATAAAATATCCAGAAAAGGTAATTTATTATTATCCTCAAATTCAACTGTAAATTTAATATTATTATCAAAACTATTTAAATGCTTACAAAAAAGGTCTAAGGAGTCCAACCCATGTTTCCAAACGCAGACCACATCATCCATGAACCTACCCCAGAAGCATGGGGAGATTCTAAAACTGTTTATACCGGAGGTTTCAATGGCATCTATGAATAGATTTGCCAATAAAGGAGAAAGAGAAGCCCCCATAGGTAACCCAAAAATTTGTCTATAAAACTCCCCTCGAAAACCAAAATCAAAAGAAAATTCATTTACCAGCATAATAAGTTTCATAATGACATCAATATCCAAACTGGCTAACGTCACATCCTGTATTAAATCAAAGTGTTTTTCTAATTTACTTTTTAAAATATCCTCGCACCTTTTTAAATCACAATTTGAATACATGGACAAAACATCAAAACTGCAAAGAATTGAACTCTCCTCCAACGTGAACTTGCGCAATTTATTATTAAGATCAGTCGAATTTTTTAAATATGATTTTTGTGTTCCCAAAAGTGGACGTAAAGCTACCGACAACCATTTTCCTAATTTTGAAACAGGTGACAGACAAGTTGACACAATGGGGCGGAGGGGGATCCAGTCTTATGAATCTTAGGTAGACCATAGATCTTGGGTGCCGAACAACCCCTAGGATAATATTTGTTATAAAACTGTGGATGGATATGAAAATTATTTTTCATTGACTCTAATTCCTTTCTTGTTGATTTTACATATTTATCTGTAGGATCAAAATCAAGTTTTTTGTATGTAATAGTGTCCAAAATAATGGATTTCATTTGATTATTATAATCTTCAGTGTTCATAATTACGATCGTGTTTCCCTTATCGGCTCTGGTGATAGTAAAGAATTTATCCTTTTTCAAATCAGAAAGGATTTTAATGTCATTTTTTTGTGAAATGTCTTTACCAATGAAGTTCATATTAAAGGTGTTTAGTTTTCTTACGATCTCAGCTCTGAGTTCTTGAGGAGTATCAACCTTATCTATAGAAGCCATAATTCCTGATTCCACCTTTGAAATTATTTTTGAATAGGAGACTGGTGTTGGAAAACAGAACTTTGAACCTTTCAACAAAACGGCTTCCTGTTGAATATTAAGAGGCTTAGAAGACAAATTCTTAATTGCTGGACCCAGACAATGACGAGGATAAAAAACATCTAAATCTTGGAAATTTTCAAACAAAAGTTTATTAAACTTGTCAACCAAACGAACCTTGGACAAATTAAAATCATGGCTAAAATATATCATGGCCATTTCATTAATTCTTATAAAAATATCAGATGTAAGTTTATTTCTTAAAAAATTTCCAACAGAATTTAAGTCCTTAGACATTTTAAAACGTCTCTGTTTTTGTTCATAAATTACGTAATTTAAAGCTATTAGGCTTAATTTATTTTTTATTTTTGTTTCATTTTCAGTTACAAAATGGTTACATATTTTAAAAGATTTCGGAATCACTGATTCCTTCTTGTAATTTTTTAAGAAAATTTGTTGATTTAAAAGATTTGCATGTTTTTTAAATAAATACAAATAATAATTGACAGAAAAGGCTAATTGTTGCCCGTAAAATTGACGAATTAAATATCTTAAGCCGAACCGGCCAGCCATGACAAAAAACCAACAAATAGAAAAATCTCTAAAAAAAACAAAACAAACGAGACTGTGGCCAGTGGAGAGAAAAGGAAAACAACAGAAACAAAACAACGCGGATATTTCGCCTGTATACAAACAAGGCGTCTTCAGCACGAAAGAAAAAAAAAAAAAAAAACAAGATAAAACTAAAAACCAAAAAACCCACCACCAAAAAAAAACAAAACAACAAAAATGTACAATCGGCGCAAACGAATCCACGTAGGGAAAAGATGCTAAAATAGAGTTACTTCAGTGAGGACACCAGAGTAACTGAGGAAAAATAAAAAAACTGTAAATTACTTTAATTATTCAGTTGCGAAATAATCCTTTTGTTAGCTATTACTGAAGCAAATCGTTTTGGTCTAACAGGTAAAATAGTCCCCTGGTGATTATTTAAAATCTTTACTCCCTTATTGACAATTGATTCACTCTTTAGAAGTTTATCATAAATTGGGTCAATATTTAAATTACCCGTGTCCCTATTTATGGAAAGGTTAGCAAACATATGTTTTTTAATTTCTATGGCTTCCCTGGCCCATTGGGTGTACCCCTTATCATTAGAAATAGCCAAGGCTTCATCAAATTTTACAAAATGGTCTGGTTGAAGCCAAATATGCTCTGCTAAAGCTGAAACGAAAGTTTCTGGAGGCTTGCTTAATTGTAGGGTTTTTTCTATTGAATTACTGTGTTCAATAAACCTTTCAACAAATTGTTGGTGAGTCCTACCAATATAGAACTTCCCACAAGAACACGGAATTTTATACACCCCACTTACTAAATTTCCCCGAGTTAAATCCTTACCAGAACTAAAAAAACTACCCATTGGCCTCAGCGATTGGAAACATGTATCAATACCAAATTTACGTAAAACCCGTGAAAGTTTCTCCCCCAAACCAGGTACATATGGTAATGAAATGAAGCTTTTTGATAAAACTAAATCTAAAGACTGAGAAACCTCAATAACCCTACTACTATGTTTAGCCCGTCTATTTTCAATTATTTTATCAATGAACTTAATTGGATAACTATTACAAAATAAAATATCCCTCAAGTATAACAATTCTGAATCCAGAAATTCCTGGGAACAGATTTTAAAGGCTCTATCCACTAGTGAAATTACAACCCCCTTTTCACCGACATAGGGTGGCAAGAATGAAAATTTAAATACCTATCATTGTGCGTAGGTTTTCTGTAAATCGAGAAAAGTAAATGGAAATCCCTTTTAATTAATAAAATATCCAGAAAAGGTAATTTATTATTATCCTCAAATTCAACTGTAAATTTAATATTATTATCAAAACTATTTAAATGCTTACAAAAAAGGTCTAAGGAGTCCAACCCATGTTTCCAAACGCAGACCACATCATCCATGAACCTACCCCAGAAGCAAGGGGAGATTCTAAAACTATTTATAGCGGAGGTTTCAATGGCATCTATGAATAGATTTGCCAATAAAGGAGAAAGAGAAGCCCCCATAGGTAAACCAAAAATTTGTCTATAAAACTCCCCTCGAAAACCAAAATAAAAAGAAAATTCATTTACCAGCATAATTAGTTTCATAATGACATTAATATCCAAACTGGCTAACGTCACATCCTGTATTAAATCAAAGTGTTTATCTAATTTACTTTTTAAAATATCCTCGCACCTTTTTAAATCACAATTTGAATACATGGACACAACATCAAAACTGCAAAGAATTGAACTCTCCTCCCACGTGAAATTGCGCAATTTATTAGTAAGATCAGTCGAATTTTTTAAATATGATTTTTGTGTTACCAAAAGTGGACGTAAAGCTACCGACAACCATTTTCCTAATTTTGAAACAGGTGACAGACAAGTTGACACAATGGGGCGGAGGGGGGATCCAGTCTTATGAATCTTAGGTAGACCATAGATCTTGGGTGCCGAACAACCCCTATGATCATATTTGTTCTAAAACTGTGGGGTAATGTGAAAATTATTTTTCATTAACTCTAATTCCTTTCTTGTTGATTTTACATATTTATCTGTAGGATCAAAATCAAGTTTTTTGTATGTAATAGTGTCCAAAATAATGGATTTCATTTGATTATTATAATCTTCAGTGTTCATAATTACGATCGTGTTTCCCTTATCGGCTCTGGTGATAGTAATGAATTTATCCTTTTTCAAATCATAAAGGATTTTAATGTCATTTTTTTGTGAAATGTCTTTACCAATTAAGTTCATATTAAAGGTGTTTAGTTTTCTTACGATCTCAGCTCTGAGTTCTTGAGGAGTATCAACTTTATCTATAGAAGCCATAATTCCTGACTCCACCTTTGAAATTATTTTTGAATAGGAGACTGGTGTTGGAAAACAGAACTTTGAACCTTTCAACAAAACGGCTTCCTGTTGAATATTAAGAGGCTTAGAAGACAAATTCTTAATTGCTGGACCCAGACAATGACGAGGATAAAAAACATCTGAATCTTGGAAATTCTCAATCAAAAGTTTATTAAACTTGTCAACCAAACGAACCTTGTAAAAATGAAAATCATGGCGAAAATATATATTGGCAATTTCCTTATTTCTTTTAAAAAAGTCAGATGTATGTTTATTTATTAAAAATTTTTAAAAATAATTTAAGTCATTAGACAGTTGAAAACGTCTCTGTTTTTGTTCATAAATTACGTGATTTAAAGCTATTAGGATTAATTTATTTTTTAATTTTGTTTCATTTTCAGTTCCAAAATGGGTACATATTTTAAAAGATTTCGGAATCACTGATTCCTTCTTGCAATTTTTTAAGAACATTTGTTGATTTAATAGATTTGCATTTTTTTTAACTAAAGAAAAATAATAATTGACAGAAGCGGCTAATTGTTGCCCGTAAAATTTACTAATGAAAGATCTTAAGCCGAACTGGCCAGCCATGACAAAAAACCAACAAAGATAAAAATCTCTAAAAAAAACAAACAAACAAGACTGTGGCCAGTGGAGAGAAAAGGAAAACAACAGAAACAAAAAAACGCGTATATTTCGCCTTTATAAAAAAAAGGCGTATTAAGAACTAAAGAAAAAAAAAAAAAAAACAAGAAAAACAAAAACCCAAATAAACCCAACCCCAAAAAAAAAAAAACAACAAAAATGTACAATCTGCGCACACTAATCCACGTAGGGAAAAGATGCTAAAATAGAGTTACTTCAGTGAGGACACCAGAGTAACTGAGGAAAAATAAAAAAACTGTAAATTACTTTAATTATTCAGTTGCGAAATAATCCTTTTGTTAGCTATTACTGAAGCAAATCGTTTTGGTCTAACAGGTAAAATAGTCCCCTGGTGATTATTTAAAATCTTTACTCCCTTATTGACAATTGATTCACTCTTTAGAAGGTTATCATAAATTGGGTCAATATTTAAATTACCCGTGTCCCTATTTATGGAAAGGTTAGCAAACATATGTTTTTTAATTTCTATGGCTTCCCTGGCCCATTGGGTGTACCCCTTATCATTAGAAATAGCCAAGGCTTCATCAAATTTTACAAAATGGTCTGGTTGAAGCCAAATATGCTCTGCTAAAGCTGAAACGAAAGTTTCTGGAGGCTTGCTTAATTGTAGGGTTTTTTCTATTGAATTACGGTGTTCAATAAACCTTTCAACAAATTGTTGGTGAGTCCTACCAATATAGAACTTCCAAAAAGAACAAGTAATTTTATACACCCCACTTACTAAATTTCCCCGATTTAAATCCTTACCAGAACTAAAAAAACTACCCATTGGCCTCAGCGATTGGAAACATGTATCAATACCAAATTTACGTAAAACCCGTGAAAGTTTCTCCCCCAAACCAGGTACATATGGTAATGAAATGAAGCTTTTTGATACAACTAAATCTAAAGACTGAGAAACCTCAATAACCCTACTACTATGTTTGGCCCGTCTATAAATTTAAAAAACCTAAAATCATAATAAATTTGCATTGTCCATCATAATGCACAAAAGTGTTGAAAGGAGCTCTGTTCTGTAGAAAAGGAGCACAGAACAAGGAATCTAATTCTAATAGCACTATTTTTATTTCAGCTTTATATATAGCCTAGGGCTATATATGAGGGAAGATGGGAATGAATTGCCATAAACATGACTTTAACCATTAAAAAGAGCCTACAAATAGCAATGTAAAAATGCCTCTCTTTTGCCCTAGCATGTCTCCTTTTGGAGAGATGATATTCTAAAAACTTACACAAGATATTTGTCTAAGATAAGGCACTGTTCATGTACTGGGGGAGGGGGTTTTACTCTATATATAATTTAGGAAGGAGGGGTAGACTGAAGCAAAGCACGTTTAAGAATGATACAAGTAAGTAGGCCTATTCTAGAATTTTTTTAAAATAGGGTAGGCTCCATAATTTTACAGTGATTCCTTAGGCCTATCAAGGTTGGAACCACTAAATATTTGCAAAGTAACCATGATATTTGGAAGAAGCATTAAATAATAAATACAATGCCACTACTTTTATTTGTGTAGTATATTTCCTTCAAAATAGGCCAACCCCAAAATATTTACTAGGCATACAGGCAAGGCTATAGTCTATTTTAATCAAAGTGTTTGACAACCAAGATTAGGCATTCTCCAAGTACTAGGATATTACCCTAAGCTATTGTTATTCTTATGGCTATACTAGTTTGGTAAAGTTCTAGTTTAGCCACTTTTCACTATCTTGGTAAGGGGGTAGGTTAGGAAAATAAAACCTTCAGGGATGGTTCTACAGACTAAAGTAGGCTATATCCAGGAAAGGTATTTTAAAGTACCTACCTCCACTCCTTCTCCCTCTTGAGGAGTGACATTTGATGACCTTTAAAAATCTTTGTGTTATGAAAGTGAATCCTTGCAAAACAGATCTTATGCTACAAATAAAAGTTCAAATAGAGATAAATCCTTTTAACAGAGAGTAATAAATTTGTCAAAAAAATACAAGATATTTTGATCACATATGGAGTGACTGTAATCAGTAGTAATTTTTAATGAAATTTATTACTGTCTATTAAAAGGATTTATCCCTATTTGAACTTTTATTTATTGTCATGTAAAGGCAGGGTGACCTTTAAAATTATCTAGATCTTCAGCTTAGATGAAGTACAAAAAACTGTTTTCAGCTTCACAATTTTGCTCAGTCCCAATTTATGAGGTTTCAAAGATCTATAAACACATTTCCAAAATTAAGAAAAAATGCATTGATATGACTTAAAATTCTACTCAGACAAGAGGAATTGCATTTCAGAACTAAAACCAGAGAAAAAGAAACTGATAACTGAAAATTAAGGTAATATATTGTTTTGTCAAAATTTCAATAGGAATAGACCTTTCGAGCAGGCAAATTTCTAAGACTTAAAATTACAAGAGGGTTAACATGGAAGCTTGGCAATACCCTCCCAGAGTAGCCTATGTTTTTGGGCCTGGATTAATCTCTGAAAGTTTCATTTTTCCTATCCTAACCCCTTTCTAAGATAGCAAAAAACACCTAAACTAGAATTTTAACAAGGAATCTTGCACTAAGATTAGTCTACCTACTATCTATTTTTAGCCTATAACATCTGATAGGCCTATCCCTTAAAAAAGAGGGAATGCAAAGGAGCATCACAACAACTTCATCAATGCTGGAAATTCTATTCACTGGGCACTAGAATTGAAATATTACATTAGCAACTTTTAGCTATCTTGAAAAGGGGTTAAGTTAGGAAAATGAAACTTTCAGGGATGTGTCTACAGGCTAAAGTATGTCCCAGGAAGGTATTTTGAAGTACCTACCTTCACTCCTTCTCCTTTTTGAGGGTCCTCACCTTTGATGACCTTTAAAAATCTCTGTGTTATAAAGGTGAAACCTTACAAAATAGATCTTCTGCTTAAATAAAGCACAAAAAAATTATTTTCAGCTTAACAAATTTGCTTAATCCCAATTTACAAGGTTTTTAAGATATGCAAATAAACTTCCTAAATTTGAAATAAAAAGGAATTGCATTTTCAGAACTAAAGCCTGAGAAAAAGAAATTGATTATTGAAAATTAAGGTAAAATGTTGTTTTGTCAAAATTTCAATAGGTATAAACCTGTCATGTAGACATATTTTAGAATCCTCTTGAGGGAGAAGGAGTGGAGATAGGTAGGCTACTTTAAAATACCTTCCTAGGAGATATTTCAGTAATTTTCTTACAGTTCATATTATTGACTTATAAATAAAATGAACATACCACTAGATGCCCTTTATGAATATAGTAATCATTTTTGTCACAAATGAGTTTTACTCCCCACCCCTATATAGGCCTATACCTATTCAGTGTATATATTTGCACATTAGGGTGGGGGTAAAACTTAAACTTACCTCTCATTTGCATCAGAAATAAACTTTATCCCCATCCCACCCCTAATGTGCAAATATATACCCTGAATTGGTATATACAGGGGTAGGGGTAAAATCCATTTGTGACAAAAATGATTATTATATTTGGAAAGAGCATAGCCTAAAAAAAGGTATTGAGTGGTATGTTTACTTTAGGCCTATTTGAAAGTCAATAATATGAGGCCTGTTCTTTTGCACTAAGATCTCACATTGTTCTGCAAAAATTTCTGTTCTTCTAACTCATCATTGTTCTTAGATCACTGATCAGAGCCAAATAATGAAAGATGTTAGCAAAAGAATGCCATAAGATGTAAGATCTTAGTGCTAAGATTTCACTTTTAGGCATTCTTTGTCAAAAGATGTTAGATCTTAGCACATAGATGAGTAAACGAATGGCCCTATGAACTGCAAAAAACTTACCAATACTTTAGTCTGTAGACCCAGCCCTGAAAGTTTCATTTTCCTAACCTAACCCCTTTTCATGATAGCCAAAAGTACCTAAAGTAGAATTTAACCCTAGAATATGTCTAAGTTGTCAAAAAGCCATTTTTTAACTTTTATTGTCAATATTTAAGCTATTTACCAACATTCCCCTCTTGCTCTGGTTGGGTTGTTGATGGATAACTTTGAGCAAATAATAGTGGGTTTGGCGTCTGATTGCCAAAAAGCTTCCTTGAAGCAGCTGCATAGACTGTATTCTGCCAAATATAAGATTCTACCATAAACTGTCGAACTTTCTCTGCATATTCACTTGCAGATTTTGCAGGCTCTTTCTTTGAATCTTGAGACAGCTCCATGTTAATTTACTTTATAAACGCTGCCTTCAGGGTTGCCACTCAGCCGATTGTTTTGGTGCCACTTTGGTTAGCAAAATAGCGTCAATTTTGTATAAAGTGTCATTTTCCAAAAATTTGCCGCTCGCGACGCTCGCGCACATATCGACAAGCTTTTCAAATTGAAAATATTGGCCAATCCACTTGGGACCCCCCCCCCCCGCGTGGTTTCCCACATCCATGAAATTTCGGTTTTAATGCCCTCTATCAACTATAAAAAATAAATTTTGATTTTACTTTGTCGGTCCTGATTTCCGGCTTTGTGCAGCACTTCCACTCTTGTCAACCTTTCAGCCCCCTCGTAAAACCTGCTAAAATGAAAATGGTGCTTAGTGTTTAAAATAGGAACTCGTTCCACAGAGTACTTTCTTCTCTTTTTTTCTGAGAAGGCTTTGTTGATAGTGTGAAAAATGAACGGAAAAAGAAAAGAGAAAAAACCTTCAGTTTTTTTTCTTTTGAGAAACAGAAAAAAAGGACAGCAATACTCGTCTACATTGAAAGTTTTTCATCCAGTTTTTCCATAAAATGGATTATCTGGATTATTAAATGTGCATTCAGGTGCTTGAAACTTTTCTTTTCTCCGAAAATGCTGAAGAGAATGCCACGAACATAGATCGTAGCTATTGATGACCCTATGATAAACACAACTTATAGTGCTTCAGACACTAAGTTTTTCAAATAATTTATTTGGCAACAACTAGTGGAAAAACAATGAGACAGCTATATGATCTAATCTGTTTATCACAACCTGAATAGAATATGTTTCACGACAACTCTCGCCACTCCCAGTAAATTTTTCTATAAGATGTCTCCAGGGACAAAGGCATAGGAACCGTTAACAAGAATTTTAAGTATCAATATGAAAGCACCTTTATGATAAAACACGAGCATTTAGAGTATCAGCGTGAAAGCACATTTACAATCAGAAATTAGTGGGAATGAAACAACAAAAATAAGGAAGTGCGTCCAAATTCAATTTATGTAATGATGCAACATAAATTTAAGAAAGAAAAAAAAAGTGAAATTAGATTGTGATTTTGCTAATGATTGCATAGGATTTAAGATAATGGAAGTTTTGGTATCATTTTTTTTTTCAATATGATGGTTATATATGACTTTTCATTTGTCCATTCCCAAAAGATCAAAGAAAAAATATGAAAAATATGAACGGAAATGTTAGAGTGCATCACTGGCCCAGTCACTGGTAATTTTGCGTCAATGGCCCAGTCACTGAAGAGGTCACTAGACATTCTTGTGGGACACCAGTGAGCTTAGTGGATGTTTTTGCGTTGCTGAGTCTTTGTGTGATGTCACCAGTGAGATTTTCAGTCACTGGGCTTCAAGAGCTCCAGTCACATAAATCATTGAAAAGACGCGTAAAGCTAAGCACTCACTGGCCCAGTGACAGGTTAATATAGTAACAGCTGTTAACATAGTGGCGCGAAAATACACTCTAAGCTTTTCTTGCTCTTTTCTTCTTTGAATTGAAGTTAACCCTTAACTAATAAAATATAAAAATTTAATTCAAAATGTCAAACCGCTTGACTGACTTATCGTCTATGAGCATACAAATGATTGCAACAAAACAAAATAGTTGAACTAAACAACTGAAAAAAATTGAAGGCTTCTCCACCACATTTTAATTAATTGTCTGTCTCTGTCCTCTCTATTGCTAAGTATTTCGTACCGAAGATCACTGGGTGATCTTCGCTCATCAGTGATAAGAATAAGAATATAAAAATTTCTCACACAGAGATAGATACAAACACGTTTAAGTTTTTCACCGCACAGAAAGATTATTGCACAGGGTTGCCACCGTCAGTAGGATTTTACTAGATCTAGCAAAAACAATCTGGTAAACTTAGAGGATCTATTCAATTTCCCGAAATCTAGTTAAGTCATGATTTGTAGTTAACAAAACTTTCGTTATTTTCCATGAATTCAGGAAGAAAAAATTAGGGTCCATTCATTAAAAAATCTGATTTCAATTACGTTAGATATTATGCCTACTATTACTCTCATTTTTGCGATTTCACGTCAACCTTGGCGCTTAAAAATCTCTACTTTTCTCTCGGCTTCTTCTTGATACTCGCTTTGAAAGGCAAACTATTTAAAACCAGGACTGGCATGCCGGCTTAATTTGTTTTCAGAAAATTTTCCCAGACTCTCATAACAGGTCACGTTTGTTAGTTAGCCTTGTCCCTTTTTAAAGACGCTGCTGGAAACAACTTTTTCCATACTTGCCCAAATTCTTTCTGACTCTGTGCAGCTTGCCCCATTCAAGTGCTGGAGCAGAGAGACAGTTCTTGACTTTGTCAGTCATCAAAACTAAAAACCAGAATAGGCTAAATGTCTCGAATATTTCGTCTTTGATGAAAACGAAACAACTTGTTCTCAGGTTGTCAAGTGGAGTACATTACTGAATGATCCACAGCGATTTGACTTGGGCTATCAAGAAATGGAAACGAGTAGACCCCTTCAGTCAGAATTCGACACTAATGGATACTTTAAATTCGGATGAGGCCGAGGACGACTAAAGCCTTTTAAGTGTGACTTTTTTTTTATTATGAGAATACATATTTTTCTTCTTACTTTTTAATTTGTATGATTTGCCTGACCTGAAGAATATTGACACAATGTTATTTTTTTTAAAAACTAATTATTGTATGTTATATAAGTTTTCTTTTTCTTGGCAGCCCTAGTCCAATTTGAGGTGCACTTTTTAATTTACATATTTTTACAACTAAACCGGGAGCCGACTACTTGATTTCCATTTTGAAGTGACAGAGATTTTGTTGGTTTTTGATTCCCTTGAATGTAAACGAGAGAAGCCAGAAAAAATCAGTAAAAAAAAAATCCTAAATTAATTGCTTTAAAATTTACCAGAAATCATTGTAAGCTGCTTATCCCTAATTTAAAGATCAGCCCAATTAGTGTTTTAAAAGTGACAAATTTCCTCTTAAAATGCAAATTTGAAGGGTTTAGATTTAAAACCTAAAAACGGAAACTTTGGGACGTATTTAAATAGCTGCCAGTTTCAAAAACCTATGATATTCTAAGCTTTTCATTGTCTGAGTTGATTTATGAATAAGAGTTGTATCAGTTTTTTTTTAGTGAATGTTTTACCGTTACTCAATATATTTGTATTTTGTGACCTGAAGACAATTGATAAATTTACAGCTGGGCTTCACCAGCAGGATTTACAGAATTTAACGTTCCAGACTTTTGTTTGATGTCTTGGATACGCCGCATCTGGAATATGAAGCCTATCCAGTAGTACATCCAAATAAAAAAAAGGGTTTTCGAACTTACAGGTTTCCAGAATTTTCAATCCTACTATAAGCACGAAAGAAAAGAGGAAAAGACAAAAAAAAGAAGAAAAAAGGAAAAGAGATTAAGGAAATCCTATTGATTATCCTCCTATAGTAAAAATCGATGCTTGATGGTGCGCGTGCCGCGGTAGCCGCACAAATTTTTTTTGAGCATTTAGTAAAAACAGATTCGATTTAGTAAGCTTTTCCTCTCAGATTTAGTAAATTCTTCCAGGCCAGGGTGGCAACCCTGGTCTTGCATCCAATAATTGCCGCGCGTGGAGTTAAGATAAGAATCTTAACTGACAGAAAAGGGATATCGATGCATATCTACATTGAAAGTTTTCCTTCCAGTTTTTTGTCTGAAAAAATTCTTTTTTTGTAAAATAGTGCTACTTACCAAAAAATGTGCCACTTTTGCTAAAAAGTGTCCTAATAGTGTCAGGTGACCCGAAAAGTGCCATTTAAAAAAAAAGTGTCAAAAGTGACACTAAAGTGTCACCGGTGGCAACCCTGGCTGCCTTTAGTTTTATGCTACGCTTAGATTCACAGGGATTTAAAATAATCCGATGCGTCTTAATCCACAGACAAAAAGTATTTATATATACACAATATACAAACGTCCAAGTAACCCATCCTATAATGCTACAGAAAATGAGTCAGATTGTGTATTTATTGTGCGTTGAAGCTATGCGTGATGGTGGTACTACATAGGCTGGATTCGTTGATTATTTTGGCATATTGAGTTTTTTTTACCACAGTAGCAAGTGACTGTTGCTGGGAAAAAAGAATAGAAATGAGATAACTTGCATTCAATAACTAAACTTACATTGTCAAATGTAACAGTAAACAACAGAAGACTGCAAATTTCTCTGCTTAGTAGTCTTGAATGTGGTGTTGTGACCTTAAGTATCAAAGAGAAGGGGATAAAATGTGTTTTTCTTTACAAATTTAAAAGTATCAATGTAACAAATTTATAGCCTAAAATTTAAATTTAACAGGAGCGATCAAGCGTCAAATTGATTGTGATAAGGAGGCGTAACAAATCGGCAATAGGCAGAATTTCAATCGGGTTTATTTAAAAAAAAACTAAATAGTCACATCTGGTAAAAAAAAACCGAGCGCACTGTTAGTGTTTGTATAGCCTGAATGGCAAAAGCAAAATCGGATATTTTGATCATGTTTTCAGAAGTTAACCTAAAAAGAAACTAAAAATATAGACTGAGCATAACAAACGGTATAGTGAGCCAAGGGAGAGATAGTCATCTATACTTCCAATTATTTTCAGTGCATGCTTATGGATTACATCAAGTCTCTTCAGGAGCGATTTGAACATTGACTGCCGAATTGGCGCACAATATTGGAGATTTGAACTCTGTTGTAAAGTAGACGAAAGATTTTTTTTTGCATAAAAGTGTGCTTCAGTGTTCTGATAATGCCAATATTGCCGGAGAGTTTCAGTCCAACAGCCTGGCTGCGGTGTAAAAAGGAAAGGTTTAATTAGACCCCGGTGCCGCGCCGATGAGAAAAGACCGATGGCGGTGGGGCCAAAAACAGCAGTGGCGGCGCACCACTGGTAAGATGTCGGTGGCGCGCAACCGGCACGATCAATGTTGACCGCAAACATTAATGGTTTCATCAGTCTGTCTCAAATCACAGCTTAAATTTACAAATTTACTTTCTCTACTCATTGATAGTACACTTTCATAGGACACTCCACCTAGTAAATAGTGATAGCAACCAAACTGTCCTATTTTTCTAAAAGTCTCTCACCTCCCTTCACACTCCCTTTTGTATTTTTTTTAAACCAGCCATATAATCATAGGCAGCGCGCGAGCGCTGCCTAAGTAAAGAACGATGTGGGCACAATGTGTTGTTTTTCAATCTTTATACCCGGGCACTTCGTATCGAAGGAGTTGTCGTAGAAACTTCGAAAAGTGCTCATTCGATTTGAAATTGGAGTCGCTAGTGCCCTTTTTGATTTTCGAAAGTGATTGGAGGGCACTTAGCCTCCCCTTGCCCATCATTCCCCCCTACACATCCAATCAAAATTTTTAGATAACTATTACGTTCAGAGCAGTTGATTTCAAAATAGAAAATATTTTTTTGAGGAGGACGCCCCCCAGAACCCTCAGGACAAGGGTTTTAAGTTATACCCTGGGGGCATATGAGGTTATTATTGAAAGCGTTGTCGTAGAAACTTCAAAACAGGCTCATTTAATTGGAAATTCGAAGGGCTAGTACCCTTTTAATAGTCGAAAGTGATTGGAGGGCAACTAACCCCCCCCACGCCCATCATTCCCCCAAATACATCTAATCAAAATTGTGAGATAGCCATTTTGTTCAGCGTAGTTGATTTCCAGATAGAAAATATGTTTTTGAGGAGGACACTCCCCCACAACCCTCAGGGCAAGGGTTTTAAGTTATGGCCTGGGGACATATAAGGTTTTTTATAGAAGGGGTTGTCGTATAAAATTCAAAACAGGCTGATTCGATTGGAAATTCAAAGGGCTAGTACCCTCTTTAATAGTCGAAAGTGATTTGAGGGCAACTAGCCCCCCCCCACGCCCATTATTCCACCACACACATCCAATCAAAATTTTGAGATAGCCATTTTGTTCAGCGTACTTGATTTCCAGATAGAAAATATGGTTTTGAAGAGGACACTCCCCCACAACCATCAGGGCAAGGGTTTTAAGTTATACCCTGGGGGCACATAAGGTTATTATAGAAGGTTTTGTCGGAGAAACTTCAAAACAAGCTCATTCGATTGGAAATTCAAAGGGCTAGTATCTTTTTTAATAGTCGACAGTGATAGGAGGGCAACTAGCCCCCCCCCCCCCACGCCCTTCATTCCCCCAAACACCTCAAATAAAAATTTTGAGATAGCTATTTTGTTCAACGTAATTGATTTCCAGATAGAAAATATGTTTTTGAGGAGGACACTCCCCCAAAACCCTCAGGGCAAGGGTTTTAAGTTATGCTTTGGGGATATATAAGGTTTTTAAAGAAGGCGTTGTCGTAGAAACTTCAATAAAAGCTCATTCGACTGGAAATTCAAAGGGCTAGTGCCCTTTTTAATAGTCGAAAGTGACTGGAGGGCAACTAGCCCCCCCATCATTCCCCCAAAGACATCCAATAAAATTTTGAGATAGCCATTTTGTTCAGGGTAGTTGATTTCCAGATGGAAAACATATTTTTGAGGAGGACACTCCGCCAACGCCCGCAGGGCAAGGATTTTAAGTTATACCTTAGAGACATATAAGGTTTCTACTTCAATCTTCGTCATAGAAACTTAAAGATCGGTTCATACAACATAAAATTCAAAGGACTAATACTCTTTTTAATAATCGTAAGTTAATTGAGGGCAACTAACCCCCCTCTCACGCCCACCTTTTCCCCTAACACATCCAATCAAGATTTTTATATAGCCATTTTATTCAACGTAGTCGAAAGTATTGGAAATTAGGTCTTTAAGGATGACAACCCCTCAGCCCTTAGGGCAAGGGTTGTAAGTTATGCCCTGGGGGCATATAAAGTTTTTATTGAAAACGTTGTCGTAGAAACTTTAAAAGGGTTCATTCAATTGGAAATTGAAAGGGCAAGTGCCTTTTTTAATAGTTGAAAGTGATTGGATGGCGACTAACGCCCTCTCACGCCCACCATTTTCCTAAACACATCTAATCAAAATTTTGAGATAGCCATTTTGTTCAGCGTAGTTGATTTCCCGATATAAAATTATTTTTGAGGAGGACACTCCCCCACAACCCTCAGGGCAAGGGTTTTAACTTATGCCCTGGAGGCATATAAGGTTTTTACAGAAAGTGTTGTCGTAGAAACTTCGAAAAGGGCTCATTCGATTGGAAAGAACTTCGAAAAGGGCTCATTCGATAGTAGAACCCTATCATGAGGTCTGGTATGAACACATGTGCTGCCATCTACAATTTAGTTTAATGCTGCCGGGACATAATTTATTCAAGGATTATCGATCGAGTCTAATGGTGGTCAAGGTCAATCGATCTGTTGTTGTTGTTTGGCCACGTGTAATGGCATGAGGGGTGATTTACATAATCGATGGTGGAATTATTGATTCAGGTCTGGGTGGAATTATGAAACAATATGGTCATAGAGTCACTAGGGAGAAAGATTACGTAATCGCTCAATGACCTCTTTTTCCAAGGTCGATTTATTTGATGTTTTTCTCGGATGTCAACATCAAATTATGGATGTTTTATGGTTTTTGTCAGTGAGAATTTGAAAAACAGGAACTTTGTCATATTTATGGATGTCAACATCAAGTCATGTCTATTTTATAGTTTTTTCACTGAGAATGAAAAAACAAGAATTTTCTTACTTGGATTTAAATAATCGCTAGGGGAAATTATTGATTCACGAAGGGGGGGACTAAGAAACAAACATGGCTCCAGGTATGTTTGGTTAGCCTAACCTGAGAAATTCCCCAACCTTGTACATAGCTTAGTCTATAGCTAAATTTTGTCTCAATAGAAGGGTTGTTTTTTTTTGGGGGGGGGGATAAAATAATTTAACAAAGAATATTGTATTTTCTTTAATCTATCGGGCGTTCAACAATAATGTATTAAACATTAAGAAAAACTTATCTAAAAACAGCAAAAGAAAACAAAATTCTGCAAACTTACGATTCAGCTGTAGAAACAATCTGTCGACTATCAATTTCGAAATCCAAATGAAGCTGTATAGTAGTGAATGCGTTCTATTCAACTTAAAAATAAAATCCTTGGCTACAAATGATGTAAGAAATAGCAATTGGGAAACTGCATTCGAAGTGATTTAATCTCATTTCATAAAGACGATACTTGTTTTGTCAAGATATGAAGAACTGTGTATATTGCAATTGCATCTGTCTGGTTTTTAGGCAAAGTAAGAAAAGAAACGAAAATTAACGAACAAGAGAGTAGTGAAGAATTATGGTATGCAAAGTAATATTTGGGAGGGAAAGTCTATGGTGATAAATCGCTAGGGGTGGCACCGTAATTGGGTGATTTTCGGGGAGCCAAATTTTTTTTCGGGGTGACGCATAGATTTTCGGGGAAATACTAAAAAAATTCGGGGATAGTGCTAGCCCTGCTTGATTTGTAATCAGGAAAATTGAAATACTAAACCACACGAGAAAGAAAAGCTCCAATTATGCGGTTGACGAAATAAAGAATTGCCGCAAAATTAATTCAAAGTCAGCCGAACACCACCGCCTCTGCCTGCTGTGACACTTTGGCGGGGGTCAACCGGGTCTCTCGTTGGCGGCGTTCGGTCGATCCACCGGCACAGCGCCGGGGTCTAGGTTTAATGTTTGAAGTACTTTCAAATCATATACATTGGATCTTTGAAACTTTTTAGTTTGAAAAAAACACAGTCCTAAACTTGTGAAAAAAAACACAAGTTCCTGTTTCCTGCATGCAAAGCTATACTAATCATTGAATTCTGAGTTTTGATGCGTCCCTGGCGTGTTGGTAAACTGGCATCAGCAGAAAGCTCGACGGTTTAAAAGTAGAAGGTTAAAGATGCAAAAGTGCAGGGAAACATATAAAGGCTTTGACCTGACTTCTTTTCTTTTTAGTCGAATAGAGGACGATTAACCTCCATAGCCTTGACCCACTTCAATTTCAATAGATAAAATCTGCTTCCTGTTTGAAATAATATACTGCTAGGACATAGAGCTGCTTCTTATATGCTGCTATTATATTGTGCTCTATTATGTTTTTGCCGAGTCAATCTACTACTACTACTACTAACAACTTACTGCAGCACCAAACCACCTGAGGCCAACACAGCTACGCACGATTCTCCTCCACCCCAATATATTCAAAGCCTCCCTTTTTACACCCGTCCACGAAGTTCCCATTTCCTTAAATCTTTCTTTATGACATCCTCCCACTCCAGATAACGACGACCTGCTTTCCGTTTAGCCCTCGACGGTTGGCCGAAAAGCACAATCTTCGGCAATCTGTCATTCTTCATCTGCAGAAAGTGCCCTAGCCACCTCAACCTTTCTTTCATTATAGCCCTAGAGAGCGGTATTGAACCACATTTTTCGTATAGCCTATTGTTTGAAATACGGTCGGTCAGCCGGGTACCCAGAACAATCCTTGAGCAATTTCTCTGGAAAACATCTAGGAAATTTTCATCCGCTTTTCGGAGCGTTCATGCTTCAGAGCCATATTTGACCACTGTCATCACTGTAGCTTCTAATATTCTAATCTTGGTTCGCAGACTTATCTTCCTATTCTTCCAAACTTTTTTTAACTGTGAAAAAACACCCTGTGGCTTGGCTATTCTACTTTTAACATCTTCAATGCTCTCACCATATTTAATAATAATACTTCAAAGGTAAGTGAAGCTGCCCACCTGATCAATCTTTCCATTACCCAACGTCACCTTTTCATCTTCACTTATTCCTAGCCTTAGTGACTTAGTCTTTTTAACATTAATTTTCAAACCTATTTTAGCACCCTGAACTCGCAAACCTCTAAAACTTCATTCATTTTGCTCAGACTTTCATCTAGGATGCCGAGTCAATCGTTTCTGATATATCCTGATAACAAATGAATTTTTTCTTGTAAGAATTCATTACATTTTTTATCCAGTGATTGATACAAAATCTATTGCTACCATTGGGTAAATATGTAGGATTTATCTCACAGGAGACACAGTTTCAAGAAATAGGCAAACTATACTGAAAATATAAAATATTGGAAGAAAAACTATAGAAATCTCAAAATTCTGGGCACATTGACATTCCCTTTCCCTTAGCATGTCCCTGATTAACAATAAATACGCCATTTGCAGTTGTTTTACAGTGATAAGACAGCTATAGAAGAAAATTGGAAATTATCAAATGGTGAGGGACATTTAGCCCCCTCCCTTTAAGATTTTGAAAATGTCTTTGCGGGAGTTTTCATTGAAAGTATAATTTTTTATTTTCATTTTAAAAATTGAAATAACAACAAGTTTGCCCCCGTCTAACTTTTGGTGAATTAATGCCACTGCCCATTGTATAAAAAAAAGCTGTGCTACAAAAGAATTTTGTAATCCCCATTGTTCCTTATCTTTATTTGTGTTTTCTTACCAATTTAAAAATGTTCATTTTGGGTTTAGTTTTACTGTTGTTATCTGTAAGACCTGAAGATATGTCACACTACCACATGAAACTATTCCATTAACTAAATTTTAATCTTTCATCATTATTTAATTGACACGAGAAGTAAATAGAGGAACAAGATCAGATCAGGATCCTAAGAAATCTTAAAATGTTTGAGGGTCCTCATTGGAATACAAATATTATTTACCGAATCAAACAAATCAGGTGATGGGTTTCTGAACCGAGTAAATAGCTCTATGACAAAAAAAGAGTCATCGAAATTCTGCAAAGAGTTGAAGCTTTGGAAGCAAAGAGAATGTTCTGGAAAGTTTTCAAATTCAAAAATCATCGAGAGATAAAAGCATTAAGTCACGTCTTCATTATGGCTTTTTCTAACTAATCTGTCCGAGTTTGACGTTATTGTCATGTAATTACATCCATTGTTTGTGCAGATTTAGATTCAAAAAACCCATTATGTTACTTCGGAGGTGTTTTTTCTTCTGATGACCGTTTTTTTATTAAAAGCAAGCAGATCTTCCTTGGCATAATTCGACTGAAAAATACCTAATTATGTGAGATTCAACCAAATATTCGAGAGATAAAAGAATTAGGCTATGTCGTCATAATGTATTGGTCTGGCAAATTTGACCGTGGTCGTCTACTTTTTCAGGTCGCCCCTGCAACTATTTGAGCTGTAATTTGTCCTAATATACATAAAAGTCGCATGTTTGGTGTTTTTTGTTCTGATGTCTTTGTTATTAATATCATTTTTCAGATCTTAATAGTCGGTCGTTTACTGAAAAAAAACTGTTTAAGATAGAATCCAAAAACTATTTAAGAGTTATAATATTTATGTTATATAATAAAAATTTCTTGTTAAGGCACAGATTCCAGTATTCGTTTACATTTTCAGGTAGCCCCTGTCTCTATTAGTGCTTTTTAAGGTTCAAAAAGACCAATACGGTACTTTTGAGGTGTTTTTTTCTTCTGAATACCGTTTTTAGATTAACAAATAGCTGTTATCGCTCGGCTTGCGATGCATGAAAAAAACCATAATGATGATAGTTAAAGCCAAATCGTCAAGGGAAAATTGCATATTTCCATGTCTTCATAGTGTACGTTTCAGTAAAATTCGAGCGTTTTAGTTTTCTTTTTCATTCATATATAGTTTCTAATAGTTCTGTTTTTGGACCAAATAGAAAATAAATGCAAATATTAGGTGTTAATTTCTTAATTAGACTGACATATTTAATACAAATTTAATATATTAATATTATTAATTCGCATAAAAAAAACAGGAGTTTGTTAGGTTAAGCAAAATAGTCGAGATATAAAAGCATTAGGCTATGTATTCATAACGTATTTTTCAGTCAAATTTGCCCGTATGTGTTTACTTTTTCAGGTAGCTCCTGTCACTATTAGTTCTTATTTTTATTCTAGAAGGACATTAAGGCAAATTTGAGGTGTTTTTTTCTTCTGATTTGTTTTTTTTGATTAACAAAAATCTTTTATTACTCTGCTTGCTTCGAATGAAAAAAACATACTGTTTAGCGATTAAAAAAAACATACGAGTTGTAAATGAATAATTTCAAGAATTAAATATGTAACATTAAGTAGATTATTACCATGAGATAATAATATTTCTTTCATCCCATGTCTCTATTAGTGCTTTTTAAGATTCAAAAATAAAAATCAGGCGCATTTGAGGTGCTTTTTTCATCTGAAGTCTGTTTTTTGATTAAAAGAAAGCTGTTATTCATAGGCTGACTTCACATGAAAAAACCATAATTATTCGAGATTAAACCAACCAGCTGAGATCAAACTTACTTAGGTCTTATTGTGATTGTGGGCTTTTAAGGCAAAGTCAAGCTGAATTGTGTGCTTTTTCTTGTATCCCAGCTTTTGATTATTTATTTTGTATTTTCAAAACGAAAAATAAGTTACAGTGGAGGTGCTTTTTTATTCTGAAGTCTGTTTTTTGATTAACAAAAAGCTGTTCTTATTCTGCTGGCCTCGACTGAAAAAAACCATGATGATTATCGAATAAAAAACATATATGAGGTATAAAAGCAATATTCCATGATTGAGAGTTCAGAGGAGACACTTCTCCTGTGATTCATGTAATTTCGCAACCTAACCTGTGAACAAAAATGTAATTAATTCATGTTTTTGATAAGACTTCTCTTGTGAATTATTTATAATCTGGATACCAGCAATTTTGCAACCTAACCTGTGAACAAACCGTGAATAATTCCTGTCTTGGATAAGACTTGTGGATACTTTGACTTAAGGTGACCCATTAATCTATTTAACTTTGTTAAAATAGTGAATATTTAAATTTTTGGCAACTGATTAGTAAACACTAAACCAGATTACTGGTACTTTTCTCGTTATTGTTGACTATTTTAAATTTATTGTGAAACAATTTCTAATTAGTGTTCGAATTTGTGAGTTTGAATAGCTCAAATGTTTGGAAAAAAGGAGCCTCCAAAACAACCTCCTGATAGGGATATGAGTAAGTCACCATTTCAACCATCTTCAAAAGCCCTTGCTAGAACCCCCCTAAAGCTGCGAATGTACCAGCGACCTCTCTGAAGAGTATTCATACCCTAAACATGGATACCACCCAATGTCCATCCCCCTCAACAACTGATACTGAAAAAGATGAAGAAGGCTTTAAGATAGTAAACTCGGCTAAGCGTAGAAGACAGAGAACAAAAAGTCCACCAGAGTCAGCAATAATACATCTAACCGATACCACGAACAACTCTTCAAGAAATCCAGCCGATTCCCCGGTAATTATTCAACTAGTTCCCCACTCTGATAATTGCTTGTTTACCAACCGTGATCTACCAAAGTTGAGAGTTTCCCTCTTCAAGACCATTCGTTGCAACTTTAATATGAATATAAACAGATCAGGATCCCTAGATATCCTTTTGAACGATCCCACATCAGTGAAAAAGGTAATGGAGCTAAAAAGTGTTGAAAATGTTGTTGTCAAAGCCCACCTGTGGTCCCCAAGCCCAATAAAAACAAAGATAGTGCTCTACAATATCCCTATATCATTTCTAAACTCGGACCTGATGGAAGCATTGATGAATGGAAAAGGTGAATGCATTCCGGTCTCTAGTGTTCATACCCTTGGTCACGAAACCACTGAAACCTCAAATTTTAAAACTGTGTTGTTTGAGCTTCAAGGACAATTTAATATTGACAAAGTGTTCCTCTTTGGCCAACAAAAATCTTTCAAGCCTTACAAAGAAAAGCCATTACAGTGTATTAAATGTCTAAAGCTTGGTCACTCAGATAAATACTGTAGAGAGGATTCCAACATTTGTAAGATTTGCCTTGGCAAGGACCATAATGAGTCAAACTGTCAATTTGACCCAATATGTACTAATTGTAAGGGCAAACACCAGTCCCTAGATAAAGGAAACTGTCCCAAATATAAACAAAGGGCAGAGATACTAAGAATAGCAAAAGAGCAACAACTTCCAATCCCTTTTGTAGCAATGCAAGTCCCAAGGACACCAAGAGTCCCCCGTCCCCCACCAGGCCTCAGGCAACCAACAGCCCCTGAACCACCAACAGGCCCCAGGCAACCAGCAGCCACCAGGACACCAAGAGTTCCCAATGCTTCCCCTAGTTTTGAAAGTTTTCAGAATAATCTCATCCGAGACAAAACTAATTCATGGTTCCCCTTGATAGCAAGTGCCCCCCAAAAAAACCTGAAGACCCCCCTTTCGGAAAATCCTACGCAAGGAAAGACATCAAAACCGACAAAGCTACCTGGAATTACTCCCCACAGATTTCACACAGTTTCTCCAAATGCTTTGGAAGATGAATCAAACGTGTACTTTAAATTAGCCAGCTTTACAGTTACCTCTATGCTCATCTCCCAATTAGAGTTACCCAATCAGTTGAAATGCATTATTCTGAAGAATTTGGCAAAAACTCACTTTGGCGAGACCATAGTTTCCGAAGCAGAAATTCAAATTGAGAGTGTTTTAAGCCAACATAGGCTGATTGAGTCACAATCAGAACGCCTGACGACTATTTAATGTGTGACTTTTCGTTTTTAACTAATTTATCCCTTTCCAATAACATTGTTTTTAATTATCCCGATATAGATGTTAATCAGCATGCCAACCCTATAAGCAGCCCCCCTGGTACCTTAACAAATGCTAGTTGTAAATACCTTGATATTTTCGATTTTGCTACTAATGTGAAGCCAAAACTAGTAAATAATAATTCCCTTAATGTTCTTTGTTTCAACATCAGAAGCATCCGGGATAAGTGGCTCAAGTTTAAAGATTTAATTTCAATTAATGGTGTCTGCCCTTTCGATGTAATAGGATTAACAGAGACATGGCTTTCCGATAATGATGACACTAGTGATTTTTTACTCCCTGGTTACCAAATAATCCATATGCCCAGGAGATTGACTAAGTGTTCTGGTGGTATCTCACTTTACATCCGTTCGAATGTAAATTTTACCAGGCTATCAGAGTGCGAATCTATTTTCTCTACACAACTAAATCTCAGATGTATTTATTCAATAATTGTAAACATAGTTATCGGCCAAAATTCCTATATACTCTCCTTATTTTATAGACCTCCTCCATTTCCAACCTCATGTTTTTGTAATCTGTTTGATGATTTTTATAATTTTATTAACCTACCCCATAAAAAGGCAATAGTTCTTGGGGACTTTAATTGCAACCTACTCAATGTTGGTAAAAATATTGAATCTGACACTTTTTTTGAATCGGTAACCGCGAGTGGTCTTCTACCCACAATTTTTTTCCCCAGTAGAGTCGATCCTGTGAGATCAACTTCAAAATTAATTTACAACATTTTTTTATCCACTTCCCAGGGAAATGACCTGTCCTCAAATATAGTATTTTCGGATCTGTTAGACCATTTTCCTATTTACTTGTCTCTACCTTCGCAACCACTACCTCTACGGTCTAGAATTAATATCCCAACACCTACTCGAAACTACAGTTCTGCAAATATAAACCATTTCATCGATTGCCTAAGAACCACTGACTGGTCCGATGTCTTAAATTGTCACGAGGTAAATTCTGCCACAAATGGTTTTGCGCAAAGGCTAAGTGAGATTATCCATTCAACTTTTCCTATTCGTAAACCTAACCGGAAAAATATCCCTATTTGCCCCTGGATGTCACATAGCCTCATTGTCTCCTCATATCGTAAAAACAAATTATATAAGTTAGCCTGTAAGACCCGTAGTGATATTGACCTATCTAATTATAAACATTATAAAAACTTATACACTAAACTCATCCGTGAAGCGAAGAAAAATTATTATTATACAAAAATTCTCAATTGCAAAGGAAATCTGAAAAAGATATGGTCCACCATTAATGATATACTTTCAAAAAATAGAAAATCAAAGTCTATACCTATTCGCCTTAAAGACACAAATGGTAGATTAATTGACCCTTTACATGCACCTGATGCATTTAATAATTTTTTTTTGAATGTTCCTCATACTGACTCTCGCTCCTCCTCACAGGCTGTATTCCCTTGCTTCAATTTTAGATCCTTGTTTTTCTGCCCAACTGATAGCAATGAGGTACTTAAAATCATCGGTTCTCTCCCTAATAGTTTTACTCCTGACTGTCTTGGATTAAGTAATTAGCTCCTGAAGACCATATCTCCTTTTGTCTACGAGCCCATCAAGCATATTGCCAACCTATCTTTAACCCACGGAGTTTTCCCTGATTTACTAAAGTCAGCCATTGTTATTCCAGTTCTTAAAAAGGGCGATCCAACTGAGATAGGTAATTATCGTCCAATCTCAATCCTTCCTGTTATATCCAAAGTGCTCGAGAGAATCATCTTCAGACGTCTGTCTCCTTTTCTGTTTGACAGTCAGCACTCCGTATCCTTGATTTCTCCTCACCAATATGGCTTTAGGCCGAAATTCTCAACTTCTCATGCTCTAATTGACGCCACAGAGTTCATACGCTCACAACTCGACCTTAAAAAAACTGTATTGGGCTTATTTTTTGGATTTTTCTAAGGCCTTTGACATGGTCGATCATAGTATTTTAATAAGTAAATTAAATAGTTACGGTATTCGTGGTGTTCCCCTCTCTTGGTTTGATTCTTATCTATCTGGAAGGGTACAGAGTGTGAGCCTGGGTGGAGTATCCTCTCAGCCCTTACCTGTTCGGAGGGGTGTCCCGCAAGGCTCCGTTCTGGGCCCTATTTTATTTCTCCTGTATATCAATGATCTTGTTATAGACCTGGGCCCTTCAGTGTATCCTGTATTATTTGCTGATGACAGCAACTTTTTCATCACTGGCACCAATCTACCATTGGCAGTAACCTCTGCCCAAGTCCTTCTGAACAGAGTCCAGGCGTGGTGCCTTACGAATAACATGACCATTAATAGCAAAAAAGTCAAATAGTGTTATTCAGAACCCCCTACAACAAAGACGTTATTCAACCTGCTCTTGGTCTCAGGTACTCCTCCGACATCATCCCACAAGTGGAGGTTGCCAAGTTTCTTGGTGTATTTATTGACTCATGCTTGTCATTCTCTAATCATATTTCTTATATAACAGCAATAATTTTGAGACAAGTAGTTATGATTAACCGTGTGAATTATTTTCTTCCTCCTGACATCCTAGTTACCCTCTATTATTCCTTTATTTTTCCTTACCTTTCTTATTGCGGATCAGTTTGGGGAAATACAAAACGGTCCTTCATTAAAAAACTCAAATTTGCCCAAAACCGCGCCATTAAAGCAGTTTTTCGGCTTCCCCGTCTATATCCAACTCGTGATTTGTATTCAGATTTTGGAATAGCTCCACTTGATCAAATCATACAAAAACTAAACTTATAGCTTGTTTACTCTGCTTTCCACAATAATCTTCCACCTCAACTCCTAACCTATTATAATATTAATAATTCGGAAGCCCATTGTCTCCGTTCATCCAATAGAGCCTTTAAAGTTCCTAAATGCGTTTCTAGTGCTGCCCAGCAATCTCCCATTTACAAATCTATTATTCAATGGAACAAAATTCCCTCCAGTGTTGAACTAGCCACAAGTTTCTGCAAGTTGTATAAAAATGTAACAAAACTTGATGGTATAATTTAATATTTCCATTTTTAACAAATTTGGTCTAATTAGCCATGTTTTATTCTTCTATTTTTTTTTTTCTTTCAGTGTTACTTTAATTTTTTTTTCTCTTGGTCCTTAACAAGTTATCTTCTAGGATCTTTATTGTTATTAATGTTTGTGTTATGTTTTTATTCGAATAAATTGAATTGAATTGAGTTGAGATTTAAACGCATTTGGCCATGTCCTCATAACAGCTTTTTCAGGCGAAGTTGACCGAAATTGTTTACTTTTTCTAGCCGTCCAATTCTCAGTTAGTGATTAATATTGTTCAAAACGGCACTTAAGTTAAATTTGAGGTGTTTTTTCTTCTGAAGTCTGTTTTTTTATTAACAAAAAGCTGTTCTTACTCGGCTTGCGACGAATAAATAAACATAAAGATGAGAGTTTCCACCAAATCTTCACGAGATAAATGAATTAGGCCATGTCTTCAGAATGTACTAACATGGCGAAGTTGCCCGTGGGTGTTTACTTTTTCAGTCAGCCCCTGTCACCGTTAGAGCTTTTAAATGTTCAAAAGGACACTTAAGTCACATTTGTGGTGTTTTTTCTTCTGATGACCGTTTTTTTATTTAACGATAGATGTTCTTACCTGGATTAAGTCGCATGATATATACATAATTATGTGCGATTAAACAGAATATTCGTGATATAAAATCATTATTCCATGTCTTCAGAATGTCCTTTTATAGCACATTTGCCTGTGTGCGTGAACATGCTCAGTTATCCCCAGCCTCTGTTTGTGCTTATTCTTAATCTAAAAGACCCTACAGTCGCATTTGAGGTGTTTTTTCTTCTGAAGTCTGTTTTTTGATTAACAAATTTCAGATATTACTTGGATTACGTCGCATTAAAAAAACCTAATTATGAGAGATTTAACAGAATAGTCGAGATATAAAAGCATTTTTCCATGTCTGCATTATGTATTGGGCTGTCACTTTTGCCTGTGGGCGTCAACATGTTCTGTTATCCCCTGTCACGGTTAGTGCCGTTTCTGAATCTAAAAGACCATTATGTTAAATTTGAGGTGTTTTTTTCTTCTGATGACCGTTTTTTTATTAAAAAAATGCAGTTCTCACTCGGCATGCTATGAATGATTTATACACAATTATGAGAGATTAAACCAAATCGACGAGGGATAAAAGACTTATTCCATGACTACATTATGTCTTTATCTGGCAATTTTGATCGTATTCGTTTACATTTTCAGTTCGTCCATGTCACCGTTAGTTCTTTTTAATATTCAAAAAGGAACATCAGTTAAATTTGAGGTGTTTTTTCTTCTGATGACCGTTTTTTTATTATCAAATTTCATTTCTTACTTGGCATGCTACGTATTATTAATAAATACTTATGAGTGATTATAACGAATATTCGCGATATAAAAGAATTAGGCTATGGCTACATAATGTATTTTACTGGCAATGTTGCCCGTATGCGTTTACAGTGTCAGGTCGCCCCTGTCACTGTTTGTGCTGATTATTGTTCAAGAGGAAAATTCAGTTAAATTTGAGGTGTTTTTTCTTCTGATGTCCGTTTTTTTACTAAAATATTGCTGTTAATACTTGGCTTAATTCGAATTATAAAAACCTAATGATGAGAGTTTAAAACAAATCTTCGAGAGATAAAAGCATTAGGCCATGAATACATAATGGCTTTTACTGGCGAATTTGCCCGTGTGCGTTGACAGGGTCAGTTCGCCCCTGTAACTATTAGTGCTGATTATTGTTCTAGAAGACCATTAAGTTAAATTTGATGTGTTTTTTCTTCTGATGTCCGTTTTTTTATAAAAAAATAGAAGATCTCACTCGTATTAATTCGACTGATAAAAACATAATTGTGAGAGATTACTCCGAATATACGTGAGATAAAAGCATAATTCCATGCCTCCATAGTGGATTTTTATGGCGATTTTGCCCGTGTGTGTTAACATTTTCAGGTCGCTACTGCCACTGTTTGTGCTTTTTATTGTTCTAGAAGAACCATCAGGTACATTAGAGGTGTTTTTTCTTCTGATGTCCGTTTTTTTATATACAAATTTCAGTTCATACTCGTAATACTACGCATTAAAATTACCTAACTATTTGAGTTTATACAGAATAGACGAGAGATAAAAGCATTTTTCCATGTCTTCATTGTGTATTTACATGGCACCTTTGCCCGTGGGTGTTCACTTTTTCAGTTATCCCATGCAACTGTTTGTGCTTATTAATGTGCAAGAAGGAAATAAAGTTAATTTTGAGGTGTTTTTTTCTTCTGAAGTCTGTTTTTTTATTAACAAATTTAAGGTAATACTTGTAATGAGATGAATTATATTAAAATAATTATGTTAGTTTCAACAAAGTCGACGCGGTGTAAAAGAATTAGGCCATGTCGTCATTATATCTTTTCCAGGCAAATTTGCCCGTGTGCGTTTACATTGTCAGTTAGCTCCAGTCACTATTTGTGCTTATTAATATTCTAAAAGAAATTTCAGTTAAATTTAAGGTGTTTTTTTCTTCTGATGACCGTTTTTTTATTAAAAAATATCAGGTAGTACTCGTATTTCGTCGAATGAAAAAAACATAATTATGTGCGATTAAACAGAATCTACATGATATAAAAGAATTAGGCCATGTCTACATTATGTATTTTACTGGCGATTTTGCCCGTAGGCGTTTACTTGTTCAGTTAGCCCCTGTCACTGTTTGTGCTTTAATTTGTTCAAAAAGGAAATAAAGTTAAATTAGAGGTGTTTTTTCTTCTGATTTCCGTTTTTTTATTTACTAAATTATGTACCCACTTTTCATTAGTCGAATGAAAAAAACATAATTATGAGAGATTTAACCAAATAGACGAGGGAAAACTGAATTTGGCCATGTATACATTATGTCTTTTTCTGGCAAATCTGCCCGTGTGCGTTTACTTGTTAAGTTCGCCCATGTAACTGTTTGAGCTTATTATTGTTCAAGAAGGCAATAAAGTTAAATTGGTGGTGTTTTTTCTTCTGATGACCGTTTTTTTATTATCTGATTTATGGTCTTACTCGGCTTACTATGAATGATTATTACCTATTTATGATAGATTACACCAAATAGTCAAGGGAAAACAGCGTTTTTCCATGACTTCATAATGTCTCGACCAGGCGAAGTTGCCCGTGGGCGTATTCATTTTCAGGTAGCCCCTGTCACTGTTTGTGCTTAGTTATGTTCAAAAAGAAAATCAAGTTAAATTGGTGGTGTTTTTTCTTCTGATGTCCGTTTTTTTATTAAAATATTTAAGTAATCACTCGGAATTCTACGAATGAATAATAAATAATTATTTGAGATTAACCCAAATATACAAGAGATAAAAGCCTTATTCTATGTATTCATTACGTCTTTTACTGGCGCATTTGCCCGTAGTCATTTACATGTTCAGGTAGCCCCTGTCACAGTTTGTGCTTATAAATATTCAAAAAGACCATTAAGGTAAATTTGAGGTGTTTTTTCTTCTGATGACTGTTTTTTTATTAAAAGATATATGTACATACTCGTATTAAGACAACTTATTAAAACCTAATTATTAGAGATTCAACCGAATATACGTGGGATAAAATCATTTTTCCATGTCATCATAATGTCTTTATCAGGCAAATTTGCCCGTATGCGTTGACAGTTTCTGGCCGTCCCAGCCACGATCTGTGCTGTTTTAGGTTCAAGAAGGAAAATAAGGTAAATTAGTTGTGTTTTTTCTTCTGATGTCCGTTTTTTTATAAAAAAATCTCTTTACTCACTCTGAAGGCTTTGCATGATAAATACCTAATTATGAGAGATTACACCAAATATACGAAGGATAAAAGCATTAGTCCATGTCTACATTATGGATTATCCAGGCGAAGTTGCCCGTGGGCGTCAACTATTTCAGTCTTCCCCTGTCACTATTTGTGCTTATTATTGTTCAGGAAGAACATTCAGTTAAATTTGAGGTGTTTTTTCTTCTGAAGTCTATTTTTTGATTAACAAATTTAATAACGTACTCGGTTTAATTTGAAAGTTTAAAACATATTTATTAGAGATTATACCAAATCGACGAAGGATAAAAGCATAAGTCTATGTATCCAGTATGTCTTTTCCTGGCAAATCTGCACGTATTCGATTACTTTTTCATGCAGCCCCTGCAACTGTTTGTGCTTATAATTGTTCAAAAAGAACCTTAAGTTACATTTGATGTGTTTTTTCTTCTGATGTCCGTTTTTTTATAAACTGAATTAAGTGATCACTTGTATTACTATGCATGTTAAAAACCTAATTATTTGAGATTAAACAGTGTCTTCGTGGGATAAAAGCATAATTCCATGTCTTCAGTAGATATTTATCAGGCACATTTGCCCGTGTTCGTGAACATTTTCATGTAGCCCCTGTAACTGTTTGTGCTTATAAATGTTCTAAAAGAACTAACTGTTAATTTTGTGGTGTTTTTTCTTCTGATGTCCGTTTTTTTATTAAAAGAATGATGGACTTACTCGTAAGAAGTTAACTGATTTATACATAATTGTGAGAGATTCTACCAAAACTACGAGGTATAAAATCATTAGGCCATGTCTTCATTATGTATTATACTGGCAAATTTGACCGTGTTCGTTTACTTTTTCAGGTAGCCCCTGTCTCTATTAGTGCTTTTTAAGGTTCAAGAGGGATAATCAGGTACATTTGAGGTGTTTTTTTTCTTCTGATTACCGTTTTTTTAAGAAAAAAAATATGTAATTACGCGGCTTACTTTGCATGAAAAAAAACATGATTAAGTTAGTTTAAACCAAATATAAGAGAGTAATTTGCATTATGCTATGTCTTCATATCGTATTTTTCTTTCACTTATGCCCGTGGGCAGTTTAATTTTCAGGTAGCCCCTGTCTCTATTAGTGCTTTTTAAGGTCCAAAAAGACCAATCAGGTACATTTGAGGTGTTTTTTTCTTCTGAAGTCTGTTTTTTTATAGAAAAAATGAATTGATTACTCGGATTAATTCGAATTATGAAAAACTAAAGATGAGAGATTAAACCACATATACGAGAGAAAAAAGCATTATTCCATGTCTACATTGTGGCTTTTTAATGCAAATTTGCCCGTGTGCATTTACTTTTTCATGTCGCCTCTGTCACAGTTTGAGCTGTCTTTTGTTCAAAAAGACAATAAAGTTGAATTTGAGGTGTTTTTTCTTCTGATGTCCGTTTTTTTATTAACAGATTGATGTAATTACTCTGCTTACGTCGAATGATAAATACCCAATTATGAGCGATTCATCAAAATATTCAAGGGATAAAATCATTAGTCCATGACTACATTACGTCTTTTTCTGGAAAATTTGACTGTGAGCATTAACTTTTTCAGGTAGCCCCTGTCTCTATTTATGCTTTTTATTATTCAAAAAGGAAAATCAGGCACATTTGAGGTGTTTTTTTCTTCTGAAGTCTGTTTTTTGATTAAAAAATTTCAGAAATCACTTGGATTAATACGACTGAAAAATACATAATGATGTGAGATTATACCAAATATACGAGGGATATATGCATTAGTCCATGTCTTCAGAATGTCCTTTTAAGGCGAATTTGCCCGTGTTCGTTTACACTGTCAGGTATCTAATGTCACTGTTTGTGCTTAATATTATTCAAAAATACAATACTGTTAATTTTGAGGTGTTTTTTTCTTCTGATGTCTGTTTTTTTATTTACAGATTGCAGTAATTACACTTATGGCTACAAATGAATTATACCTACTGATGAGAGATTACACAGCATCTACGAGAGATAAAAGCATTAGTCCATATCTTCGGAATGTATTTTAAAGGCAAATCTGCCCGTATTCGTTAACAGGTTCAGGTAGCCCCAGTCACGGTTTGTGCTTAGTTATGTTCAAAAAGAACCTTCAGGTACATTTGAGGTGTTTTTTCTTCTGATGACCGTTTTTTTATAAAAAAATATCATATCTTACTCGGTTTGATTCGCATGAAAAAACCATAATTATGAGAGTTTAAACCATATATACGAAGTATAAAAGCATTATTCCATGTCTACAGAATGTCTTTACATGGCACCTTTGCCCGTGGTCATTCACATGTTCATTTAGCCACTGTCACTGTTTGTGCTTATAATTGATCAAAAAGGAAAAAAAGTCGATTTTTAGGTGTTTTTTCTTCTGATGACCGTTTTTTTATAAAAAAAATTCAGTTATCACTCGGAATGCTACGACTTAAAATTAAATAATTATGAGAGATTACCCCGAATATACGAGGGATAAAAGCATTTTTCCATATCAACGTTACGTCATTATCTGGTGCTTTTGCACGTGGTCATATACTTTTTTCAGGTAGCCAATTACTCTACCTGTGCTTGTTAATGTAATAGAAGTCCATAAAGGTAACTATGAGGTGTTGAAACAAATCATCCTGAATCCAACAGATTTGTGCAAATGTCACAGTTGCATCACAGGTCGCATTTGCAATCATATCTACACACGTGGAAGGTAATTTGGTTGGGGGACTGGCTACTACTATCCTTGGGTTACACTACCCCGTTTTTTGCAGCAAATTTATGCGGCATAATGGTTCAACGGCCACTTCAAAATATTTCCACTAAGCCATTACAAAATGCATCTGTCATTTTTAAATACAATTTTTTGAACCATACAATGGAAAGACCTGAGAAATTACTCACTGTTTATCAGAAATCCTCAATAATTATACAAAAAAGGATATAAAGCCCACACAGAGAAATTTTTAACCCTCCAGGCGTGTAAGGGTATTTCAGGGGAATCAACATAAAAGGTAAGAACTATATTATTCACTGGGCATAGCTAGCCTAGGCAAGCCTTTGAAGTTTTTATGGCTCCTCGACCTTTGATTTAGCCTGTTATAATCTCTAAATGTCTCATAATCGTTTTCGCATTTCAGCAGCTGGATAAGGCACTTCTATGTGAACGTTTTTGCATTTTTTTTCTGCATCCTTTATTAATAAGCCCTTTTCCTTAAAAAGCAAAATATAATAATATACAATAATAATTATAATAAATTCGTGTCAGTGCAAGCCAAGAGTAATATAAACGGTGATTCCAAATATTTAGCTCTAAGATTAGAAACCATAATTCTATGAGCTATTCTACACAATGTTCCAATTTCGAGTGGCCCCATCCCGTCTGGAATTTTAAATTATCCTTAAAATAAGACTAATTTATGCCTAGAATCAATTGCAATCGTTGAAAAAAAAATTTAAGCCATATGCATGACCAAGAGGCATAGCTCACTTCAGCACAAAAAGCGAGTGTATTCACAGAAATAAACAGCAAAAATAAATGTGCAACTCCTTAGAGGGGCCATAGTCATTTATATCGTTTCTCTAGCGATGCTATTCATGAAAAAACTTTAACTTGCCAACACCCGACTAAGATTTCAGTGGGTTTTTTTCGTCAATAGTTTTTTTTTTACCCTGAAATTCAGAAATAGCAAGTTATTGATAGTCAACTGTTGCCTCACAAACTTTTCTAATATGAACTTGATTAGGCAATGTGTCCACCTAAAGACTTATAATTAGAGTCAATATCATAAAAAAGATAAATATTATTGGAAACAAGAATCGTATCGAAATCAATACAGCGATATGCAGTCGGGATTAGAATCGGAATCAGAAAAAATCCTAGCTTTGTCCCATCAGCACTCTTTATAAAAATTATACTATTGTATAGATGACGGCTAAAGTCTGTCAATTAATCAACTGTAGAACTACTCTCTGATACTCTAACCAAATCACCATCTCCGAAAACGGAGAGAAGGAGTTGAAGGACTATGCAGCTAAGATTGGTTCAAATGAAACGTCCCTTTGGACATATTCTGCTCTAAAACATTTTCAAACCACTTCAGCAAAACAATCTAACTCCTGCTCACTGTCCCTTCACCTAAAATGCAGAAATGATGGAGGACTGACAGGGCCCCTGGAAAATGTAAAAAAACAGCATCAAGCAAAATCTAAAATAAACATGACTAAAATTGACAAAACAAAGTTAGCTATTATTATTGAACAACCAAAATATAAAAAATAAATGAAAAATATATCCAAGAACCAAAAAAGTAAAAAAAAATTAAATATGAACCATGTCAATCATGCTATTCCGTATGTGAAGATCTACTCTATTTCTGTATATTGTAGACCTACTCCCTGATACTCTAACCAAATCACCATCTCCAAAAACGGAGAGAAGGAGTAGAAGGAATCCCCACCCAAGATTGGTTCAAATGAAGTGTCCCACCTTGGAAATATTCTGCCCTAAAATATTTCTAAACGACTTCAGCAAAAAAATCTACCTCCTGCTTGCTGTCCCTTAACCATAATGCAAAAGGGATGGAGGATTGACAGGGCCCTTGGAAAATTTAAAACACAGGATCAACTAAAATCTAAAATAAACATGACTATTAATTGATAAAACAACGTTAGCTGTTATTATTGAACAATAAAAAAAATAAAATAAAAAATATCTCCAAGAAACAAAAAAATAAAAAAAGTAAAATATGAATCATGTCAATCATGTTAATCCGTATGTGAAGACCTACTCTCTTCCCGTATATTAATTAAAAAAAAACTTCCAAAAAATAAGTTTTTCAAAGAAAAGTAAAGGCCATTTTAAGCTTAAGCTCAGCAGATACATATACCTGTTAAAATTCAAACTCAAAACGACAAGAAATTACTATTAAAGAATAAATGAAACCCAAAACGAACAGAAATTAAATAAACAATCATAGGAAAAAAATACAACAAGTAATAATATAAATGTATAAATAGATCTTAAAGCGAGTAATGGTTAGATTGAATATGAAAATCAAGCTTCAACCGAAAAAAACTATTTTGCTATTGAAGTATAAATGAAACTTAAAACGAACAGAAAATACATAAACAATCAATGCAAACAAACATACAATAGATATTAGTGAAAATGAATAAATAAATCTTAAAACGGTGAAACTCAAATTGAATATGCAAATCAAGCTTGAAACGAACAAAAATCACTAGAAACAAGAGTTTGGGTAGCAATTAATGCTAAGCAATTAATATCATTATACATCAAATATTCAGTTTAATTTATTAGCTCTTTTTAAAGTTGTTAAAGACGAATATAGTTTCACTACAAACAAGAGTTTGGATACTACCCCCTTTCTTAACTGTAACTAAAAACCAAAAGCCTACTGCGTCATTGGCGCTTCACTGAAAACGAATTATATTACAAATATTTTCTTTTTCAGTTCTTATAGTATTGAAAATAAAAATAAATTTAGAGCGAAATAAATTCTTGAACTGATGGATCTTTCAACAACTAATATCATTATATATCAAATATTCAATTTGATGTTGTTTATACTTTCCAAGACTGTTCAAGACGCATATAGTTTTCAGTAAGGTGCCAGTGACGCAGTAGGTTTTTTACTTTTACAGTGAGAGAAGGAGGCGATACCCGAACTCTTGTTTGTACTGATTTTTGTTCGTTTTAAGCTTGATTTGCATATTCAATTTAAGTTTCAATTGTTTTAAGATTTATTTATTCATTTACATTAATATCTTTCGTATGTTTGTCTGCATTGATTGTTTATTTAATTTCTGTTCGTTTTAAGTTTCATTTATACTTCAATAGCAAAATATTTTTTTTCGTTTTAAGTTTGATTTTCATATTCAATCTAAGCGTTACTCGCTTTAAAATCTATTTATTCATTCAGGTTATTACTTGTTGTATGTTTTTTGCTATGATTGTTTATTTAATTTCTGTTCGTTTTGGGTTTCATTTATTCTTTAATAGTAATTTCTGGTCGTTTTGAGTTTGAATCTTAACAGGTATTTGTATCTTCTGAGCTTAAGTTTAAAATGGCCTTTACTTTTCTTTGAAAAACTTATTTTTCGGAGAGTTTGTTTTTTTAATTAATCTTTGTTCGTTTTTGATTGCAAAAAGTTTCAAGTTTTTAAAAATTCCTTATTTCAAAATCGAACTTCAAAAAAAATCAAATCTTTATCACAGGTATCAAAACTGGTATCAAAGTAATAATATCAAAGTGAAAAAAGTTTGCCCCCTTTGAAGTTTATATGACGACCCCTTCTATATGAAGTGCGTGCGGGGAAAAAAACAATTGGAGTGTGGGGGAGGCTAGTTGCCCTCCGATCACTTTTTACTCTTAAAAAGTGAATTACAACTTTCAATTTCCAATCAACTTAGCCCTCTATAAAGTTTATGCGAGCATCCCTTCCATAACAACCATGTGTGCCCCCAGGGCATAACTTACAACACCTACCTTCGGGCCCTGGGGGGTTGTGTCGACACCGGAGTTTTTTTTTACCTGAACTTTGAACTATTTTAAACAAAATATCTATCTCAAAATTTTTATCTCATGCATTTAGGGCGTGGAGAGGGGGAGGGGCTAGTTGCCCGCCAATCTCTTTTGACTCTTAAAAAGTGAACGAGAACATTCAATTTCCAATCAAATGAACCCTCTCCGAAGTTTATACAAGCATCCCTTCCAGAAAAAACGATATATGCCCCCAGAGCATTACTCACAACGCCTGCCTCCGGGCCATGGGGGTTGCATCGACACAGGAGCTTTTCTTATCTGACCTTTGAATGAATTTTGATGAAATGGCTATTTTAAAAATTTTATCGGATAGGCTTGGGGGAGAAAGGGTGTGTGGGGGTTGGGGCTAGTTGCCCTTGGATACGTTTTGACTCTTAAAAAGTGAACTAGAACTTTCAATTTCCAATCAAATCAGCCCTCTCTGAAGTTTATACGAGCACCCCTTTCGTAAGAACCATACACGCCCCCAGGACAACACTTACAACGCCTACCCCTTGGGCCCTGGAGGGTTGTGTTGGCACTGGAGTTTTTGCTATCTAATTTTTGAACAATTTTTAAAAAACTGGCTATCTCAAAATTTGTTGCGGATGGGTTTGTGGAAAAAACGGCATAGGGGAAGGGTAGACTAGTTGCCCTTAAATCTCTTGACTCTTAAAAAGTGAACTAGAACTTTCATTTTCCAATAAAATGAGCCCTCTATGAAGTTTGTACGAGTATCCTTTTCATAAGAACCATACATGCCTTTCGGGCATAACTTATAACGCCTTCTCCCCGGCCCTGGGGGGGGGCTGTATTGACATCGGATTTTTTCTTATCTGACTTTTGAACTATTTTTTTTTACAAAATGTCTATCTTAACGTTTTCATCAGATGGGTTTGGAAAAAGAAGGCGTGGGGGAGGGAGGGGGGCTAGATGCCCTCGGATCTCTTTTGACTATTAAAAAGTGAACTCGAACTTTCAATTTCCAATCAAATGAGCCCTCTCTGAAGTTTATACGAGCTTCCCTTTCACGAGAACCATATATGCCTCAGGGCATAACTTACAACGCCTGCCCCCGGGCCCTGAGAGGTTGCGTCGACACCTGAGTTTTAGTAATCTGATTTTTGAACAATTTTTAACTTGATGGCCATCCCAAAATTTTTATCGAATACATTCAGGAAAAATGGGCGGGGGGGGGGGCTAGTTGCCCACAAATCTTTTTTTACTCTCAAAAACTGAACTAGAACTGTCAATGTCCAATCAAATTAGCCCTCTCTGAAGTTTTTACGAGAATCCCTATCCATAAAAACCATATAATCTCCAAAGGCATAATTTAAAATACCTGCTCTCGGGCTCAGGGGGGCTATATTAATCCCGTAGTTTCTGTTATATGTTCTTTAAACAATTTTTTTAAAAATAACTATCTCAAATTTCTTTTCGTTTGGATTTGAGAAAAAAAGGGCATGGGGGGGAGGGGCTAGGTGCCCTCCAATCTCTTTTGACTCTTAAAAAGTGAACTAGAACTTTCAATTTCCTATCAAATGAGCCCTCTTTGAAGTTTATACGAGCATCCCTTCCATAAGAACCATATATACCCCCTTGGGCATACATTACAACGCCTGCCCCTGGGTCCTGGGGGATTGTGTCGAAACCGGGGTCTTTGTTATATGATCTTTGAACTATTTTTAACAAAATGGCTATCTATGAAATTTTATCGGAAGCATTTGGGAAAAAAGGGAGTCGGGGCTGGTTACCCTCCAATATCTTTTGACACTTTAAAAGTGAACTAGAACTTTCAATTTCCAATCAATTGAACCCTCTCTGAAGTTTATACGATCATGCCTTCCATAAGAACCATATATGAACCCAGGGCATAACTTATAACCCTTGCCCTGAAGACCTTGGAGGGGGGGGGGGGAAGTGTCATGCTCAAAGATATAATTTCCATAACTTTCAACTACGTTGAACAAAATGGCTATTACAAAACTTTGATTGGATGTGTTTGGGGAAATGGTGGGCGTAGAAGGGGTGTTAGCTGCCTTCCAATCACTTTCGAATAATAAAAAGGGCACTAGCCATTAAAATTTCCAATCGAATGAGCCCTTTTTGAAGTTTCTACGAGGAGGCAAGACAGTTTGACTTAGACGACTCAATGTTTTCTGGAGGGGGAAAAGCCCGGAAGAGTCTGGGGCAGAAGTGTAGAGAAAAGAAGGCCAGTTCTCAGGGCAAGTTAGACGGAGAAGAGGCTCCGATGAAACCTGGAAAGAAAGGGAAAATTTTTGCTGAGTTGCAGAGGTTGGATGAGACCTTGCAAGAATTCGGGGTGTGGGCTAAGGCCGAACCTAAAGTGGCAAAAATTTCATTGCAAGGGATGAGATCCTTTACCGAGTAGTCAATGATAGAGACCGGGACGAGCAGAAGTGGCAATTAGTGGTTTCTTCAGTCTACAGAACAGACGTGCTAAAACAGGCCCATAATTCACCCATGGGAGGGCATATGGGCATGCAACGAACTACCGACAGGATTCTTGAAAGTTTTTTTGGACAAATGTTTATCTGGACGTAGCAAAACATTGCCAACAGTTTCATAACAGCCAGAAAACGCCAGACAGAGAAGGTGCCATTAAAGCCCCTCCCGATCATCAAAACTCCTTTCCACAAAATAAAAATGGACCTGGTGGGACCTTTAGAGCGTAGTAAAACTGGTTTCAAGTGAATCCTAGTAATAAGCAACTATGAAACTAGATATCCGGAGGCTATACCGCTTCGCTCGACCCATTCACAGAAGATAGCTGACAAATTGGTCAATTTTTCCTCTTGAGTGGGGATAACTTCAGACATTCTAACCGACAATGGAAGTTACCTCATCTCCCAAGCGACGCAGAGACTATACTTGGCCCTTGGCATTAAACCCTTCGTACCAATGTTTACCATCCGGAGATTGATGGTAAACATTCGTCTCACGATTCGAGCTGATCTATGGGCATCACGTCAGAGGACCACTAGATGTGTTACGAGAGGAGTGGGAGGAGAAAAAGAAAGTTGCGTCTGAATCAGTAGTCAGTTACCTGGTTAATATGCGGGAACGACTTAGCAAATGGACCGAGACTGCACATCAAAACTTATTGGCAAGTCAAGAACGACCGAACACCTGGTATGATCACAACCGGAAACCCAGAGAGTTTGAAGCGGAAGAGAAAGTGCTTGTCCTCTTACTATGTGGAAATAGCAAACTTGAGACACAGTGGCAAGGCCCATACAAGATCCTGAAGAAATACGGATGTGTGAATTACCTAGTGAGATTTCCAGAGGGGAGAAAGAAGTCAAAGCTTCTCGACGTAAACCTTCTTAGAAAGTACCAAATGGGCCAATCCGAATGAAATCTTATTTATTCAAGCAGACAACTATGCGGACACAAGTCTAGAAGAGATGACGGACTACAAGGGTACAGGAAATAACGGAGACTTCAAAGAAGGCCTCCAGACATCAATAAATGGAATTTTGAGTCATGGTCATAGAAAGTGTGGTAAAGCTTTCTAATTTAGTTAATTATTAATTGAGTAAAAATATATTAAGACGCAAAAACAACGTTTCAAAATACCACTTTTTAAGATAAAGATACAAATCGTGGAATGTGTGGGCTTGGAGGGAACTTGCTCAATAACCAATTTCCTGGCTAAATGCGTCAATGTATCGGAAGGACGTGGTTAGTTTTTCATATATATACCCCGATTTTTGAGACTGAAGGCAGACCTTTTGACTTGCCGGGGGAACCTCTGCCCGTTTATTTTCTCGTTAGAAGTACCTTGGAATCTTGTCGGATCATTGTAAGTGTCTGTATCTTATTTTTTTTCCATAGTTACATAATTTAATTCGTTGAAACACAGTTGCGGCAACATATTATATATTTATATCACATTCAGTTGATTCTGATTCTTCAGTTTCAATTACTTTTGTATTTCTCGTTTTGACTTTCTTGAGTCCTACAGTTTGCATTTTCAATCTCCACTTCGTAATAATTCACTTTTGGGATATTTACAAGTTGTTGGTAAGTTAGCGTTGGCAGCGGGTAGTATTCTCGTCTAGTTTGAACCTCTTCTATACCTTTGAAATTTTGTAGCTGAAAGGGTAGTGGTAAGCCTGCAAATCAAATGGGGGGCTGGTTTCGAAAAATTTCAAAGAAATGTGAGGGTGAAATTATCCCTGGAACTACAGGAGGATAGTGTGACATGACTTGATGGGCTTGATCTTCTTTTGTTAAGGTTCTTGGCTTTCTACGTAGCCTGTACTTGTAGTCGGGATGTTCTTTCATGTGCACCGCCCTTAAACGCTTTGCTTCGTCAATGAAAGGTCGTTTTTCATTGTCTGTAAGAGTTTTCCACTCAATTCCTAATCGCTTAGAAATCTCTGAATTGTGCATTTTTGGAAAATCATGTGATAACTTTCGCCTTTGTCCTCGAGACCAAACCATAAAGGCATTCATTGGTCGTTTCACATGATCAGGCTCTGGTGATCTTCTTTGCTGTAAAGCCATAGATTAAAGTTCACCTTTCTGCTTAGCCAGCAACTACTCCAATCCTAATCTAATTTATGCAGAAGTACTAAAAAACATCTTCAATGTAAATAATTCACAACTCTGAATTCAGAAGGTGAATGTATCTGTATCTTATTATATATTATTGTAGTTTCTGAGACTTGTGGTCTACTTGGGACAGCCAGTCCCAGTAGAATATCTATATCTGTAATTATTATATGTACATGGAATAAAAGTATTGTATTTTAGACAACCTCTCTACGATCTACCATTAGCCCCTCGCATCAATTTCACAACAACTTCACGACAACTGGTGGAAGTTGGAAAAACTGGGTCGAGGAGACTAAATAAGGTTGCCAAAAAAAAAATCGAAATGACTTTATCAAAAGGGGTAAGCAAATTGACTTTTTTTAGCGGCACTCAAATTAGCAAAACTTCGAGCAGCTTTGCTCAAACTTTGGCTATTAGAAATAGATTTGTGTCCCCTTAAAGATTTGGGACAATAAAACAAATGGAAAAAAGGCTCAATCAAGAATTGTAAAAAAAAATAAAAAAAATCAGTATCTAGTTCTTAGCAAGTAGAAGCAAGTGTATAATTAGTAGTTTTTTTTAGTGTTAGTAATAAATGCAATGTAGTAGTGCCGTATATTACTAAATAATAAAGTATTTGTACCGTGAATTGAAAGAATAAAATAAAAAGATAATACGTAAAGAAAAACAAAATCTAGCTGGACCGATGAAACGTTGGTAGAAACAGAAGAATTTTAGGCATAATAGTAGCAAAACTAAGTCAGCCTTACTACAGGTACAGGCTATAGACTTATTGTTCAAGGATAACACTGCTACAATTTAGCAAAGGAAGCACATAAATTGTGGTCCGAACAATTATAGGTTAGAAGCTGCCATTTCGGAGGGCTTTAGGAGTAGAGATGCTTCGAAAATATGGCATCTTACGACGTAATAAGCAATAGAATTACCTTTGTTAAAGCTAACAAATACTAGGTTAGTTATGTAGTTTCACAAGCAAAGGGAAGAAAAAGATATATAAATATATAATCAAAGTACCTGAGCAAAGGGATGAAAAAACGAGAAAAGTAACCTTATAAGTAAGAAAACAAATGTGGAAGCTTAGCAAAAGTTGCCGAAGGAAGCAAAAAAAAGAGTTTTTACCCAGCTCTGATGGGAACTCTGCTTAAGGCGAGAAATTCGGTGAAAGAAACCGTTAATCACAGAAAATAGAGGCATGGGGATAGGTCTTAAAAGGGTCTCCTTTACCTACACAGAGGACCATCCTCTAAATAATTGTGTTAGAAAAAGTTCAAATTCTGAACTAGCCGCACGAAATACGTCAGAAGAAAGTTCTAATTTGAATTTTAAACCATGGCTGCTTTTGAGCCATGTAGATGTAAAGCAAGCCAGTGTATGAAAACTGTTATGCTTGTTTGCATAGAATATAAGCCCACATTAGGACAAACAGAGAAGGCAATGCATCCTTTTGGAATAGCTAATATTGATAACTCTGGTCCGCTCTTACGGTTATTCAATGACGAATCATCCTCAACTCTAGTCTGATTATTAATCAGTAGAGTTTAGTGGAATATCAGGTAGAGTGTATATCAGATAAAACACGGTCTGATAGTAGAAATCAAGTAGAGCGAAGCCAATTGTCCCTTATATTCAAATTAGCCTACAAGTAGATTGTATCCAGGAACTAAATAGAAATAATATTACGGAAACAATTACACAGGACGTTACAGTTTATATTACAATAATTAACGTTCAAATTCCTAACTTTATACGGGTTAAGGTAAACTTAATAAACACTATATATTTAGAATCAGGATTAAAAGACCATTCTTTTAAAACGTATATTGAAAAATATATTTTGGGGGTATAATAAAAAAAAACGAAGAAGGTTAGTTTACTGAAATAGGGTCATTGGAAAATGGCAAATTTGGAGTTGAGCTCAATCACTGCTGGTCTCTCGTTTTTATTTACATGCAATGCATCGACTGACCTTTGACTCTTTGAGGTGACACTTTCAGTCGAATTTGAAAAAATTATTTGAAGAAATTATAAAATAATATTAATAAGAAAAACAGCAAGAGTTTACATTAAGTGCACTACATGTATAAGCTAGCTGTCGTCTTATTATAATTAGTTATAGTCTAAAATAATATTTTTTTATTAGTTACAAATGGTAAAAAGAAAAAAAAACAAAAAAAAACAAATGTTAAAGAAGCGCTATAAAGGTTTGAGCAAAACTTAGAATAAGCTTAGAAAGCAAAAAGAGTGCTAGGTAAAGGAAACGAAAAGCGATATAAAAATAAATTATAACCTAAAAACTTACCAGGAGGTAAAAGCCAAGGACAAAATCCATTTAAAAAAACAAAAATTAAACCTCATCGTCACAAGCAAACCACAGTAGTTCAAGATAACAATTTTAACTCTAGCGATATTTTGGATCTGAGAAAACGAACTGGCACAGGAGAATCTTAGTTTAATCAATTGGTTTTCACCTGTGCCAACCCAAACACCCAAATCCCAATCCGTTGAACCCTAACACAAACTAAACAGTATCCACTTTTTCTTTTAAAATAAAATACAGCTTTACACAACAAAAGAAAACTCGCAGTAATGAACACTGAACAGAAATTCATTCTTGTAATTCTCCCAGATTCAAGCTTATCAATAAACCACAGATAAGGAGCAACAAATTCAAAGCTATTTAGCCTTGCATTGTCTCTCTTTCTTTGGCAAATAAAATAGTAATTAAAGCTGGGATAAAATTGGCAACCAGTATATCGTAAAAATTGCATTTTAAGGAAGAAATGAGAACTAGCAAATGCGGGGCAAAACTTAATTAAAAGTGTTCTAAAAAAAATTAGCTGAAAAACTACAGTACTTTTCTAACACAAAAACTTTCGAAGAACAAAATTTGAACAATTTCAATAATTACAGGTTGCAAAAAATTAGACAAAACCTCTTAAAAATATGGAGATAATGAATTTGACCATAGAAGGGCAATCAGTATAAAAAATTGTTGAAGGTTTTTTAAAAATAGGTGAAAGATATAAATATAGGCTTATGAAAGACATATTTTACTAAAAAAGCGGAAAAAGAATTGAAAAAAACCCTTTGGCTCCATTTAAATATAGAATCAAAAAAAGAGAAGGGTTCAAGTTGAAAATATAGCCATACGAAATTAAATGGAAAATAAACTGAATTAAGTCAGTTAAACTCTGTTAGACGCACTTATTGAACTTGCCGAACGAACTAGTATGAAAATTGTACTAAATAAGTACAAATAAGTAGCATTAATACTACGGAGCACCGTTACATTGGTTAACGCGGGCCGAGATTAATAGAAATATTGGAGAAATGCTCAAAGTAGTCAAGAAAAGAAATTTGTCTCTCTTATGTGGAAGTCGTTTTCATAAAAATGACTAAAATGGCATGAAAAATAAAAAAAAAATTCACATAATATCCATAAGAACTTAATTTGAAGTTGAAACCTAAGACAAGACAATAAAAGTGGGGAAGTTAAAGTGAAAATAGTCATTGTCACTTGTATGTTAAAAACTAAATTACTGTGTGCCATGAAGGCCCGGTATTTTCTGCACAAGGGCCACATTTCTGATAAAAGAATAGACCAAGAGAAAATTGTGGCAACAAATCAAAAAGTGTGACAATAATATAAATTATTGATTATCGTGTGTGCAGGTTCATAATAGTCCTTTTAGCAGTAGCCATGACAAGAGGAATTGGAAACGTTATAAGGAGCTACCAGAAGGCAATCATGGTAAGCGAACCATCAGAGTACAGGCAAAGTCATTTAATAATGACATTATAGGTATAATGTGAACAGCAAAAATTTTTCAGCTTATCAGATAAAAGCTGTAAATAAAGCCTTGAGCCAAAAAGACATTAAAGCTGAAAAAAAGAGAGATTACAGACAAAAACGTTATAAAACTGTCTCAAGTACCTAGAAATTCGAAAAGAATTGAAAAGCTTAAAAGTCTGAATAAACAAACAGGCTTATAAGCTAATGACAGTTAATGACACAAGTGGGTACGAAATAGAACCAAAGTTTTAAAACAAAATGTATATAGTCGTATATGGGAAACGTTATATGGTTGTAACAAATGTAATTGAGAAAATATCTACTGTTATAAATATATTTCAAAAACCTTTTAGAAACAGAGTATTATATTAAAAAAATATATATTATAGAAATATAAATAGAAAAGTTGTGCTATATGAACTATTGCCAAGCCCTTAAATAGAGGCTAATCACAGTTATCAGTTATAGTGCATCAATCTATTTGTTGGAGTTGCTTTTGTTTTGTAAATATTTTAATTGCAGTTAGGACTTATCATATAAAAGTCTTGACGGACTTAATTAAAAGTTGTAAAAAGAACAAATATTGCAGTGATTAAATAAATTATTAAAGTGCATAATTATTATTTGTTTTTAACAATTAAGTTATGTATCAACATAACTTTTGTTAATATATATATATATACATATATATATACTAGACTATCCATGTAAATATAGTGAATTAAATGTTGAGTATTTGTGTTTTTTTATGTTTATATCATTCAAGAAGTATCCTACATTAATACTTCATAAGCAATTAACAAAACAATGATTGGAATTAATTCTAATACTAGTCTATACCGTGTTTTATTTTTGAAAATGCTGTAAGTTTCAACCTATAATATAATGACATATCTAGTTTTGCGACTTGAATACTTGTGTAAGTTATTACACAATGACTGTATATATATACTATATTTTCATTTTTTTTTAAGTTTTAACTAGTGATTTAATGAAATTTATAAAAGTTTAACATCGAGTCAACGTATAAATAATTTTTATTGTGAAATAATCCGTTAAGTATTATGTTTGAAAGAATTATCCAGCAAGAACATAATGTTTCGATTGAAGCGGGATAGTATTTTTGGAGTAATGAAAAGAGAGAAAAGTAAATAAAAGTAATTAAACCTTACAAAATTGAGTGTTTCTTTCTACTATATATGTAAAATTTTATGCTTTATATGTATTCTAATGTGAATATTTATTTTAGATACAGCCTTAGCTGTTTTTTTGGAAATCAAATTTTTCGTAGCATCCTTACGGATCCATTTTTCTTTCAATCATATTTTGACACATTTTTGGAAAGTAACAAATTTTGAAGCCACTTCAAATATATCCTGATACTATCATCTCATACCATCAGAAAACAAACCATACTTGATCAACTGATAATTGGAAACTATAGCAGAAATACAGACTTTACTACAAGTTCATCAAAAGTGAAATAAAATCAGAACTTAATTTAGGCCTAGATATTGTGCTACATAGCCTAAGTGGCTTATGTTATTGAAATATGTAAAAATGCTTTGTGCTGGAAAAATCTGTAAAAATTAAAAAATCAGTAATGTTATATGTAATTTATCCAAGGTAATTGAAAAACGAAAAATAAACGGTATATCAACCACATCACACAGATAAATTAAATTATTAAGGGGAATTAAATTTAAACTCAAATAACTCATAAACTTGTCTAATATAACTTGAAATCTAATTTAAGCAAAACCAGTAATAATATGTTTAAGCCGCTTGGGGTCAAGTTAAAACAGAAGATGCATATGAAGAGGGTGAAAGAGTAATTGTCAGTCCTAAAGACAGAGAAAAAGAGAAACAAGGATGAACTTCAAATTGAAATCCTTCGAAAAAAAAAAAGAACATGGCCTATATTGGACTAGAAATATAACCCTAAGGAAATCCATTGAGGGTATATGCACATAATGACCCAAAGATGGCAGCATAATAGTTGTAAACGAAATTAAGTTGTTTTGAAAGTAAAATATTGAGAATTGGGACAATTCTTCTTTAAATGGGGAGTATTGTGGTAAAGCTTTCTAATTTAGTTAATTATTAATTGAGTAAAATATATTAAGACCCAAAAACAACGTTTCAAAATACCACTTTTTAAGATAAAGATACAAATCTTGGAATGTGTGGGCTTGGAGGGAACTTGCTCAATAACCAATTTCCTGGCTAAATGCGTCAATGTACCGGAAGGACGTGGTTAGTTTTTTATATATTTACCCCAATTTTTGAGACTGAAGGCAGACCTTTCGACTTGCCGGGTGAACCTCTGCCCATTTATTTTCTCGTTAGAAGTACCTTGGAATTTTGTCGGATCATTGTAAGTGTCTGTATCTTATTATATATTATTGTAGTTCCTGAGACTTTCGGTCTACTTGGGACAGCCAGTCCCAGTAGAATATCTATATCTGTAATTATTATATGTAAATCGAATAAAAATACTGTATTTTAGACAACCTCTCTACCATCTACCTTTAGCCCCTCTAACAAACCCAGTAGGTACGCCTCATTAGTTCGGGCATAGCCTAGGGCCCGCTACCAAAGTTTAATTACCTTAGGGCCAGAGTTTATCTCCCCTATAAAGGGAGAATAAAGGCATCTACGACTAAAACACCCAAATACCATAAAATACACATCACAACAAAAGGATTTAGCTAAAATATTGAGAAGATACAGAACGACCCTTTCGAACAGACCTGGGAAAACCGATCTTGTGATGCATGAGATCTATACAAGCAGTAACCCCCGGTTGCGGAAAAAACCATATTGAAATCTAGCAGCAACACGGCGCCTGGTAGAAACCGAAGTGGCTAAGATGCTGCAAGTGGGAATTATAAGACCGTCAGAGAGTGATTATTCGTCACCGATAGTACTAGTACCAAAGGCAGATGGGACGGTACGGTTTTGTGCCGAATATCGGGAACTAAATAAAATTTCAAGGCAGAATTGTTACCCATTACCTCGCACGGATGAGACCCTTGAGGGAATAGGAACGGCTAAATTTATCAGCAAGCTAGACTTAACCCGAGTATATTGGCAGATAAAAATGCACCCTAATAGCATACACAAGACAACATTTGTGACGCCAAATGTTCTATACGAGTTTCTCGTAATGCCATTCGGGATTCAAGGAGCAAGTGGAAGATTCCAAAAGCTCATGGATTGTGTTCTCAGAGATTTGAAATTCTGCCGCTGCTACATCGACGATATTGTGATCTTCAGTGACACTTTCGAGGACCACCTGCGACATATCGAAATGGTGCTACAGAGATTGCAGTCAGCAGGGCTGACAGTCAATCCAAGGAAGTGCAGGTTTGGGAAACAGAAGTGGAGTTATTGGGACATACAGTAGGAGGGGGAGTCGTTAAGACATCGACGAACAAGGCCCAGGGGATTGTCAATTATCCAAGGCCCATTTCAAAAAAGGATGTTCGAGCATTCCAAATTCAAATTCAAATTCACTTTATTTTTCCCTTAATATTCTTGTTAACAACAAAAATAACAGCGGAAGTCAAACAATTTAAAAACACTTACAAAATTAAATTATTCAAACTTGATTTATTTACAAGTTTTCTGGGTCACCATTGTAGTGTTTTACGAAGTATGGACCAAATGACTTCAGGTACCGCTCGGATGAGTGGATCGGCGGTCGTTCCAGCTTTGCTGCGTTTTTCGCTGAGCCTCGTAGAATGTTAAGTTTGGCGCGCCTCAAAATCCGGAAGTAGATCGCGGTGTGTTTCAGAGTCGAGGATTTTTCGACCAAAGTCCATGACCAGTGTGTGCCTTCTCTCTTTGAGGGACTCCAACTTCAGAACTTTGAGGCTCATCTCATAGTCAACGTAACTACTCCCCAGTATTATTTTGCAGGCCCTTTTCTGCAATCCTTCAATTTTTTCGCTTTGATCTATGGTCAATGCGCTGTGCCACACTGGGCAGGTATATTCAGTGAGCGGTCTAATGTAGCATTTGTAGCATACAACCATGATCTCAGTTTTCATCCAAAAGCGGCAAAGGCAGGCAAAAGATCATAGGAGAAAGGCGGTCTTCGAGACGATTGACGATACTTGGGTATTCCATTTCAGATCGGCATCCAGGTGGACACCCAGGATCTTCACCGTTTTTACAGCCTTCGGCCAACCGCATGGCGGGTCTGGAACTGGCCGTTTAAGGAAATTAACCCTAAATAGGACTGTTTTTTCCTGGCTAAGTGTAAGTTTCACATGGTTTGCTTCATCCTCGATTTTTCGCATGACTGTTAGGATTGGGTCTAGCTGTATGCTCTGTGAGAAAAGTTTGAGGAAGAGGGTTGGGAGATCGTCAGTGAATCTGTAGCGTTCCATAATCTCGCGCACAAGCTAATTTATCCTAATAAAGAGGGGTAAAAGACCTAGCTTTGATCTTTGTGCTGCACCGAAGGTCAACTCCCTGATGTTTGACGTTTCGCCATTGGGAAGTTGTACTTTCTGTTTGCGGTTCATCAGGAAACTCGGTCTGGAAACGCGGTTTTAAGAAAGCGGTCTGGATGGTTTCTGCTTCAATGACAGGGATTTCAGTAATGCTTGGAAGGTCGGGAAGTGATGGAAGACAAAGGTACTTTGTATAGATTGTAGCAAAGGTGTCGTTAATCGCGTTAGCAGTAAGTTTCTCCCTTTTTCGTTTCTTAGTTCAACGTTTTTCTGCTTTCGGGCAAAATTGTTCTGACCCATGCTTTTGATTTTTAGAATTATAAAATAGACGCTTTTGTAATGTAAAACAGCCGTGCTGCTTCCTTACATACTTTATCACTCTCACCATTATATATTACAACTTGTTGGAATCTGCTCTGTTAGTGTTGCACAAATTATCTCGCCTTAGGATAAGCTCTTTTATATTTGGCGTGATCCAGGGTTTCGTTTCGTTTCCTACTACCCGTTTCTTTTCTGGAAAATGCTCTTCGAACATTTTCTGAAGTTGGTCTCAGAAGGCATTTGTCATGTCTTCAGCGGACGGTAGTCTGTAAATAGGGGTCCAGTTCTGCAATGTTAGCTTTCCCTTGAAGGTGGGGATTTGTTCATCCCTGATCGGTCGATAGGTTACTGTTTGTTTAATTACCTATCGCCGTGACGATTGCGTTGGTCTCCAGGTCACTGTTAGGTGATCACTTAAGCCAATGCTTGCTGTGATTTCTGGCTCGTCGTAGTACTGTTCGAGGTTAGTGAAGACCATGTCAAGTAGGTTACTGCCGCGGGTTGGAGACTTCACCACTTGTTTCAGTGATAGACTGGACTCTATCCAGGAAGGCTTAATATCATTGAAGTCTCCGCTTATCACAATACCGGCAAAGGGATATTTACTCCGGAAGCGGTCGACGGAGTATTGTAGGTAGTTGAGTAGAGTCTTCCGGAATGGGGGTTTGGGTGGAAGATTAGGGATGACACTCCTCTTGGTAGGAAGCGCGGTCTTACCCAGACCCATAGCACTTCGAGTTCTGGGGATTTGGGTACTGGAGGATCGAGTATTCGGCTGGGCGTATCGTTTCGGCAGATAAGACCAACTCCTCCACCGTGGCTGATTTCTTCTTTTTTTTCGTCTGCTGACTTCCGAGGTAATATGTATGCATTGTAGCCATCGAGGCTGAGTATACTGCTATTTCTAAGCCAAGTAAGACAGGTTCGGTAAGACAGGCCACATCGATCTGTTTACCTCGCATTAAGATGTCCAGTTCCTCGATTTTGTTTGTTATTGACCGGACGTTCGACAGCAATATAGAGGGAAATTCTGAATTCTGTTTTAATCTTGATTTCCTTTTTACAGGATCATAGGTTTGGGTCCTTATCGCGTGATAGTTACTTGTCTGTGCCGGCGGAGGGACTTTCTTGTAATACGTCATCCAGGACTGATGTTCATTATCACTTGGTAGGTATGAAGGAGCGTTTGCTGTTTGTGGTAGAGTTGAAGTTAGACTTGGAGGTGGTGGGTTCAGGCGGTAAAGGTCGAGTATGGATCGTTGTAGCAGGTCGTGTTTTTCAGTTTCTACACCAGCGTTTCTAGCAGAGCGGTGGGAGATACGGTAGGTCGGTAAGTATGGGTGTGATTTGTTCTGAAAGTCCTTTGCTCTTGGTAAATACGATTTGGATTGTGGTGATTGAGTCTTGTGTTTTTCGTACCACTCGTTCTTCTCTCTCCTGGTCCTCCTCTCTTCTGGTTGACGGTCTTAAGAAGGTCCATGGTTTTGATGATTCTGGTTGATGGTTGGTGTTTGCTATGCCACAGAATCTACTGTTGTAGAAAACGCGAGTCCGGAAGTGATTGTAGTTGTTAACTGTCGGTGGGTGATGATTCGGGAGCATATAGTTTTTTGAAATTTTTTGTTCCGTGTCCGTTCTCGTTTTCTGGTGGTTTAGTGCTGGTTTTATTGGGTGAAAGAAGTTGCATCGTTGTCCTTTGGTGCAACGCCCGTCCACAAATCTCTTACATTTTTCAGGATGCATTTTTTTTGCATTTTGCTGACTTGGCGTTTTGGCAACCATCTTGAGCGGAGTGATGTTCACAAACTGGAGGAGTCTCAACGAGATGAGAGAAACGACACTGGTTGCCCCATCTGCAGTGACCTTTTTTATAATAAATGCACTCAGTTTGAGTATTTTGGAATGTTTTGACAGGTTGACTGAGTACAATGACTAATCTGTCTTGTTCTGCTCCCCTCGTGCCCTCTTCAATGTCAGGATTTCTTAGTGGAAGTTGGCCTGAGTTGCTGGGTTCTTCTGCAGCTGGGGGTCCTGTAGTCGCACTGACTCATCACAGGACAATTCGGCCAATAATAGTCTCATGAGGATCAGGCATCGTACTCGCATTCTTCTTTTCAGTCTGGACCAATGATCGGTTTTCAAGTTGCGATTGATTGTTCTTTAGAAGCATTTCCGTCATTTCAAGTATTTGTTACTTGTATACCGTGTTGGAAGAAGAAAGCTGCGCAATCAGCGACCTTTGATCGAGAATTGTCTGATTGCTGCTCAATTCTTCCTGTAAGAGCGTTAATCATTGCAAATTCCAGAGAGTCTTCTGGGTTACGACTGGAGGTATCAATATTAAGACTAGAGCAGTTGAAGCTTGCTATGACCGGGACACCGTTTTTGAAAGGCGGTTCCGCAAGTTGAGTATCGAAATTTGGGGGGTGGTGAATGACGGACGATAAGAGACGGTTTTCGTCCGCTAAAGCCGGTTTCCTTGAACGGGCCTGTAGAACCTTCTAGGGCGTTGTTCCTGCGTCATCCCACAACATCGAACTTGCTGCCAGAGGGGAGGCTCTTGGACATTCAAACGTGTTAGAGTGGGCAAGGTAAGCGTTTTTAGTTTCCCTTCTGTCACTCTCCACGAACGGGGTCGACGGCCGTAGCATTTCTTTCTCCCAGAAACGGGAAAAACTCGAATCAAAATTTGAATCACTGACAGGAAAGACATTTATCGTCTGATTTGCTTTAGTTAATTTCGTGTGCTGCCGTCTATCAAGTCCGTGAAGGTCAAGCGCTGTGATTCAACTTTCCTCAGTAGATGGTACTAGCGTCTCGGAGAGAGAGCACCTCGTTACTGCTGTGCTAGTTTCGAATTTTTCGGACTGCTTTTCTCGTCCATTTTCAAATCCTGAACAATTTGAGAAAGTAGTTACCTTAGTTTGAGTTTTTACGCCAGATGTGGGTTGACGCGGGTTTTCAGAATTCAAATTGTCCATTACTGCATCATTAGCAGTAGATATAATTGATTGGCATGTAAGTTGCGTCGCTGGTTTCTTCACACTCCTGGTTTTCCGCACGTCCTTTTTCATAGCAGGAGTTACTCATTCTGGTTCACCTTTCGGGGAACACGCAACACAAGTCCATTTACGATCTGGAATATAACTATTTGTGAGTCTAATTCCAGCACAAAACGCGTGAGTCCATTCCTTACATTCGCTACATTCCACGGAGTTTGAGGTCACATGTTTGTGGCAAGACACACATAGCCACTTAGGCTTGACTCCTGTTTTCTTCAGGGTAGACTTCGCTGTTGCAGCTGTCGTCATTAATAGTCAGGTGACTTCTGGGCAGCGATGTACGGGGAGGGGGGTTTGGCGACCCACCAGCGTTACGCCAGAGCCAAGCGGGGGGCTGTCTTGGTCTTTTGACGCACCAATGCCACCTTATTTTTGAAAACAGTGCACAATCGTGGACCTTATAGAAAGATCTAACACAAAACGCATTGACCTATTGGTCGAACGCGTTCAAACCCCCTAACAAAACCAGGAGCAAGGGAAACAACAGGATCAAAAGATCACCGGGAGCAAGGGAAGCGTCGTGACCTGCTCACCTGTTCCCTGCAATTTAAGGCTAATTAACCGGCAGGTACCAATACGGCGCTTCCGGCAGGTTCTCTCCCCTCTTCTGCTTGGTCCCAAGTGATCCACCCAGTCAACAGGACTTCACTTATTCAGAAGAAACATATACACAGGTGGCAACAAAGATAGTGCTATATGAAGATAGCACAATAGATGGCGTGCCAATCTATATAAAAAAAAGATGGGAATGGTGAGAATAACCAGAGAGAAAGACCTATACTAAGAATTATAGGAGGTCGCTCAAAAACTACTCAACTAAAAATCTATAATTATAATTTACAAATCAATATGGAAATAACTTCAAAGTAATGCAGAAGCTCTATCCCATTAAGGGCAAAGATGCAAACTCAGCTACAATAATTTGCATGTAATTTAGATGGCGCTTTATCCAGAATTTGCAGTTTTGGCCAAACCACTCCGCCAGATGACAACCAAAAAGGCCCCTGAGGTAGTCGAGTGGACTCCCAATGCCGAACTGGCATTTGAGTCTCTGAAGGAGGCGTTGTGTTCAGTTCCGGTTTTGAGAAATCCGAACTATAAGGAGCCCTTCATACTACAAACTGATGCGAGCGGCAAAGGACTGGGGCAGTCTTGACCCAGTGGACTGACGGGGAGGAACATCCTATCGGCTTCATTAGCAGGAAACTGACACCCGCTTAGAGTCGATACTCCTCGATTGAGAAGGAGGCGCTAGCAATAAAATGGGCAATATCCAAGTTCCACTACTTCCTGGCGGGTCAGGATTTCTTCGTCGAAACTGACCATGATCTTTTACAGTGGCTTCATGTGATGTCGAATCAGAACGAGAAATCAGCTCGGTGGATTCTTGCCCTACAAGCATATGATTTCACCGTTAGCAGCCGTCCAGGGGTTGCAAACGCTAATGCTGACGCTCTGTCAAAATACCAGGAATAGGCGACCCCTCCTCGTTTTGTAAATACTGTACGTAAATTTTTTGTTGCTGGATCCAGAACGAATCGTCGTCGCGGAGAATATAGACCTGCCGGAGCACCTGTATAGATTCACCTACGGCGAGGTAAACCGTTTGCAAGTAGCAGATCGCGCACTACAGTATTACGTACAACTGGTGGCGTTTGAAATGAAGGATCCAAGTGACGCGAAATACGAATGGGATGAGCAAGGAAGGTTCTTCAACGATCAACTTCCCCAAATCATCGTGCCCCTGGAATTTTTCTGTGAGTGCCTAATCATGGAGTGGCACATCAGACAAGATGGTTTTCACATGTCCGACAAGGAGGTGACTGATCGTATTTTGCCGGAATACTTTTGGCCTGGGTTATTTACAGATATGAAAAATTACAGAAAGAATTGTCAGGCAGTCCAGGTGAGACGGGGTCAGTCTGTAGTCACACGGGTGTAATAGGGTTAAGCTAAAGCGGCGCCTCTCTTGTAAATAGCGCTCAAAGTAGCCCATCCTATTTTCTCGTCATAAATGAGGCCTCGAAGGAAAAACTCATGAAACCGTGCCTAAGGGGGAAGGGATGTGATGGCTTATCATTTTTCTTTTCTTATTTTCACTTTGTGATATTTAGTTTGTAATACATTAGTTTTACAAGCTGATGTTGAAGTGAATCAATAAATTAGGCTAGATATTAGTTTTACATTAGTTTTGCAACCTAATGTTGAAGTGTGTAGTATTTCTCAATTTAAGATTTATTTAGACCCAGGCACCTACAAAATAACAAAGCATAAGCACAAGCAATAATAAAGCATACACACAAGCAAAGGCAGCAAACAAAAGCAAGGTAAGCAAGCATCAACACAAGCGCAGGCAAAAGCAGAAGATCATATCGCATCATCCCCCTTCTTCCATAATTCTAAAGACTCATCATACTATTTCCCTGAACCATGATCACTCATTACAGACGGCGCTAGGCTCGCGTCTTCTTTGTATTATTTCACTAACTGATAAGACGACACAATAAACTATTGCGGCTATTCCGTTCTTGGTTGTATGATGCACTTCAACTATATACACGCAGGGGATACTGCTGAGGGTTACAAGTTCAATAGAGCAGGGGGTCTTACAATTCGGCCAGACCTTGTAGTGGTCTTACCTGACCCAGCACTATCAGAATCAGCATTTTCTTTGCAGTGGTGATCGGTTATGTTATCTGGTCCGGCACGAGGTTCAGAACTAAGGCTGGTCCCAGTGGCATTCCACATGCTGGTGTCCCACATTGTCTCCGGCGTATCATCGCTACTCTGGGGAGGCTGATCCAGGAGAGAAGACTCACGTATGTGTTTTCTGTTTCTTCTCAATTCTTTGCCTTCTCTTTGCAAAAGGCGGTAGGATCTTGGGCTATCAGCCATCGCTATCACACGGGCAGTGTCCCAGACCCCGTTGGGTTGCTTTTGATACAGGACGGTGTCGCCAGGTTTTACTGACTTCAAGGTTTTGGCATGTTGATCATAGCTCGTTTTTTTGACATGTCTGTGCTTCTGTGCGGTGTCGTCTGAATTCTTCAGTTGGAACTACCTTCTTTTGCAGGTGATCTGGAGTACATGAGACAGTGGACCGCAACTGGCGGCTCATTAACAGCTGAGATGGTGAGGTGAACACATCTACTGGCGTATTCTTATATTCGAGTAGAGCAAGGTAAGGGTCATCGTTTTTTTCAGTAGACTTCGCGAGAATCTGTTTACATGTCTGGACGGTTTTTTCGGCAAGTCCATTGGATTGTGGAAAGTTTGGGCTTGATGCGACATGTTTGATGCCCCAGTCAGATGTGATTTTTTGAAACTCAGAGGAGGTGTACTGGCTTCCATTGTCTCTCATCAATGGATAGGGGATACCATGCCTTGTAAAGTGTGATTTGAGCTTTGCGATGACTTCACCTGAGGTCATGTCTTTGAGTCTGTCCACCTCAAAAAACCTACTATGGTAATCCACCAAAACCTGGTAAGTTGTGCCCTTCCAGATGAATAGATCTGATGCGACATACAGCCATGGCAATTGCGGTATCTTAGTCGGGATAAGGATTTCTTTCTGATTGTTCTGACTGAACTTCTGACATGCAGAACATATTTGGATTATTCTTTCAATGTCTGCATTCAGACCTGGTGAATAGACAAGCATTCTTGCTCGCTGCTTGGTTTTTTCCAATCCTTAGGTGAGACGCATGCAGTTGTTTTAGTGTGTCGGACCTAAGTTTCTCAGGGATTACTATTCTCTCTCCTTTGAATATAATGCCATTTTGAAAGGTAAGCTCCTTCTGGACCGTCCAGTATGGCAAAAGATCCGTAATGCAGAGCTTGCGGCTGTTTGGCCATCCTTTGCTTATGATGCAGGACAGTTTAGCCAGCTGAGGGTCTTCTTGCGTTTCTCGTGAGATTTCCGCGAGTTTTGTGTCACTGACAGGAAGAAATCTAACAACTTGATGAACATAGATTTCTAGCTCCCTATGCAGGCTCTCATCAGTGTCAGCAAGATGTAATCTTGATAACGCATCTGCTATGGTTATCTCTTTTCCAGATCGGTAAGTAAAGGTCAGATCACATGGTTGAATTTGTTGCATCATTCTCTGAATTCTTGGCGGTGCTTTCGTAAGAGGCTTTGACAGTATAGCCTCCAGCGGACGGTGATCCATAGTGACACTTATTTTCCTGCCATATTGATAATGATGAAAATATCTACAACCAAAATCAACGGCATACAGCTCCTTCTCGAGTTGTGAGTACTTCTGTTCAGTTGTGTTAAACTTGGATGCATAAGCGATGGAATTTCCTTCCGATGAGATGTATGCTCCAAGGCCATGTGAAGAAGCGTCAACAGTGAGATCTAGCGTTTTGCAAGTTGGGTTGAAGAAAATCAGGTGTCATACCATCGACTTCTTAACTGAATTTAAGGCTTCGTTATGATTCTCTTCCCAGATAATTTCCTTCTGCTTTAGAAGGTCTCGCAAGTCCTTGTTTTGCAAGGAAAGATTAGGGATGTATTTAGCCAAGAAGTTCAACATTCCTAGCAAAGTGGCCAATTCCTCCTTGTTGTTTGGTCTCGGCATGTCATTGATTTCACAAAGTTTTTGTGGATCGGGTTGCAATCCGCTTGAGCTCACAATATATCCGAAGTAGGACACACTTTGTACACAGAATGTGCACTTCTCTCGATTGAATTTTATCCCTTTGGCTCTTGCTCTTTTCAGTACGGCGGAGAGTCGCCTATCATGCTCTTCTATAGTTGAGCTGTAAACCAGGAGGTCATCGACAATGACTGCAAACCCGTCTAACCCTTCAAAGGCTTCTTCAATTTTCCTTTGGAACTCGTCTTGTGCTGAAACTATCCCAAAAGGCATGCGTTTGAAGCGGTATCTACCATGAATAGTATTGGAGGTTGTCATAAGAGACGATTCGTGATCTAAGACAAGCGACCAGTAGCCAGATCTAGCGTCCAGCTTGTTGAAGCATTTTGCTCCATATAATTTCGTGGTTATGTCTTCAAGAGTAGGTATGGGGTAGAATGGGCGCTTGATGGATTTGTTCAGGTCCACTGGATCGATGCAGATTCTTAAGCTCCCATCCTTTTTTTCAATGGCAACCATGGCATTTACCCATTCTGTGGGTGTGGTTACCTTCTCTATTATACCTTGTTCCTCCATTCTGACTAGCTCTTGTTTCAGCTTATCTTTGAGAGATACAGGCACTTTTCTTCGTGGATACACCTTTGGCATGCTGTCCTCCTTCAAATAAAAATGGCATTTTCCTTCTAATCTTCCAATACCTTTGAATAGGTCCTTGTATTTTCCAACAGTGTTGCTGACATTATCCGTGGTTGGTTCATTTTTTATGTTCATCACCAACTTCACTAGGTTCATATCAATGCTAGATCTGAAGCCAAGGATTGGTAACGAGTCGGCTTCGACTACATAAAAAGGTAACTTTTCTGGCGCTGATGAAAGGTAGGTGTATTTGACTTGGAAAGTTCCTCTCACTGCAATTCTGGAACCGCAGTAGCTAGTCAGTTTCTGAGTTGATGGAATGATGTCTGGTTTGGGTTTAAGTAAGTCAAGGTACTTAGCAGGGAGAATGTTAGCTTGTGCGCCAGTATCTAGTTTAAAACGAACTGGAATCTGATTGTTGATACTAAGCATGACAAAAGCTTCATCCCTACCGTCAGTCGTCTCAATTCCGTGCAGGAAGATTTCATCTTCTGTCTCCTCGCATCCTAAATTGCTGATGTTATCATCTGCGACAGCATCAACGGCTTTTGAGCTTTTGCAAACACGTGCAAAATGGTTAGGGTTTTTGCACTTGGGAAAAGTCTTCCCTTTGGCTGGGCACACATGGTTTGGCGTGAACTCCCCACCACAGAAATAGCAGACTCTGGATTTCCGAGAGCCTAAATATCTATGGTCCTGTTTGTTTCTTTCCATAGAATGGCATTTACTCCTATGCAGTAGGTCTACCTCCTCCTTTATGGTAGCCTCTTTTCCTTCAAACGTTTTCAATTGCGCCTGGGTTGTTTCGTACAGTCTGCATTTCTGTTCTGCTGTTTGCAATGTAAGTAAGTCTACCTCTATCAGTAGCCGTTCTCTTATTTGGGTATCTCGTATTCCACAAACTATACGGTCTCGTACCATTTCATCAGGTTTATCATACCCACATGGTCTAACTAGCTTTTTCAGTTCTGTAATGAGGTTTTCAATAGTCTCTTGATTCGTTTGATCTCTCTTGTGGAACAAAAATCTTGCAAAAAGGCTGTTTTTTTGGTGCCGCATATTCACGAAACTTCGTCAGATAGACCTCAATCTTGTCAGAGTCATCATCGCGTACTGTGAATGTGTCAAAGATTTCTCGTCCCTTGTCTCCTGTCCATATCAAGAGGTAGGCACACATTACCTTCTCTGATTTCCCCGACAGTGGGCCGCTGAAAATGAGCTTGGCATGCTTTTCAAACCTTTTCCATTCATCACTAAGACATGCGGCATCCTAGTTTATTGTTGGCTGCTCTACATCCATGGCTTCTTTTGAAGAGGGCTTCTGTGTGGTTGGTCAGATCCCACTTCTGACACCATGTAGTATTTCTCAATTTAAGATTTATTTAGACCCAGGCACCTACAAAATAACAAAGCATAAGCACAAGCAATAATAAAGCATAAACACAAGCAAGGGCAGCAAACACATGAAAGGAAAGCAAGCATAAACACAAGCGCAGGCACAAGCACAAGATCATATCGCTTCAAAGTGAATCAATAAATTAGGCTAGACATAATTTTACATTAGTTTTACAAGCTAATGTTGAAGTGAATCATAAAATTAGGTTAGATATTAGTTGTCCTCCCCCAGGCCATTCAGCGTGTCCCCAGGTGGTGATAGGGAAACGCCCTACAGATATGTAGGGTACCTCCATAGGAGGCGTGGACCAAGGGGGGACCTTGTCCCTGGGGGTCCATAATAGAAACTAGGGCAGCCTCGCCCGGGGTCATAAATACAGGTGGAGGAGGAAGAAGGCACCTCAAATGTACACTCAAAATGCCCACAGGTTTGTCCACAAGTCCCATGAGTTACAAACCTTCTCACAGTAATGAGTTAAATTGCATGGGAACTCAAAACACAATCGAGGGAGAATCCTTTATGGAAGGACAACGGCGGGAGGTTGTAAGATCCAGGCCTATGGACAACAGCCTCTGCAAAGGGCTACCTCAACCTTTTCGGGGTACCTGCAATACTGGGAAACTTGCAGTCAACTCTATTCCTACTCGAGGAGTGGCGCCCCTTGAGGAAATTATAGCCTAGTAAACGACACAGCACTCGCACGGGATCCCGACTAATGAATAATTCTTCTGGGCTTGGTATGTTTTGATGGGCGTCTTCGGGCTGAAAAACCTCTTCCTAGCTAATTTATCTATTATGGGCTGCCTCCCCGTAGTAGCATAATATTTGTAGGCATGAATATATAATGAGTCGGAGGTAATAGGCTTGAGATTGTCTGTGCAGGATTTCGACTCTTGTTGATAGAAGAGCATCGCCAAGTGCTAAAAACCATATTGTGACCAAGATGGGCCTAGGATTGCACAAAGCCGTCATTCATGGAGGTCCCAGGGACTTCTTGCTGCCCGGCTGTAAGCCGGCTTAAGCACTTCGGTGTAGACTTGGGAAGATATGTGATCCCCGTCCTGCACTGGTATCCGGGATCATTGCTTTTCCTGAGGCCAAAATAATTTCAATGCTTTAAAGAATATGAAAATTGGAATGTTACGACGTTAAAAAAATATCGTATCGACATTTTGACTGACGAGTTCCGACGATTCGAGCTGGATTTATTAGGAGTTTCAGAAACTCATATCCCAGGGGTAGGAAGCATGAAATTATGCGATATCATAGAATTTGTTTACTCAGGCAGGAAGGATGTGGTACATAGACAAGGAGTACGGCTCATGATGAATAAGGAAGTTGCCAAGTCTTTTTTAGGCTGGGAAGGTATTAATAATTGAATAGTAATCGCTCATTTTGTTACAAAAAAATTCAGGGTATCAGGCATAGTAGTATATGCCCCTGTAGAACCGACGAACGGAGAAACTAGTGACTCAGATGAATTTCAAACAGTTCGTGGTAACGAACTGTAAGTAAGGAGCGACCCGGCTCAATGGTAACCGAAACTCTAAAAAACGCAATTTTGACACCAATAGATACATCAAAAGAATCAGATTTTAATTCTGATTTCAAATATATAAGTTTCATCAAGTTTAATTTTACCTATCAAACGTTACGCGCCTGAGAAAATTTGGCTGATTTTCGAAAAAAGGGGAAAAGACCCCCTAAAAGCTATAGAAACTTAATGAAAATCACACCCTCATATTCAGCGTATCAGAGAACCCTACTGAAAAGGTTTCAAGCTCCTATCTACAAAAATTTGTAATTTTACATTTTTTGCCAAAATAAAGATCACGGTTGGGTGTTTTTGTTATTTTGTTTTTTTTTTTTTTTTTTTTTTTTCCCCAGGGGTGATCGTATCGACCCCGTGGTCCTAGAATATCGTGGGAGGGCTCATTAGAAAAAGGTATTTTGATACAAATAGATACATAAAAAAAATTGAATTTTAATGCTGATTTCAAATATATAAGTTTCATCAAGTTTAATCCTACCCATCAAAAGTTACGCGCCTGAGAAAATTTGGCTGATTTTACAAAAAAAGGGGAAAGACCCCCTAAAAAGTATAGAACCTAAATGAAAATCACACCATCATATTCCGCGTATCAGAGAACCCTACTGTAGAGGTTTCAAGCTCCTATCCACAAAAATGTGGAATTTTGCATTTTTTTTTTCCAGGGGTGATCGTATCGACCCAGTGGTCCTAGAATATCGTGGGAGGGCTCATTGGAATGGAAATTAAAAGTTCTAGTGCCCTTTTTAAGTGACCAAAAAAAAATGGAGGGCAACTAGGCCCCCTCCCACGCTCATTGTTTTCCCAAAGTCACCTGATCAAAATTTTGAGATAGCCATTTTGTTCAGCATGTTTGAAAATATTATAAGTATGTCTTTTAGGATGACTTAATCCCCCGAAGTTCTCGGGAGGAGGGCTGAAAGATATGAACTTTACCCAATGTTAACATATAGTATTGGTTATTGGGAAGTATACAGTACAGACGTTTTCAGGGGAGATTTTTCCTGGTAGTGGGGGGGAGGGGAGAGGGCAGCGACGTACGCAGGGGGGACCTCAGCCCCCCCCCCCGAAATCTAATGATTTTTTTCATTTCCCCATAATTTTCTGATTTTTCTCACTGAATAATGGGTTTGAAAAATTTGCCCCCCCCCGAAACAAATTGGGCCCCCCGAAACAAATTCCTGCGTACGTGCCTGGGGTCGGGGGTTATGTAGGAGGATCTTTCCATGAAAGAAGTTTTCATGGGGGAAGGGACATTGCTATGAAGAGGACGCCGGACTTCCCAGCATTATTTAAAAAAAGATCGGAAATTAAATATAAAAAAAAGTTTTTCAACTGCAACAGCAGCAACATCAAAACTTTAAACGAACAGAAAATATTACATATATGATTGGGTTCACCCCCTAGTCAATACCTCACTCTTTAAGCCAGAGGTTTCTTAGTACTTTCATAAGAGCTATTTATTCTAATTAACGGCCTTTGTGATTAAGCGGTCATTTTTAAAGAATTGGAAAAAAAATTGAACTTTCGCTTAAAGAGCAAGGTATTGACTAGGGGGCGAACCCCATAGTAGAAGGGGGGGTCCGACTCCGGAACGAACCACGTGGTTTATGGTTTTCTCACTGTGAATAAAAAAACAGAATTTTTCTCACTTGGAAAAACAGGAACTTTGTCACATTTATGGTTGTTTTCATGGACGGTTATGTGTGTTGATCGATTTATTTGATGTTTTTATGGATTTTGTCAGTGAGAATTTGAAAAACAGAAACTTTGTCCCGTTCATGGATTATTGAGTCTAATGGGGGCAGGTCAATGACACTTCCTTCTTGTTGTTGCTTGAGGCAAATGTTATGATCCAGAAATAGTATTTGTTGTTGTGGATAAAATTGTTCAATGTTATGAGTTTCCCGGAAACAGTTAGATCACGTGTTTCCTTCTCAGCCAATCAGCGAGTCGGATACATATCCCTTCTCAGCCAATCAGAGACCTGCTTACATATGATTTTCCCCATTACATAACAATTCGCCCTTGAGATTTCGTATATAACGGACATGCAATGTGATTAAATTATCAGAAAGTACTGTGACACAATGAAAACAACAATGAATGTTATTGATGAACTTGAAGCCTTGGCAGCCTCAAATAGCAGTGTAAGTACATTTTCATTTTTTATTTTTGAAATTAATTTATTTTCATTGGTCACCCTCTAGACTATTTAGGTATGTACCCCCTCCCCCCACCAACCTACCACCGTGCAATCTTTATACTCACTATGAAAGATTAAATATGTTCTTTTTACCCTAACCCCCCCCCCCACCATTGTTTTACAATCAAATTCTCGCAAAAAGAAATAATTATCCTTTCATTCACTTACTTCCTTCTATATTTACAGCTAAAGCGATCACTGACTTCTGTCAATTTTTAATGAAAATAACGCTCTGTTTTAACACAAGACTCCAGTACGAAGGCATATAATTAGCTCTGACCCTTTTTAAAGCACTTCCTGCTCGTTAGCAGTTTAGTTTCCAAAGATTTCACAGATTCAAAAGGATGCGACTAAAAATATATTTTTATTTATTGGATAACTGAAAAATAACCATAGCTTAGATCAATGCTTCGATGTTTGACTAAATATTTAAATTTTCAATGTTTAGGATTAGGGGGTATTTTCTTCAAACACCCTCTGCCGGCTTTTGAATGGCTCAGTGAGCCGTAATTCTCAGATTCAAAAAGATGCGATATCTTTCGGTGGGGGGAGGGGATATTTTTCCATGTCTTTTCTCAGGGATATTTTCCGTGGGGATTATTTTCCTCGGGGTGTTTTTTCTGGGGGTGGGGTAAATACCAGCTATCGTAAAAGGATATGGAAAGATAAAAAATACCGTTAATACTTTAAATGCATCAAACAAGGCATGCTAAATAAAGATTAAAACCAGAAAAGAACAGAAACGCCTAAAATAAGAAATTAGGCTGACTTATATAGACTGAATTTTGAACGGCTCAGTTAGCCGTAATTCTTCTTTCTCAGATTCAAAAGGATGCGACTAGTATATTTCACGAATTATTTTTAAGTTGTGCTTTCTTAGTGATAAATACTTTTCTAAACAAAATTATGTTTACTAACTTTCTTTCTTTAAAAAGGGAGAAATTATTTTGATACTAATTTTTTCTCTTCTTTTTAAGGCAAATTGTGAAGAATGCTTGTCGCCGCCACCCGCTAAGAAAGCGAGGGCCAATAATGCGCCCCCTGCGAAGGCGACAGTTTTCCAATATGGTCGCTGGCCGAAGCCTCCTAAACATCTGTTACCTGACCAAGTGCAGCCATCCATGCAAGCCCCTGTTAATCAAGCCTCAATGCTGCCTCGTCAAGTTGCAGCCTCGGCTGCACGAGCCCAGTATATCGCTAGCCCGGCTGCGAAAGATAGTGATGGACATGATAAGATCCATTTGAACCCCAGTCATACTGCAGGGCTTTCAGGACAAGTTACAATGCCTGGTCCTTCAGGCACCCAAGCCCAGACGGATTATGCAAATGTAAGCATTTTTTCCTACCTATCTATTTCTTCCAATGTTTTTTTAGTCTTTTCTTTTTCACTATTTTTTCAACACTGTAAAAGTTTGTCTCAGAGATATTAAAAAAATGTTATTTTCTCTATAATCCCACACCCATTGTTTTAAATTTCTCTGCTCCCCCTTCCCTCGGAGATATCTAAATATAATGTAATTTTTTGCATGTCAAAGAAACCGCTCTTTTTCTAATCTTTCCAATTTTCCATTGTAGACATCTTCGCTTTCACATAGTAATATTTTTACCTAATTTTCCAGTTTACTGTTAGTGAACCTTTTTATCGAAAAATGTTATTTTTGCTAGAACATTATAGTTTTAAGTGGCCTAGAAGTAAACCTTTTATTTCATCATAGTAAAATTATGTCAGAGATATTAAAGGACATTGTTCCCCCTTTTAAATCAGGTCACTGTTATCGCATACATTCAGCAGTCTGCTGAAACGGCTCGTAGTGAAGCCGAAAAGGGATTCTATATCCCTGACATAATTTACTCATAGAAAACTGCCTTTGCGTTATTAACTGCCGTTTTATTTAAACAAATTTTTATATGAGGAGGCTATCAAGTAAAGACCACGGTTTTTTAAAAAGCTTATTAGTTTCTACCCATTTCTTCCATCTTTTCGCTTTTCGCTTTTTTTTAAACACTGTAAAATTAAATTTCATAGATTTTAAAAGATGTTTTTTCCCCACTCAATTTGTGTTGGACAGAGATTATAGCATTGCAATCTCTTACACATAGGCGTAATTCTAATTTGCGTAACGATTGTCTAGATCAACTTGCCAAGATCTTGCATGGAGAGACATTCCTGAAAAAGAATTAACGGTTCTCGAATTCAATTGTACTGTTTCCCAGAGAATACGCTTGGAAACAGAACAGATACGAGATTAAAAATAATCTAGGCTAATTTGGAGTCCTAAACAACCTGTACAGGAAGTAGACGAAACGACTTATGCCACCTAACAATCAGTTTGTTTGGGACATTATGCAAATGACCGGGAGCCACGGAGCCCGGAATGTGCCGATGGGTCCGGGAAGCGCTGTGGGGCAAGGTTAGGGAAGCGCCGGGGGAAGCACCGCGGGCCCGAGAAGCGCCACAGGGAGACGCCACGAGTCAGGGAAGCGCCGCAAGATGCGCTGTTGGCCAAAGAAGCACCACAGGGATGCGCTGTGGCTCCGAAAAGCGCCGAAAAAAAAAAAAATAAAATTAGTAGGGATGATTTGAACACTTTGAAAATAAGCTATTTTTTTTTGAACAAAATAAAACTGCAGCATTCCATGTAAAGCGGCATTTTAGTTTTTATTAATCTTATATTAAGTTTGATTTTATTTCAGTTGAATTAACCAATTAAGACTATGCTCATACTGATACTACTACTACTACTAAGCGCTGAATTTAAATAATAGTTCAAATTTTAAAAGCAGTAGGGGTGATTTGAACACTTTGAAAATAAGCTATTTTTTTCATTTATAGGTTGGACGACCTTTGGTCCAATATTCATCTTCGTCCAGTGAAGAAGAGGAAGAACCAATTCTAACACCGACAGTGGAGATTCAGGACAACGAAATCATTAACTCTATTGAAGTACCTTTCGATATTGATGAGTTTTTAGCTGATTTTTTTAATGTAGAAGCTAGCACAGTTGAGCTGGTAGACTTGAGCCCGAACACTTTGCAGCCTTTAAATGATTTCACAGGGAACCCTCCTCCTCCAGCCTTCGATACCCTAACGAGTCCACTTCGAACAACTGAAGTGGAGCATTCGCCAGTTATTGTTGAACAACTGGGGGGTGGGGGAAATATACAAGCGGGGGAGGGGGGTACACCATTTCCCGACTTTCAATTATCTAACATAATTTTAAATTCAATAGTTGTTTACACTGCAACGTTTGGTGACTCTTTTAATACACTAATGGGGGGGAAATTTGTTTTTGACCCTGTAGAAATTGTGCCTGCCTATGTAGATAAAATTCGTGCACTTCTGGAGAATCAAATTAAATTGTGGGGGAGGGAATCAATTAAGGTTTCTATTGTTTTAAAAGTGTTCTATTTAAATGAGGGGAAAAGTGAAGTTTATTATCATTATGTACATTCCGAGATGCGTTTGGTTTATTCGAATTTAGAAAATTTTGAAGGTGCTTTCATGGATTGGGTAG